>NC_040893.2:8751527-9059770 GCF_900634795.4 Betta splendens
TGAAATTACACGTGAACAGCAACGCAGAACGTGTGCTGGTCCATTCACTTCCTTGCATTGAGTTTCTGTTCCTCTCTGTGGCTCAGCCCACGCTCGCATCTGGGACTGAATCATGAGGTTTAGCAGGAAGCTGCTACTGTACAGATGCACTGTAGCGGTTGCGTGCGCCCATCTGACGGCGCGTGTGCACCCTCTGTCCTGTGGACCCAGGGTGCAGCGTGCCCGCGGTGCTCCTGCAGGCGTCCAGCGGCAAGAGGCCGTCCGTGGGCATGATCCCGGAGCCCCGGCCCAGCGAGTGCGATCCGAGCATCAGGCTGATGCAGCGGTGCTGGGACCAGGACCCCAGGAAGAGGCCCCTGTTCCCAGGTACCGGGCCCAATGAACGTGTGGCGTTGATGCACGAACAGGCGCCGGTCACGACCTCGTTTGATTCCGTTTGCAGACATCGTGGGGAAAACAGAAGCTCTGAGCGAAGTCCTCAAGATCCCGGGGCCGATCCAGTGCCACAGGAACGTCAGCGGGGAGCAGAACCCATCGAGTTCTCGGCCGGATTCGCCCGGACACAATGTAGGTTCTGCTTATTGTGATGCTGTGGATGACCTTTGACCCAGAGGTCGGCTCAGGGTGCGGGGGGAGGACTCGCCGTTAGGAACTGTATCTACACACCGCATCCGGTCATCGATGCCACGGCTGCTCAGCGGAGTTCAATGCACGCCCTCAAACGCCCCGCTCACATCCTGATTGACGTGTGTTTATTAGCCGCTCGTGATGGTCGATTGCGGCTGCAGCTAATATTGCATTCTTTCCTCTCTTCCTTTCCATCTTAGATTGCTTTGCCTGAGAAGCCTGACCTTCCCTCAGGTAAACACATGGCTCGAGAAGGGAAATCATGCTCAATGCAACACAAAGCCTGGAGGGCTGACATTTAAAAAGTGCTATTTACAGTGCTGTCACATTTTAATATTTTCCTAGTAGTGAACAGCAGAGACTATCGGTGGAGGAGACAATAAAAGAAACAATAGTGCAGCTTATTAAAAAATGATTCCCAGTTTTTGCTTATTGATCCTTTGACAACATTTGTCTAGACGAGGTATTTCACACCTGGAGCTGAGCCTCCTGAAGCCACGACGATCAAAAAAGAAGGAGTGCAGCAAAACGACTCGACTCTATTTCATCATCCTCATACTTTTCCCTGCGCATTTATTCCGCAGATGACCAACACGGGCAAAACGGGCTCCTGGCGCTGCTGTCCACAAAGGACTTCAGCAGCTTCAGGCGCTCGGTGAAGGGAGAGCACGTCCTCGCCCAGTTCTCGGAGGAGAAGAGCCTCCTCCACTACACGGTGGCCAGCGGGGACGCGGGCAGCGTGGAGCACGTCCTGAGCCTGGGCGCCCACGTCAACTGCAGCACGGCCAGGGGCTACACCCCGCTCATCGTCGCGGTTCTGAAGAGGTCTGCACGCGAGTCTAATAGGATTGATCATAGTCTGTGCTCCTATTATGTTTGTTCTTAATTAGATTTTTAAAATATGCTTATTTCTCAATAATTTCCTTTGCAGTCGGGTGATTGATGGCAGTTGCCATTTCCTGTGCTAAAAATATTAAGACCCCGGTAGCTTAGCGTACTATTTATGTTGTTATCCTTCCTGGTTGCTAGGCAACCTCGCAGCGATGCCAAAGTTGCTCGTCCCCATAGTTTCAACCTACAATGGAACTGTAAAGAACGTGGCCTCCGCACAAAGCCACGCGTGTGAAGAGGCCGCATTCGCTTTGTTGTGCCGCCAGCGTCACTCACGCAACAGGCCCGTTTCTCCCCCTCCGCCTCCGCAGGCTGCACGAGATCGCCGCGCTCGCACGCGGCGCCGACCCCGACCGGGGGCGACGAGGACCAGTGGACGGCGCTGCACTTCGCCGCGCAGGGCGGCGACGACCGGAGCGTGCGCCTGCTGCTGGACCGCGGCGCGGCGGCGGAGGCCCGCGAGCGGTCCGGGTGGACGGCGCTGCACCTCGCCTGCCAGAACGGACACGAGGCGGCCGTGCGCCTGCTGCTCTCGCGGCTGCCGCCGGACGCGGCGGGGGCGCGGGAGCGCGAGCACGGCCGCACGCCGCTGCACCTGGCGTGCGCCTACGGGCACCTGGGCATCGCCAAGCTGCTGCTCTCCAAGGGGGCGGACCCCGGCGCCGCCGACTCCTCCCTCGCCACCGCGCTCCACCTATCGGCCGAGGAGGGTCACAACAGGCTGGTGCGACTCCTGGTGAAGACCGGGGTGAACGTCGGCGGCGCGGACAGCGGAGGCTTCACCCCGCTGCACCGGGCGGCCCTGAGGGGCCACGCGGGCATCTGCAGGCAGCTGCTGGCGAACGGCGCCGACCCGAACGCCAGGACGCTGCAGGACTGGACCCCCGTGCACCTGGCGGCCGCCAGGGGCCACGGCGCCGCGCTGGTGCAGCTGGCCGACCAGGGCGGCTGCGTGAACGCCGCGGGCCGGGACGGCTGGACGCCGCTGCACCTCGCCTGCCGCCAGCGCGAGCCCGAGGCGGCGGCCGCGCTGCTGGCGGCGGGGGCCGAGGCCGACGGCAGGGAGCGCGCGGGCCGCACGCCGCTGCACGTGGCGTGCGCCGCCGGCGCCGTCCCCGGCGTCCTCCGCCTGATCGCGCATGGCGCCGACGTGAACGCGGCGGGCGCCGGCGGGGCGACGCCGCTGCACGAGGCCGCCCGGCACGGCTGCGAGCCGGCGGCGAAGGCGCTGCTGCTGAACGGGGCGGACGCGACGCTGCTGGACTCCTCCGGAGCGTCGGCTCTGAGCGTGGCCTCCCGGTGTGAGAAGTGGGAAATAGTGCAGCTGCTGGAGAAGGACCAACAGACGCATCAGTAACGGAGCTGCATGAGGCCATTAAAATAAAGCCTGGCTCCCGTCATGTCGTCATATATTTAAAAACATGTAGCCAATTGCTAGTATGTCGTAGAAATAAACGAGCCTTTTGCACCAGTAATTGCTCAGCTTGAAGTCACAGCTCTTTCCTGGCGTCGTGTAGAGAAATGGATCACACGAGCATCGGCACCGGGTCACAGCCGGGTCAAACCGACGGCGAGAACAAAGCACATATCGATCCTGAATCGCCGCTGCTTGTTGATGGCGGAGGGAATCATTGGCGCTTCCACGCGGATGAAAACGGGACGCCGCTGTAACGGCTGATGGAGGAGTTAATTTGATTAGACCCGTCGTGAAGGCGTCGTGAAGGCATCGTGTGCATCGTGCGTATCGTGTGTATTGTGTGTATCGTGTGTATCGTGTGTATTGTGTGTATCGTGTGTATTGTGTGTATCGTGTGTATTGTGTGTATTGTGTGTATCGTGTGTATTGTGTGTATCGTGTGTATCGTGTGTATTGTGTGTATCGTGTGTATTGTGTGTATTGTGTGTATCGTGTGTATCGTGTGTATCGTGTGTATTGTGTGTATTGTGTGTATCGTGTGTATTGTGTGTATCGTGTGTATTGTGTGTATTGTGTGTATCGTGTGTATCGTGTGTATCGTGTGTATCGTGTGTATTATGTGTATCGTGTGTATCGTGTGTATTGTGTGTATCGTGTGTATCGTGTGTATCGTGTGTATTGTGTGTATCGTGTGTATCGTGTGTGGGAGCGACCGCTGACGGCACCTCTCTGGCTCCATCGTGCGCGTGTGTTTCATCAGAAGGCGAAGCTGCGATGATCGCTCATTCCCCGCAGACTGGTGCAGGTCCCTGCCCGGCCGGTGCCACGGCCATTTACCACAGTGACACCATATTAAATTGAAATGAAATGCATGAATTCCAGGCCGGTATTGACCCGCAGACTCCTCCGCCTTTTTATTCTGGGCACCACATGAGAGCGACTCGGCGAAGGTGAGTCCGGCCGCCGTGAATGAATGAAGCGGAGTTAAGTTGGACTTGGACTGAGCTTTTTTTCGGGGTTTTTTACTGTAACTCCCCGTTCTTTTATTCCACTGTGACTGTGTGAGTTGCCCTTTGAGCGTTGCATTCTTCTACTTCCCAGTCAGGGAAAACACCTTTCGCTTTGCCGGGCACAGGTGAAGTGTGTGTGTGTGTGTGTGTGTGTGTGTGTGTGTTTGAGAACCTGCTCAGGTGCTCTGCAGCTCAGTGAAAACTCCCGTTGCAGAGATAAAACACCTCATGTTGCTTCCATTCCTTTCCCCTGACTCTCCGGCGTTCGCGTGCAACCAGCTTTTACCGTCTCACATCTATGAGCTCACGCTATCTGCCTGAGATAGAGATTAAAAGATCACATTCACACTGTCATGTGTCTTTTGTCACCTGGAGAAGCAAAGGAAACGCAGCCCCCTGCGTTCGAGCAGCCTCACATTATAAGCGGAGGATCTCTGGAGAGGATTGGGATGATTTACTGTATAGTTCAAAGTGTCTTCTTTCCCCCCCGCGTCAACTGACATTTGAATTGATGAGCCCTTCCATTTCCCGAGAATTGGGAGTAAACAACATTTGTGCGCCTGTAATGTGGAGTCAGCACCGTGACAGATGGGAACGGACCGGGGCGGCTGGCTGATGACCCGCATGGTCGCATTCGCACATGCAGAGCAGGCCGAGCGAGGCGCGGCCGGGTCGCAACCGCGCGTGTTCCAAGTCAACCCCACGGCCCGTCCTGTCCCGACCCGCGGCGCCGGCCCGGCCTCGCCGCGCAGGCCCGTGACACAGCGGATACCGTCCCTCGGCCGGTAATTGGGTTCGCGGGCGCCCAAGCTCATTTTATTTTCTAATAGGGAGGCGAGCAGGAGGACGATAATGTCACGCGGGATGCTGAGACCGCGGAGAGAGAGAGAGAGGGAGAGAGAAAACACGGGGCTCCTGCATTTGAGGCCAAATTCTTCATTTGAATGATTCTGAATAGTAATTTGCAGAGTTTCTTTTAATTGACTGAGAAATACTCCTCAGCTGCTTTAAAATGGGCTGACTAAACACCAGCATATACAGGCAACACAGCTCACACAACACAACCCCCCCCCCCCCCCCCCCCCCCCCCCCCCCCCCCCCCCCCCCCCACACACACACACACACACAAATGAGAGACTTTGTGAAACTCATCAGCCGACAGGCTGGGTTTCCTCCACCAGCTCTCGTCCTGAGCATTTAATCTGGCCGCTCGCTGGCATATTCAGCTCCTCGCAGCAGAGCCGTCCTCCTGGAGCGTGGGGTTCAGCTCAGCATTGAGCGCCGAGCGCCTGCCATCACGGCCCCCAGTGTCGCCCACACTGGCGTCTCCGGCCCTCGCTGCAGTAATCCATCGAGCGATCCCTCCCGTCTCCCGGGGGATGTTTTTCCAGAGCGACGGTCTGGAAAACGTCCGTTCGCTGCTGTCACGTCTCTCGCTCTGGTGGGAGAAACGCCCCCCCGCGGTCGCTGCCCATCGCTCCTTCCCACCTCTCCCGTGTGGTAATATTTCCATTTGTCCCGTAAATTACTTTCACTACACGGTGAATAATCTATGTAAAAGAACGGCGCGCGGTGGATTTGGAGAGATCATTCCTTCTTATTGCCTGAAGGATTTTAAAATTCGAATCCATACCTGTAGTGCATAATGAACTCCCGCTATTGAATGGCCTTGTTTTCTCCGGTGTATTCTTATTATCCCTTCAGCTCCATTTCCTTGGTGCTGTCATCGTCCTGTGAAATGATTAATGGCAGATCTCACTGTTATCTCCGTACAACAGAGCAGAAAGGGCCACAACTCCTACTATGTTTGCACTACTTGAATGCCTCCTTCACAAGTGGATGCGGAGCTGTGCTTCATCTCACTCTGGGGAGAATTGAAGGAATATGATGTTATTAAGTAATCCACAGTAACTGGCTCTCCCTCCGTTCTTCCCCCAAAGAGTTTTATAGAGCAGACTGAAATAAAATGAATGGCAACGGTATATTTTCAGTAACAGCAACAATATGTTGAGTTGGCTTCTGTTGGAAATGTTGCAAATCATTTTATTTTTTTGTAGTTACTTTGCTATTTTTTTGTAGTCGTCAGACTGGTTCAGCTGCACCTTTGTGCACTTTCAGACAGAGCTTTAGAGTAAAACGCTCCAGCGAAAAAGCAAAGCGTGCACAGTTCAGTCCAACATGTGCCTTTTTTTGATTCCTGTCATACTGAAACACACGCGCAGCCTTTGTGCCGTCCACACGTCTGACTTTACACCAGGCTCTCAACTCGACACCTTCCCTGTGTGCGTTATTGACAAAAAAGAGCGTGTGCACCGCAGATAACCACATCCTGGTGTCCAGCACCTCTCCTCGCCTTAATTCACTGCAGGTGCAGCGCTCCAGGCAGCCACAGTGAATTAAACACAGCTTAGATATGTATCTGATTCATTTCCTCCCGCCTTCACCTTTTGTCCTTCTGACAGCACAGATTACACGCGGCCCCCGCAGATGAAAGGGAGTACTTTTCATTGGAAGCCTCTCCATCCCTCAGCAGCTCGCAGCGCAGGCTGTCACTTAATACTCCTCGTCCTGCCACCAGCGCGTCCTTGTGCGGTGACGTTTCTATCATGCGCCCATACGGCTGCTGCTGCATAAATAACAGCTAATTGGAGTAAATTAAGTCTGGGCTTTGGTTGGTTGCACTCGAGGTCGGTCAGAGGCTTCTTAGTGGCTCTAGGTTGTCCTGCCCTCACGCTCCAGCTCATCTTTGCTGTAGCCCTTGTGTCAGGTTCCCCGCTTCCTCGTGCTCTTCTTTCAAATACTCCAAACCCCACGAAGGCCTGATTGATGGAGCGTTGCAGAGACTGTCAGGTCCGTGAGACAGACAAGGCTCCAAACCTAATTTCGCATGAACCGCCGTGAGCCGGGAGCCGGAGCATGTTCTGCTTTAAACAACACGAGTGGTGGAATCCATTACTTCACCTCGGTTCAGATAAAACATATAACTCTGTGTAACAATGCAGTACGATGTCACATCTTTGCACAAGTTTGGGCTCGCAACAGGTGAAACCAGGTTCCTTCACCTTAGAAAAACTATAGGTTCACGTCAGGCCTCATTTTAGATGCGTCGATAACAGTATCAGCCATAAAGGTCATGTGAAATTGTATCAAATCCTCGTTCAAATCCCCTTGAAATTCTTCGCAGCGGGGTCATAAATATGAATGGGGCGAAGGTTATGCGGTGTAACCCTCGCACACTGCTTTCAGATCAGCCTTAAACTCCAGGCTGGTGCACAGAGAATCAATTAAAACTGTCCACACAAGCGCAGGTTCAGGTTGACTGTGTCTCGCACTAATGGGAGAAAAGTGGAAATCATCCTTCATTACGCGCCCTGTCCAGTCGGTGCACGTATGATTCTCCACCAAACACTTCCTCCCTCAGGGCCGAATAATCCGCTTTGCAGCAGTTGTTTGGTGAAGAGCATGAAGAAGATTCAGATGCAGGTGATTCATCCCTTTGCTTCTTTTCCATTTCTTCTATCTGTTCCTATACTCACAGGTGATAGCATTTCCATGGTGAACCACACACTGCTCGGGTGCTGATAGGGCGTCTTGCTGTAGGTTGACAGCTGATAACACATGCTGAAGGTTTTCAAGGACACCGAGTGGAGCAGGCACCCAAGAACTGGATTCAGGGACCACTGTAAATGTCCCGCTGACACACACCCACTGTGGTGAGACTCTCTCTCTCTCTCTCTCTCTCTCTCTCTCTCTCTCTCCTGTTTTCTCATATACACATTCGACCATGCATCAATTGTTTTTTGGTTTAAATCAGCTAAACTATCTTCCTCATGTGAATCCCCTGCATAATTAAAACGTATCCCAGGCCCCCGTGTCTCTGATTTGTGTTAGGACTTCGATTGATACTGTGCTCGCGGGCAGAAACGACTCTAAATGACTTTGGGCCCCTTTTCACGCAGTCAGGTGGAACACAGAGTTGAAAGGCTCAGCTCACTGGACTGTACTTCAGCTATTTGCTTTTAACTCCATGCATATCAGGCCACGTTTGCAGAATCAGAGGATAAACAGGATGCGAAGCGTATCCAATCATTCCTGTCGCAACGTTTCCCTTGTCTTACAATTTGCCGCCCTCAGGCACACGTTGGGATTAAAGGAGTCACACACATTAAAAGGCTCGCTGTGTTTTGAACTCCTGTCCCGGATGCAATCGATTTGCCGGTGCCACTGTGGCGAAGGGAGCGTTTTTTCCTCTTTGTTGGTGTCACAACTGGCTGTGTTTCACCTTTTTACACATTTGCAAAGGATTCACATAAGGAGTCCAGGTGAACAGGTACATCAGAATTAACTATTCACCACATGTTTTGCAGCAGCATTCAGTCAGTAATTTGTAAAAGTTCTGAAGAAGCTTCTGTCCGTATGAACAGCATATTAAAAGCCCCTCTCTTCTCCTGTCATGTGCCCTTTTCATCTGTGATCCTGATTATTCAATACTGTGCAAGGTTACATCAACATTCATGAAGTTAACGCTGCAGTGTGTTTGTAGCAGCGAGGGCTTTAATCAGCCGCTTAGTCAAGAGTTGTGACAACGGGCAGAACATTTATTCATTTAACAGGCGTCTGATTAAAAAATCGCAACGGCTGCGACGATTTCATAATTGTTGACGTCCTGAAGGGTCTTCGAGCTGCTCGGGTTTTTGCCGCGGCAACAAACGCATCTTTTTAAAAAAGGTCACGAGAGGAGATCAGAGAGCGACGATAGGAGAAGAGCTGCTGCTTCAAACGGGCCCTCTCCAAATGCCAACTCAGCCACTCAGCGATGAGCGTGGGCGCCTCACTATTAGCAGCCGTGTGGGAAGTCACAACAACGGTAACACGCGCGGGAATGACATGAATTAGACACCACACATTTGTCTTTTGAAGTGACGACGACACAAGCGCTCTCTCAGCAACACTAACTGACTGCACTTAATAAAAGTAGCGCCGGTGGCAGTTTCTGTAGAGGAGGTCAGAAGCTCACAGGTGATGCGTTTGTCGAATGCTGAAACAAATAACACAAATACTGTGACAAAGAAATCAAAAACACGTGAAAGTGAAGTTTAAAGTTGACCTTTTGTTTGTTCCTACTGTACTTTGGCTCTTTCAAAATAAAATTGTGGAGTATTTGCTTTTTTGCTTTTTCAATCTTTTCATTGGATTCAATGATGACCAGGTTTTCACATAAATAAAGTGTCACCTTCAAAATCACATCAACAACTGAAAATGATCAACTTCCAACAAGTTTTGTTAGCTGGAGGAAACAAGCTTTGTTTCCTCCAGCTAATAAAGCCATAAAATGCTTATGTACTGTACCTGATCTGACTTTGAATATGTCTTAATTTCTCCTAATGGTATTAACATACTGAGCCTCTTTGTCTCACTGAACATAAGGGCGGCTTCTGCTTAACGATGCGGCAGTAATCACGCTTAAGGGCTAGGTGCATAGATATAAGACGATTTCAGCGATTGAGGGAAGCTATAATGACTCAGTTGATTAATCGGGCCCCTGTTGCGTGAACATGCAGTAAACACAGCACCACTTGCGTTTTAACGGAGCCCCTGGGTTTATTTTGGGACATGCCTGTCATGAAGCTCCGCATAGCTGAGACGAGGAAGAGGTGATGAGGGAAAAACACCCTCTGGAGAGTGGAGGGAGAAGACAAAGAGAAGATCTCTCCACTGAGGCCCTGTGTTTCATCCATGCACAACTTGTAGTCAAGGTTACCTGGCCTGCTGCTGATATCGGCCCAGATCCCTCATGGGACAACTGGTGACACAAGGTGTAACATCATGAGTCGCAGGTGACCGCTCTATGGTAATGTGCTATTTCAGGTGTGCTTAGGAGTTTGTGTTGAGTGATGCTTTGGATGCGGGAGCAGTGAGTTTTACATTTACTGTGTTTATGCAGACGGACTTTCAATTATTCATCGTTTCAAATGGAATACTGACGTCAAATCTCTCTCTCGCTGGTTCCAAATCAGAAACGTGCGGGTGCCAGTTAGAACCATGCGATACCACAGTATTAGAGCAAAAATGAATGAAGATACTGTTATGGCTTCACTCACGACTGCACAGGAATGTGTGTTTATTTTTAAAAGGTTTCTCATTTTGGGAAATGCACTAACTGAGCTCATATTAAGGATTATAATAAGTCAGATTCCCGGCACAGATACGCTACCTGCTTCTTCACAGATACGCTACCTGCAGTAATTATCAACAATGAACTAATGGATTTTACAATTAAAGACTGTTCCCAGGTGTCAAATGTTAAACAGTTTCATTCATCTCTAATTACACTTTGCCCCCACAAAGATGACAGAAACATGCATTAAATCCAGGTTTTCTTTCCCAGGTTTCACTTCTAGGAAGACTATTTTCAACCCTGTGGTTAGTAATTTACTCTCCTGACCTTGGAGGAGTCTGCCAGGTCTTCTGACAACCATTCATCAACACGAAAGGATTTAGTTACTTTTGATTCCAACCACAGCACACAACTGGAGATCTCTGCATCTGCGGCATCCAGAGCCCTGCCAGCGGCGGCGGCAGTGACGGATCGTCCTCTTCAGCCTGCCGCACTGTGGTTGTGATTGCTCACGGCAGAACAGGAACCTCGGGAACGTTCCTTTTGTTGTTGCTTTGCTTTTTCCCCATCGCAAATGATGCAACTCTTCACAGCCTTTCGCTCTAAAAGTATCAGTGACGTCAGCCACTCACAAAAGGCTGCAACACAAAGCATTTGCACCGTCCTTCCTCGTCCACAGCACATTTACATCTATTGTGCATGCACACGCACACACACAACATACCATACGGTGACTGTGATTCACGTTGCCACCCACACAGTAGAAACCAAAGCAGTAAATGCTCCCTTTAAAGCCTAAACGAGATCGTCAGGTAAAGAGGACTCGCACAGGTGTGTGTCAAAGCAAAAGCAGTCTCAGTGTCTCCTGTAGGTGCGGCTACAGTGGAATGTGCCTCAGGAGGAGCCAATAATCACAAAGAGCTGCATGGACCGTACTGTCTGCACACAGAACATGATGAGGGTTAATAAAGTAACAATAAGTGATGTGAAATCAGTGGATACGGACGCTGTGAGGTTACGGTACTGACGCCAACGAGGGTCTATTTCACGTAAAGGGAGCACGGTGTCTTATAAAGAAAAATCTGCCCTAAAAGACACTTGTCGACCCCACGGGAGTTTTCAGACATGGGAGTTATGACACAATCTCCTGATCCTGATCATGTTTCATTCCAGGAACAGTTGGGGCTGTGATTTCAGGCACTGAGGTAAATTTGGGGAGCAGTGGACCCAGGAAGCGCTCCAGCCCCCGACCCACTACTAAGACCCAGCACCTAAAACACACACAGCTGTGTTGCTGTAACCATTATTTCCATTTTACCAAGTTCACCTCCTATTTTTTTTTTTTTTTAGCAGAAGCCCAGGGGAGACGCTTCAGGGCCTGCACACATCCTCTTGATTATACATAAGCTCCAATGTCCACATACAGCGCAGGTCATTATTTTGCTGTGGGACAACTCCACTGCAGCATCTCCTCCAAGTTACTTCCAATAAACATCATTAATCATCCGCGAATCAATACTTGGAATAAGAGGCGAGTTGTTGAATAATGATAAGTTTTTTTGTACACAGTGAACAGTAGCATTAATGCTGCGTCGTCCAGTGTCTCATAACTTTCTTTATTGGACATGTTGTGTAATCTTTTATTTAAACATACATTTTATGAGAAGTAGAGGGGCAGTGTAGCATGCATCACATTTCCATTGCAGGCATATAACAGTTATTATGTTAAGAAAACTATGTACAGAAAATAACATTATGAATTTTTAGTTTATAAAAACTGGATGTTGGCGTCGCCACATTATACAGCAGGTAAAATGTCTCTCGTCTGAAACACACATTCTAATCAGTGGTAGGTTTCATGAGCTTATGTATCACTTTGTAACACTGCGATGAACACTGACTGGATGAGTGTCAATCATCAAAAAACGTGAGGTTCACACACACGACGGCAGTCTGCGCTTTGCACGTGTGCTGTATGTATACAGATGGCTCCCGACACGACAAGCACGATGAGCTGAGAGAACGACGGTACGGTTTCTTTTTCCCCGTGAGAGACGGGTCATCGTTACAGACATTACTTGTTTGTACATTCAGTATCGCGGAGAACGGGGCTCCACCAGCAATTCACGCACAGAGCCGACCTGTTTTCCTGCCAGTCCCTCGGTCACTCGGCTCCGCAGCTTTAAAAATCAGCTTGCGGTTTCTCCCGACCCCCCCACTGTGCGTTTCTTACCCTAGAAGGATGAGGTATTCGCCAGAAGAGAAGCTTTTGTTCATCGCTCCTCGCTCGGTCTGATCGCTCGAGTGGTGATGATGACGACGGCGACGATGCCGCTCAGCAGTGCAAGATCTTGATGAACGCCTTTCGGAACTCCACGTTGAACGTGGTGTATATGATGGGGTTCACGGCACTGTTGACGTAGCCCAGCCAAGTGAAGGCGTTGTACATCTCGGCGGGGACCTTGCATTTGGTGCAGTGCGTGTTCAAGATGTGCGTGATGAAAAATGGCAGCCAGCATATGATGAATACGCCTGAGGACACGCGAGAACAAGACCAGTGAAGAATAGGGGAGCGTTTACACGATACACGTAGAATACAAGCAAACATTTCTTTAGGTTGCATCACTTTCTGAAGAACTGTCAAACTCTGATCTGGGTTCTCATGAAGACCGGATGCAAATTAACACGCGCAGCCGAGGATGGGTGTGAGTTGGGCAGAAGCTTAAGTAGAAAGCAGGACTTACCCAGGACAATAGCTAACATCTGAGTGGCTTTCTTCTCCTTCTGCTGTGAAATCTTCCTCTTGCTCATGGTTTTCACTGAAGTCTGAGTCTTGCCATTCGGTAAAGCCTGAGCCTGGAACGCCTTGGCCACGATGGGACCCGGGTCCCCCAGGGGCTCCTTGGCGGGATCGCCGTTCTTTTCCGCCTTCTGGATGTCCTCGGGGGGCGTGGGGGGCGCGGAGCTGGGGCTGGTGTTGGACTTGGGCATCAGCAGCTGGTGGCTGGTGGCCGGGGTGTCTCCGAGAGCACACTGCCGCTGCTGCGTCTCCTTCTGGCTGCTGCCGCTGTTGTTCAGCTCGTCCAGCTCCAGGTCCTCGCCTTCATGGACGACGTCCTTGATGAATATCTGAGCATGAGCGACAGGAGACGAATACAAATCAGAATTAAATGGGCGGGTGAAGATGGTCATTATTTAAATATTAGGTATTATTATGTTATTAATAATAAACAGGCAATAAATAATTTAATAATAATGTTTTTGAGATTCCACCAACAGAAAAAACACGCACCACTTTCTTCTTGTTGACAGGAAAATTCCCATTAGATTTAACAATCATGGTGCACAGCCTCACGTCCTCTGGATGAGTGCACTTATCCTGGAACGCAGCATAAAACAGCAGTGTCAGGGCAGGACCAAGGGTGCAATGTCAAAGGCACAAAGGCTTTCCTGACGCACGGGTCAAGCCAGGCGACGCCTGCAAAAGTTCTGTTTAGCAGTAACTCGATCGGCAGCGTCAGAACGCAGCAGCGTAAATATCTCACACCAGACGGAACCAAGTCGATCCAGAGAGATTTAAATGACACTTTACTTAAATGACTCCGTAACGATTATACGCCCGCGGTAACGCTCGATGCGCTGCCTTCACAGATCGCTAAGTGACGTAGGAGTCTCAGCCACGGGGTAAAGCCGTGCGCGGACATGAGGGATGTAAAGCAATAGAGGAAAAACATTGCTTGACTCCGAGTGCAGAGTCCACAGAGTTTCACTATGTCAGTAAAATCAATAGCTCAGCACTAAAGGTCATTTGAGGGCTCGTGTAATTAGTGTTGCGTTATGGCGGCTGACACTTTAACGTAGCAGGTCATTTGCATAAATGGCGGAGGCTGTTTTTCACACGTTCTCCCCCCGTCGGGTTTTCCCCCGTTTAATGTATGCTGCTGTTAGTGCGACTGCTGTGCATGAGCCCATGAAGTAAGAAAACTGTTTAACTTCCATAAAGGCACAAATGAGCCGGAGAAATGAACGAGTTCCAAAGAGGCACCGTCCCCGCTCACGCTCCGCCTGCTCACCTTCAGCGCCGTGACGGCGTCGGTCTCAGCGGCCTGACAGACGCGCTGCTTGGGTTTGGTGTTCACGCGTTTCCTGCGCTTCCTCAGGACCACGTAGATCTGCACGTAGACCAGCAGCGTGATGATGAAGGGGACGTAGAAGGACACGATGGACGAGTACACCACGAAGGCCGGGTTGGCGATGACGCACAGAGACTCGTCGCGGGTCGCTGTGGACGCACACAGGGCAGCGAAGGCCTCGTTCTGACACTGTGACTCAGCAAGACAATAAAATCTGGAATTTTGTTTGTCTTGAACTCTAACCACTGGGTAGCTCTGATTTAAATCTCATGTGGTGTTTACATCCAACCCTTTTCTTCCCACCACCCTCTCCCACTGCCTCATAGCGCCTCTAGCATATCCCTGATGCTGCCACCGGGCTTCCATCTGCTGCCAGATGCCCACATCACATCACCCCAAATTTAGACCGCCTGTTAATTTTAGATCTTACTGATTTACTTCAAGTCCAGCCAAACCCACCCCAAAGCCGCATCACTGACTCTTCGACTCCCAGCAGCGAGGTGACAGGAATTTGGACAGAGTCGCACTGTCTTTGCACCGCTGGGACTCTGGACCCAAGCAGAATGAGAAAACTTCAAGCCGGAGGCGGCCTCGGATTAGCTAAAGGTCGTCGCCACGCAGACACACGAACGGCAACATCCAATTCATCCTGCAGATGCTGCACATGTCACATGTTTGTGGAGGGTTTGCGTAGTTATGGAATATGTCCAATTTAACACCTTCAAACCTTGACCCACTATAAAAGACTATAAGTTCTGTTGTTCGGTCCTTGACCATTATTTCTGTGAAAGGTTCACTGGTAAACTCACTGCCTCTACGGAGATTACATACTGAATTGCTAGAATATCCCATTATTTTCCCCACATGTTGAAAAGTCCTTGAACACACTGTTCTCCCCATCCAGACGGAACACACGCTCATTTCTATGCACATGAATTTGTCTCTGTGCGGTTGGTGCGCGAGGGGGTGAAGGAGACGCTGCACAGTCCACTGATGGCAATAAAGCTGCGGTCGCAACCTGAGTTTTCATTCCGAAGGTAACGACAGCAGAAATATTTCAAATGTAAACAAAAAAAAGGTAATTGTTAATTTACCATGCTTCAGTTTCAGTGGTTCCTCCTCGGCTACAGAAGGCAGTGAGGCTCACAAATCTATATATCCAAGTGCGTCAGGCACTCGACGCAGGGGGATAAGCAGAGCTAGCAAAGCTTCAAAGTGACAGGACGCGAGCCAGAGGAGCTGCTCGGTAACAAGTCTGAGCCTTATAAAAGGCCCTTAATCAGAACCTGCCCGTGCCTAAATCCCCTGTAAAAGCTGCTGTTCTTTGGAATAAGCCGCCTGAGGTTCCGTGAAGGCGGCTACATGCCAGCTCGCCTGTCAGGATGTTTATGTGCCCATGATTGGACGTGGCCACTGTGCGTACCGCACTCTCACCTGTGTTATTCAGGCCGAACAGCAGAGGACACGATATGGCGAAAGACAGAACCCACACCACAGAGATCATGACCGTGACCCGTCTCCTGGAGCTGTAGCGAGTGTTGTACAGCATCGGCATGGCCACCGCCGTGTAGCTGCGAAGGGGAAGAAAACACGCAGTGTAAAAACATACTGTATGATCCATGCATGCTTCCAGTGCACTTCGGTTCCTACACACGTCGTTTGCGCTAAAGTAGCTCTTCAGATACTCGAGGTTCTGTGAAATCAGGTGTTTTCCAGCAGCGTTTGCAGGAAGAACCTCATCCGTTAACCTCGCTGCGCCGCTTGACCTTATTAGCCTGCAACAATCATCAGGAAATGCACCGCTCCTCACACTTGCTGCCTCATTGATTTCTGTGTAATGTGCTCAGGCGCCCCGTGGAAACGAAGCAACGCGAGCGAGCCCATAGCGGAGGATACGTTTAAGCTAGCTGCAACGTTCCGCGCGCATCCCGCAGCTTGTTCAGCGCGCGGCCATCGCAGTGGGCTACGCTAGCATAGCGAGCTGGGTCAGAGCAGGCTTTGGGCCGGCTCCACGTGGCCCGCTGTGCTGACACAAGGCCTGAAGATAATGAGTTTCTTTGGGAGCAAGACGAATGTTTGGACCACCTGCACCTATAGCACGATGTTGCAGGAAATAGACCTCCACACAGGTGGTCTGCGCCGTCTATACGGCATTGGATAATAATCATCCACCTACAGTAAGCAGGTCTCACATTGAGACTGCTCTCTTTCACATTATCCAGTAATGAAGTGGAGCTCTGAGACTCGAACTTGCATTCTAGGCTGCAATCATTTTGAGCTATAACGTATCTAATCATGGTAAAACACAAGGTAAGGAGACCACCACTTCCCCAAATGTGCTTTGTTATCTTTATATCCTGTACACACTAAACTTTAATACTTATATTTATTAAAACTAAGCCAAATAATGAATAGTTTTCCTAACTCGATGTTGCTGGCAGCCATTGTTACATTTTCCTCCTATCGTGGCCCGAGAGTTGCATCCAGCACTGGAAGGTTCAGCACATAGTACATTCAGTCCGTCTCACCGAGTGTGAGTCACCGAGAGCACACTTCAACATTCATGCGAGTTCACTGATCCACTGATCTGTGCACAGCACCGAACCCAGAAGGACGACTCCGAGCTAACGCTGATCTGGAAGCTGCAGGTGGAAACTGGCGCCTGTCTGCTAACAAGCTTTCGGACTAAAACTTGGAACGTTGTAACAGTTCCATTCATCCTGCACATTTACATGTTATTAGAAGAACGCAACCCCAGCACAGAAATCTACACATTGATACATATTAAATAAAATATATATCTAGTAAGTTAAGACCTACAGTAAACGTCTGACTTCCTGTTTAACTATTTGACCATGTAACTAGAGTTGTTTTATTTAATCATATTTTGCATGTGTATATACTAATATCACTTTCTGTCCATTAGGCGTGTGCTTTCACAGAGGAGGTGAATAGTTGATTTGATTGTCTGATTGAACATTGTTAGGCAGCACTTCAACTCCAAGCGCTGATCATCGACTCATTCTCTAACAACTAACCACTGTTGCACAATTACTCTCATTTGTATGGGTGCGTACTTGTATTCGCATTCAGACTCACACAATAAAGTCCCTAATTTGATTCCTCCCTGTTGGCTCTTTATTGGTAAATTAAAAGTGAGCAGAAAAACAAAAACAGGCCTTTGATGTATAAATGATGAAGCAGCCCGAAGATGCTGAATTGATTAATGGAAATAAATGCTCTAAAGACTCTTGTCTGAACTTTTAGGAAATAGACGCTGAATTACTTGAGCATTAAAAGCGATCGCAGCCGTCCTTTCAGTGATTCACATGATTTAGTCTTCTCGCATACGCAGCCAGCCAGGACGTCGTATAAACAATATCTAAATGTAAATGTGGTCGGCGTTCCTCTTCCGCCGCCTGTGACATTCTTTACATACACACAAACACTGCTCTGCCATGAGATTACAGCAGGCTAATTAGATTTTCCTCACATACAAGACACATTTGTATTTAAATTCAGTCTCTTGAATAAGAGTTGACATTGTGTCAACTCCTGACAACAGTGGATAATTATTTTGTATACAAATTTAGGATGAAAATGCAACCAAGTAGAAAATCATTTAAAATCTGATATGATATTATGCTAGGAAATATTGCCTCGGCATTCTTTGGATTTATTCATAATCAATCCATTCTCACCAATAAACCAATTCATATTTTGGCTGTTAACGTCATGTGATTGCTTCCTCCAGTTTTAATAGTGAATGCTTCAATGAAGACCTTCCTACAGATGTTATGAACGTTAACATGAAGGCCCTACAGTTAATTACTACAGTAAATCATCATGCGTCCTTTACAACTACACTTATTTTTGGGTTAATTAAACCCAGAAACACTCACTTTGTGGCACAACGTGTCACGCGTGCAGTTCTATTTAATTGGAAATTAGAGAAAAAGTTATTACTACAGATATTAATCAGTCAAATCGGATCAGCAGGTAACGCTGGCTGAAAGAGTTTGAAACTGATTCTGCATCTACAGTAATTTAACTTATACCTGGCTCTTTATTCACAGGTAATGTGAATGACCATGTGTTCACCTTGTACATTTGATAAGCTCGTGGGAATTAAAATGTATTTTATGTCAATAATAATGACATTATGGCTTATGTTATGAGGCATATTATCCTCACCTTCTGCATCGCTGCAGGTGAGGCAGAACAGAGCAGGGATTATGACTCAGCTGTCATTATATTAAGCATTTAAAAGTTTGTCAATACAGTCAACAAAGTCAATAAAAGTTATTGAAACCCATTTGTAAGGTTTTATTTTTCTCTTTGTTAGCCCAATGGGGATGTGTGGGCTATTCTGTTTGTCGATATTTGCAGTCATTTATATACTTTTCAATATAATGACCTTTTGACATATTGATATCTTTTAAGCACAATTAGGCCATAAAATATACGGCTGCTCATTTTCTTATTATTGCTGGCTATCGAACTGAAGCCTCTGCTTCCATTGAACCTTTCTTCTCATATACCCTTTTATTTGGTTGAGGATCATTGTACATATTATATGTTTGACTTTTTCACGTGCACTTAAGCCCAATAAGCCCAATGTGGACATGAGGTGATGACAGGTAGGACATTATTTCTGCACCATTAACGCAGAAGCTCTGTAGAAACTGTGGAGGAAGTTAACTCCACACCACTAGTTTGCTGATACCTGCCTGTTATTTATATTTTCATGCAGCCGTAGTAAATAAGTCTGATCGGGTTAAAGGTTCACATGAATATACATGACATAAAGGTGTTGTGTATGTTCAAATCCATATGTGGAAATGCCATTTAGTCAGTAAATAGGCATACAGGGTTTGCTGGTCACGCATCAGCAGCCAGCAATTTTCCTTTGATATTCAGGAGGTAACGATTACCGTTATGAATCCACGCGGGAAGCATGGCAGCAAGAAAAGACAATCTGCGGCAGCAAACTCACCGATCGATGCTGATGGCACAGAGATTGAGGATGCTGGCTGTACACATCATCACATCCAGAGTGACGAAGATGTCACAGTGGATCTTGCTGAAGCGCCACTCGCCCACCACCTAGGAGAGAGAGAGAGAGCGTCAACGAATGGCAGCCGCGCGCAACAGTTAACACTACAAAGTCACTACACCTTGGCAGGAGCAGCGTGTTTTTCTCCTGCAACGAGAAGCAATTCTGACAGTGAAGCGCCCCTTGTATTAGTTACACGCCGGAGAAGGAAGAAAGAGCACACGTCAGCCACAGACGGAAAGAATCAAGCTGATGAAATGCGTGAAAACGTCGTGTTGGAAGAATCGTCTGTTTTACATATTTTACCATAACCGTAGAGCAGAAACGTTAGAGCTTCAACATCCACTGACTTCCAGCCTCAACTTTAATGCTGATACACTGTGATCGTTTCTGTCACATGACCAAAATGGTCACATGATGTAAAATCTAAGAAACATTATGACTGTGGATAAAACAGCTTGTTTCTTTAATGCACCCAGGGGTCTCCAGTGTGACAGTCGTGAGCTTTATACACCCGCCTTCCGCCCACTATAGATTATCCTGATGGTTAGTGAGATAATTATTCCTTAACATGCATCTCGCTGTGCGTTCCCAGGTGGCGCGTAATCAATCGCGTGATCGAAACCCATTTAAATTCATATCTGTTTTCTGTTGCGGGTTCAATCTAAACGATGAAAGCGCCGTCGCCAGTGACGGTGTGGTTCGGTGCCACGGGGCACGTTACGGTCCACCCGCGTCATCCCGTGACTCTGGATGAGGACGGGCAGACGTGTGGGTCGAGGGGCAGCTCCTTTTTTCAGGCCGGTGATTAATCATCGTCCTGTTGTCTTCATAAAACAAACGCTAGCTTAAAGAGCTGGATGTTGTTGTTAGGGGCCACGGAGACTGCAGAGCATCCTGAGGCTAATGAGTAAGACCTGCATGGGTGTGTCAGACCTCCACTGACATAAACCATGCTCCTAACTTTTTATGTTTTAAGTTTAAGTTATTTTAAAGAGAAATCCAAACATTGGACGGACTGTGGGACAGTTTCTACGTATATTTTCTTTGTCAAACTTTCCCACATGGCCTCATTTGGATAAGGTAAAATGTCAGGGAATAGAAAATGCAATAATAATAGCAAGTGGCTAAAAAGTACTATTGGAGGACTCAGTTGTAATGAGGGTGAAATGAAACAAATGGCCCCTGTCTTTATACCATTCAGAGCAATGGCAACAAACTTTCAATAAAAGAAAAGCACTGAGAGAACCAATGACTGGACTGTTGCAATATTAACCTGCAAACCTTCCATTATCCATACGCACATAGTGGATTTTAATGTGAGTTTGCATTATTCTTGTAGAGGAGAATGTCTAATGACCATTCCTTTGAAAAATGCATTTCTCCTGATTTTTGCAACTCGCCATCGTCCTGAATGCTGATTCTAAGGGTGTGTAAACTTCGCTCCTGATGTTAGAAAGCATTTTGCATTTAAATGACTTGAATGAAGTACGGGAATGCAGGAGGACTCTGACTTGATTCACATAATTCATCAGACAGTTTAAAGACAGCTCTGTGTGTTTTTAAAGTCACACATAGTCATCTGAACGTGTGTTGCTAAGCTTTTATGACTCGGTTTCATTCATCTCGACCGGCTGGAGGGAACTATGAGTGTCCATGTTTGATTGACAGCGGCGTAGCAGAGCTGCAGCACTTGTCACAGTCAATGACAGTGCGTCCTTAGTGGCATTAAATAGCAAAGAACCAAAACTAAACCAAGCCCGCGCCTGTTTGCAGGCACGCAGCTGATCAGCTAAAAAGCCCTTTATCACAGGAACCGGTGGAAACAGGGCGTCTCTGTGATAAATGTGTGTTTGATTTGCTCGTTTACGCGGCCCAGGAGCGCGACAAGACACACGATCGTGAGACGTAGCAGCAATGCTAATGAAGCCGGCTGCTGTCTGGCTGCGAGTCCAAATGAATACGCATGAACACCTGATTTTGGATGTTATCCAGCAAAACTGGTTGGTTATCTGCTTCTTCCAGGTCATACATGCTAATGTGGGTAAAAGACTGTAGGAGGCTTAATTTGCCTTTCAATCATTGGACACAAAATGACACGGACCTGTACACTATACCTTGTATGACACAGTAAGAGGCTGATCAGGTTTAAAAACTTAAAACATACATTTTACTTTGTTCCCTGTTGGGTTCTGATTCCTTTTTAATGGTCAGTACAACTGTCATGTTAAAATCAGACAAACGTCCAAATCCAAACACATACGGAATGTGTATTTTCCTTTTGGCAAACAGCCAGTGACCATATTAACAATGAGGCGTCTATAATTAAAATTGAGAACGCCGCTGTGTAGCTGAAAGCCGTTTGAACACGTAGATATGCAACACGTGGGGGTGGGGGGTTCAGACAGCCGTCTCCATTCAGGTCAAAAGGCCGGAAAGTGAAGCCTGCGCATTCCTATCTATGAATTATTGTCCCAGATTGTTACACATAAGCTTTGAGGTTAAAGTGAACGCTAATATATAAAGGAAAATTCTTTTTTTCTCTGTGTTCTACAGTGTGTAACTATTTACCATGTACCAGTAGATCTACAACCATTTATACTGTATATGCTCAGTTTTCATTTGAATTCTCAGTTTGTTCCGGTGCAAATGCCCCTCGATTTACATGGATTGATAAGTGTTAAGCTTTACTTTTACACAATTAGTCGAGATGGAAAACCACGGACATGAATTCTTAACTTAGCATTAGGTCTAGATCGCCACTCCATTATAGACATCCTGAATCTGTTGAAACCAGACTCTTGTGTGACTCTGGGAGCATCTCTGAAAAAATAACGCAACGCGTGTCACGATGACGTCATCAGTGACTGGCGAGTTCAGCCAGAAGACTCAAAATCAATGGAACAAACTATGTGTTACGAAGTGTGAAGTGAACATTTACTAGGCAGCGAGGGTCGAGTAAAACCGTGCTATTGATTTGTCCTAATGAAAAGG
Source organism: Betta splendens (assembly GCF_900634795.4). NCBI lineage: Eukaryota > Metazoa > Chordata > Actinopteri > Anabantiformes > Osphronemidae > Betta > Betta splendens. Next base: position 8,773,774 of record NC_040893.2, read on the forward strand.
TACAGAAGGTTTCTGGCGCTTGGTGCAAGTGAGAAACAAGAAAACACAAGCTTGTCCTGAAACCTACTCCTTAATAGAATAACATTTGAGTTTCACAGTGTCCAACACAAAATCAGTGGACAAGGAAACAAGCCTTAGTGGTTTCTAACGCTTTGCTTAATCATCTTCATGTAAAAATGCTGAATTGACACTAGTGGCTTGTCCTAGAAAAACTGAAAGACACTAAAGAAGTGTCCTTATGACCAGTTGCCAGCAAACACAGGATTGTGTTTTTGTGTCCAAACACATGCTGCGACTTTGACAAGGGATCCGGTGCGCCCCATGATCCACACGTGCCAATAAACAAACACACCTGTGCAATTAAACCATTTTAACCCTCGGGGGGGGACCCACTTTCTCGCCACGCTGTAAAAATGGTGTTTTGAGTAAGTTTCATGTTACAATCTGGGACTTTGATTAGCGGCTGATTACGATCCGACTCCCACCTCCCTCAAAGGCTTTGATGCCGGCTCCCGCTGTGTGTAGCCAGCTGCCCGTGTGAAAAAACCCACCGGAGCAGAGCAAGTAAACAATCGCCAGTAAAAACAAACACAGAGCGCAGGTCACGTGATTCGCAGACAAACAAACTTGTAGATGCTGCCAATAATCAAAAAGGACTTTTAAATTTACTGGTATCAGTTATACTGTACCATCGGGATGATATATAAAATCAAAAGGCCTCATCAAACGCCGTGTGTGGGTCTGAGTACCGTTACCAAGTAACATGTTTCATCATTACTGTGCTGGAAACAAACACACAGACACAGGCTGAGCCCACGACATCCTATGTGATCTGAGTGATAATCACGGCGACCCCCTGGGAGACCCTTTAGTCTCAGCCCCTTGCAGTGGTCTCAGATTGCTTTTCTCTACATCAGACAGCGTGACCTAAAGCCCGATGCTCAGAAATAACCCCCGGGGCTGAGACGATAGACAGAAGAGACGAGCAGCGGCTGAGAGATGGTCCGGGGAGATATTCTTCCGCCAGATAGCCCCACATCCTGCCGGCCATCGACCCGGCAGATTGAAAACGATTTCATGCTCGATGCGAGCGTCCGTTCTGTTTTCGTCGGCGCTGCTGAGCGGGTATCGGTGCGTCAGCTGCACGATGCATCGCGACGTCAGGGGGACGCGTGACCCCCGGCTCGAAGCGGCCGGCCTGGCATTTGCCGTTGTCACACGGGGCCGCTTTTACTAGCATCACGAGACAGACGGCACCGGGTTGGCCCCGTTTCACCTTGAGCCTCTAACCTGCCGATAAACGTGGCTACGGACTCCACGGAACCGGTCCTACCTCCAAGTAGACCACCCAGGGCATCACCAGCGTGGCCACCAGGAGGTCGGCGACGGCCAGGCTGACGATCAGGTAGTTGGTGGTGGTCTGCAGCGCCTTCTCCCTGGACACGGCCATGCACACCAGCACGTTGCCGAAGACGATGATGAAGATGAGCAGCGTGAGCAGCATGGCGTAGTAGTTGTACGGGTGCCGCTGCTCCGGGCGGGTGGCGTTGAAGGTGCCATTGTCGTAGGAGCTGTCGTTGTAGGCATACTGGGTAAACACATCCATTAGCTGTGAGTGACGGAGGCCGGGAACAGGCCCTGGGAAAACACACACGGAACCAGAGGGGGAGGCAGCGTTTCACCAAGCAGTATGCAAACAGTCCGTGAAGAAGCAGCAGCAGCGGCAGCGTCATGAGCTAATCCGTATTCCTGAGGTCGTTCCTTTGGAGGAGCAACGTGTCTATTAATCTCTTAAACTCTGCTGCACACAGTAATGGGCTCCTCTCTATTAAATTATAGTGCTTTCAAATGTGTATATAATGATGTAGGAAGCATCTACAGAGCTTCAGTCTGATGAAACTACAGTATAGCTATAAAAACACTGGAAATTAAATCTAAGGCAGGAGTTCATGACTTTAAGGGTCATTTAGGAAGCAGCGCAATGTATTTATTCAGAGCTTCATGAAAAGAAAACACAAGGCACCGATTCTTGGACTGTTCAGCGTGCAGCGTACGGTTTAGTTGTAACTGTTTGTGTACTCACGCAACACAACACTGTACATGACGCTCACATACGCTCACAGCCTGGATCTCCTGCCTTAACATCTCTATGCCGCGAATCATTTCCACGGCGCGAGTCCTCTTTGTTTATTTACATCACTTAGCGGTTCTGACAACAGACGCCGTCCTTCTGTCAGATTTACTTGCGTAATTCGGCGAAGCCCAACACTTCCAGCCTAATGAAGCTTGACGCCTCGACATCAAAAACACACGGGCAAAGCCTATTTCACAAAAGCCTTAGCGGAGCACTTCCTTCATATCTGTGTGGATTAATGTTTATGTCATCCTCCATTTCCCAGCTCCATTTTCCTTCTCCCTCGCACCCTAATTGGTTCCACGTTCTTTCAGGCGGACGCTCCTGCTGACTGAGACCTACTTCAAATCCCACTTAAATCTAACTCATTTTACCTCTGTTGCTAATTTAATTCTCGCAACCTAACAATTATTTTCATAGCCTTGTAATTGTTTTTGTAGGAAGATGTTTCACTTCTAATTTTATCTTGTTGCCGTTATCGGGTTCCGGCTGCTACCGAGGTGAATATCATTAAAAAACAGTGAATGAATTGGTTGGCTGTTCTAAATTTACAGGAGTCTAGGCAACAGAAACTTGCACTGTCGGCGTATTTTGAGTCGCAACGCCACCAATTTGGGCTGATGATCGGGATTTAGTCTCATCCTTTCCAAACGTCTGTTAATGACGGCTCTGTGCACGACTCGAAGCAGCAGTACAGTACGTGTAAATAATGCAAATAAACAGCCTTTTGCCGTTGAAGCGCAATTGTTGACGATGAGCGGCCGAACGATTTGTCTCTGTAGGTGCACGTTACAAAGTCGAAGCCATTTCCTGCAAAGTGTGTGTGCGGACGTCTCTCGGCTCAGCGTGGAGGCAGAAGCGTGTGAGGAATCGTGTCCTACGGGGAGCGGCTGACTCTGGAAGACGTCGCCTGCTCGCAGCTGACTGGGACTTAACTTTCAGCTGAACTGAAGATATTTTGACGCGCGTGTGGTTCTCTGCTACGGCTCCTGCATTAGAATCGCAAGAAATAAGACGCGTTCACTGGCAAAGGAGAAGAGGAAAAACACGAAGAATCAGCTTCAGCATTTTAATGTAAACGTGTCAGGAGATGAGTAAAAAGTGTGAATTTGCTTGTACTCATTAATCTTGTACTATGTGAACGTAGGCAGAGAACTCATCATCAGCTTTGTGCCATGTCGTCCTGCAGCGCTTGACTTTTTCACAGTCTCTTCTAAAACCTGCCGGCCTCATTGTTGACTCGCGAAGGCCAGATTCTTCACAGATGCCTTTGTGTTCTTTCACAGCCTTAAACTGAATGAACGCCGCGCGGTCGCACTCACGAGTCCTTGAACATCCCCGTGCGTCGGGGCACCTTTTACTCCCGAAGGACACGCTCGCGTGGCAGTCGGAGGATTTTTAATAAGGTTGAGCACGTCTGACCGAAGGTGCACCTGAATGTCACTGCACTGATTAGATTAGCGCGCGTTGGCACAATTGCCCCGGCCTTAACGTCGGGAAGTGAAAACACTAAAAAATGAGAGGTTCGGTTCAAGCAGCTAAATCTGTGGGATCTTTTAATGTCCACATCGCGGGTCTCGCTGTTTACGCGAGCCACGTTTTCGGGGCCGAGTGGTGAGCTAATTAGTCAGCCACCAGAGGAGGGCAGAGGAGCGAGGAGAGAGAGGGAGGAGGAGGATTTAGGAAGAAGCCACTGGGGGAAAGAGAGAGAGAGAGGGAGGAGTGCTCCTGTTAGGATGTGTAAGCATCGCTCTGGGGCACCAGTCTGTGTGTGTGTACCCTGCAGATGCCCTGCGCTGTCTAATCTTATTTATTTACCCGTGCTACTTCTTTACTTACAGTACGTGAGACCGATCTCACTCGCTGACCCCATAACTGGTGCTTCCTTAGAAAAACCCAATAGCTCCTCCAATGCTTCGCTCTCCTCTAACGATGCCCTCCGTGATCCGTGCCCGGCGACGGTAACGTGTGATATAATAAATGTGAAGCAATGGCCGCCCCGTCTCTGCAGGCGACTCGGCAGGTGGGGATTACCTCAAACGCAGCGGGTACCTGCTGAATGCTAAACGCGGGGCCGCGCCGCCCATTTGAATGCAGCGTCACCATCTTCCTGAACACACTGTCTGTGTAACAGCCATCCTCCATCTCAGTGCTCTCTGTGTTAGAGGAGCATCACAGAATGACGTTATTTTAGCATCCTTATAGCAGAACGTGCTAAGGACCGAATGCATTTTCTGCTATAATGCTAAATTCCGAGGCGTCAGTCAGACAGACTCAGCATCTGTGCAGGTGAGCGACATCTCGGCTCATAAGCCATTTATTATTGAAGGCAGCGTGCGAGGAGGTGGACACGTTGGACGGTGGGAGGGTTTCGTAAGTCCGGCCTTCAATCTGGTCCGAGCCTCAAGCGAATGCGTCTAACACGACCACACAAAGTTACGACACTGTCTCCACAGCCGCTCACACGTCCTCGTTACGTTACCAACAGTTTCATCCTGTATAAAAAGCCCTTCGTGGCTGCACTGGTTGGGATCATTGTCGTTTCCGGCAGCCAGAGTCGCCCACACACCCCACGCAGAGCCTGTCTCCCTTTCAGCATCATGATATTTGTAGCAAACCCCCCGGGGGCTGCTTTGTAGTATTTACTGTGCTTATGCTAATTTACAAAAGTGATTTGCTCTGACCCAATTGATTGCTAATCCAATGCTTGTAAAAAAAAACCTGCACAGCACTGAATGAGCAACACCTGCACTCGCAGGTAACAGTTTAACCTCTTTGGTCTCTTTCTGCAGAACTGGAACCTTGAAACACTTCAGCAACCGTCATGGCCTCTTGGATTTGACTCTGGTTTTGTAAAGCACTGCCCCGTGTCTTACTCTGAAGAGGCGTCCTCTTCTTGGTCAATCTCTGAGGCGACTGCACGTGGAGCGAACGACTGCAGGGAACAAGTGCCGTTTGAGAGGTGCTTAAAATTGTTTTCTTCCCCCGTGGCCTTGAGGATTTCGTATATGCAATTTGGGATTAGCAGCAATGCAGCTTAGAGGGAAAAGTAGGAAATGAAATAGTAAATACCTGATGCTTGACAAACACAGCTACAGCAGAAAAGCTAATAGGACGTTGCCGGCGTTCTGCCACAGTAGCTGCTTGGTTAAGAGTCACACAGCAAAGTGACACTGGAGAAAAATAACTTACGGTAAAAACTGGACTAAAACCAAGAGATGTCAAAGCGGATCAAATGTCTGTTCTCTGGTTCTGGTTGTTTTTTGGATGTGTTAAGTCCACGACAACCGGTCCAGCTTCAACTTTACATAGAGTGCACTCACGTGATACGATAGAAAAAGTTGCATTTGTTTAAAGGCAGTCGCACAAAGAGAACAGAAGTCAGTGTTGACAATGTGACATTACACACATGCAGGTTGATTGAAAACCTTTATTCCTTCCGAGGAAATCAGGGAACGGGAACTTGTCCTTCTTGAATTAAAGCGTTCTCAGATTGAGGCCTTTAAAACCTGCACTGAGCAGCTGACAAGCAACATTTACCTCCCAAAACGCCCAAACAAGCAACTGGTCTACAAAATGTGCAAAATAAAGGTGTGAATGAATTAATAATCATGATAAATATAGTAATTGCATCAATATAATGCTCTCAAAGTCACAATTAAGGCCGATTTCCTCCAGCAGAGACTGACTTCTCCTTGTTTGCGGCGGCCGAACTGTCTCACTGATCAATACCAGTTCCTTTGCAATTATTTTTCTAGGTGCTGCAATTTCCTGCTCGGAAAACACACCTCTCAGTGCATTCTGTTTTCAAACCCTGGGAAGACGGGACTAAAGAGAAGCAAACTGTCACACGACGCACTATTTACGTTTCGCCTGTTGTGGCGTCTCCGGAAACGCTCGAGTAATGAGCCGTCGCTCTCGCGGCTTTTATATGAAACGAGCGCGTGCTGTTTTGGTCTCGTCGTCTATTTGGGGCGAGAGCCTCCCGGCACCTGCCACCTCCATACCGCTGCATTATCCTCTTAGCTGGGAAAGTGCCGCGTGGAATGTAAATAGGAGCAGCGGTCAATGCGATGTGAAGGACCCCCCCCCTCAACACATATGCTCACACACATGAAATGACCACGATGCTTCTGGGAAATTTAGCTTCAAAGCAGAGCACACAATCAGAGGACTGGAGCTGCTCAGTGGGTGTTCTTCGTGTCCTATTAAGCCGGCAAACTCCAGGACGTGTGAAAGCACAGTTTAAAGAGAATCAAAGATGCTACATGAGCTGAAATCATGAAATCACACCCGGGCTGTTGCATCATTTGCTTGATGCGTAGTAGTATGCGAACGTAGTCTAATTACTTTGGACTTCAACTCGCGGATCTTGTTGCACATCGTTGTGCTCATGTCAGTAACTGGAGCCCAGTGTGGAACGTCACACAGCGCCACAAAGAGCGGTTGGGGCTTTAATAACGCTCTTGCTTTGTGCTCGGCCGCACGACCGTCGCCGGCGCAGCCGCGCGGCTCGCGGATGATGAGTGGTTTCTTCAACAAAAGAGCTGCGTGCGACAGACAGACACGGCACGTCAGGTTGTGGCTTCTGAGACAGACTGACACTTTTAAACTCTTTATGAACAATCACAAAGAGAACAGGGATAATCATGAGTATTATGCCTGAGACGCACCACTGCTATTATTGATCCCAGTTGCAGACGGGAGTCGACAGAGAAGCAAAGCGTGTGCTGCTCCTTTAAAGCAGCACCAAAAAACCTCACAATGGATTTGCAAAATGTGTGCTTGATCATTCAACAGAGCAGCATGGTCCTTCATCCTCAATCGTGTATTACAGGCTAAATCATCTCAACCAGGTGCAGGAAATGACTCTAAATTGTCTTATACTGTAGCGTCCAACTTTCAAACTCTCTTGGGATAAGTTCATTGCAGGTAGATGACGGAAAGCTAAGACCTATGGGGAAAATGCTGTAAACCGTGACTGTGTTTGGGCTGAAGGTCCAGAAGGACGTCTCCACTGATCTTTGGCCTCTATGGGACGTTTTAAACCCACCAGCTCCCACAGCTTCTACCTCTTTATGCAGTTTAGAGCTTTATATTCAGCCGAATAGCAAGTCGTAATGAGCAGAACGTATTGAGTCACGTGTATGAATGTTCGTATCGACAAAGCATCTAGAACGCTGCCGCTGTCATTTCGTCTGCTGTGGTATCGATTCCTAACCGGCGGAGCCTCCTGAACTGTGATGGCAGCTTGTGTTGTGACAGCAGATACCTCTGGTGTGACCTTTATTGGACACTGGTTTTAAGCCTCTGCATGAACACTAATGGCACGTTCGAAGCTTCTAAACAATTGCACTTGTGTGACAGCCCGGAGAAGTCACCACCAAAATAATTGAAATAGCTGCAAGGCTACTCTGTGGACGAGGTCAAAGGTCGCGCCCTGGGCACAGCCGCCCCTGAACCCGGTTGTACTGTATGGATGACTTCACAGAGGAAAGGAGGTGAATCAATGGGTGGAGGCTTTTGTGATTCTGGCACACATTGTGCACTAATGTAGCTCTGCTGTATGATCAATGTGCAGCTCAGCAGTGACCGAGTCCAGTTCTCCCCGTTAAACAGTTAGGACCCGCCGCATCCAACCCGGTGACCTCTGACCCCGGCCCCGCCTGCACATCAAACCATCATCTACCTACCGTATGCAGCGTTGCCTGAAAGCAGGAGGAACTATGGGACCTTCCTGGGTCCCCACAGCGGGCGACAACGCTGCTAGCAAGCTGCTCTAACTGCGCTAGGAAATCAGATAAGAAGCACCAGCGAGAGCTCGTCTCATGCCCAGTAGCTGCAGGTCTGCATGCAGAGTGGATTGGCTTTCTTTTATCGGACGCGCTGAGGAGTTTTATTCCGGGAGGAAGAGTTGACACAACTGCTTGCAAAAGCAGGTTCTAACACTTACCGTGAGGAATGAGCGGTCCGTCGCAGGGAAATGAAACCACTAAAGTCTCCAGTCTAAAGCCGTGCATGCGCACATGAACACACCTTACAAGCAGTCCAAGTTTGTTTCTTCCTCTGTGTAGTGTAACATTGGAGCAAACCTCTGTTCTCGGGGTTCGATCCCCTCCTGCGATAGCCTTCGTGCTAATTAGCTTTCTGTCTGCCGCCGCCCTCTTAGTTGCCAGGTCGGAACCGGTGATACGGGCAAAGTCAATGACTATCTTGTGAATTCTCATTCTGGGAAACAGCTCCCCTCCGCTGCCCTGCGAGCGCCGAAGCAAGTCATCAGCTGCGCGGCCGCTTTGCACCGGCTGACTGTGTAGGTGGAAGCCGCTATGACTTTTACTGCACTGAAAATAAACCTGCTCGCGCCGAGAAGCAATTCCTGTGTTATTATCTTGGCGTTGCAATTATGCCCCTTTTCTCTCTGCACTTGTCATTACGTTTTTTTTGCAGCATCTACAAAGGTGCACTGGGCTCTGTTGGTGTCCTTCCGGAAGAAGTGCAATAAATAGGCGCCGCCGCATTTTGTTTTGCCACAGCCTGGTGTGTTTCTGTGAAGGACAAACAATTATCCTTTAAAAATACAGACAATAATTATGTTCTGCAGCTTGAAGAATGCGCTCTGTACAGTACGTGTGATTATATGTCAACTCTAATGATCCGGACGCTGCTGTTTAAATGGGGAAAACAAGAAGGGACCGTCTCCTTCAAGGTGCTTTTCCTCCACGTCGCTAACAACAAAAGTCAAGCCGGAACCGCGCCGCCGTCCGTTTGACTGACACCTAATAAATTGCATCACTGGAATTGACATGCAGAATACAAATTTAACACTTACAGGCGACTCCGTGCGCTGGAAGCGCCACCGGGGGAAAACAAATGACACGCCGGACGCCGCCCAGGACGCTTCCAGACGTGTAACATTGAGAGGACGGAGGAGAGGGCTTAATGAAAAGCGAAACGAAGCGTCCTCTCAGACGAAGCAGCCCCTCAGGGCGAACGCAGCACCTACGTGTTATTGATACAGAAAATCTCGCCGCATGGATTATTGATTCGGCCATTAGCCACTCAAATTAGGCCAAAAGGGTAAAACTGGTGGAGCATTCACCCACCTGAGGGGGAGGACAGAGGCCGGTAACAAGCCTCCGTCGACCTCATTAAGTTGTGGGGAAGCTCCAGCCGCTCCTGTGAGGAGGAGGAGGAGGATTGCTCATGCACCGCTCGCTGTTCCTCGGTGACATGCCGCCAAACGCACGGCACTCGCCGATGGCAATGGGTGCCGAGTGTCCCCAACCCCTGCAGAACAGAGGCCCGCGGGCCCAGGACGCACCGAGCGCCGCTCCAGACGCCGCTATACAGTACCTGTGACATAAGCTAACTATAAACAAGGCGCTCTCCACTGTTCCACACTTCCAGTCACAGCTGGTCAACATCTGGAAGAGGTTTTTGATGTTTTTGTGGAACACTTATGTTTTGATGCGAGAGCTGATGTTACTGCCAGTACCTTTTGTATCTAACTAATATATTCATTGCAAATGTCATATCTAAGCTTCCAATTGCATCGCTGTCAGTTTCACTGAACTTGCTGGTGTTGTGATGGCACTGCAGCTGTAGCACACAGGTGCCCCTTGCCAAGACGGAGCATGGACGGATTCCCGCTACGTCATCGTTACGAGCCGCCTGGCAGACGTCCGGGCGCCTTTGACCTCCTTCATTGTGATTAGTTACATCTCTCTGCCATTCGATGCCGGGTGGGCGGTTCTGCCACACAGCCGAGCAATCCGGTGAAATATAACTCAAGTCAAACGCGGCTGCAAAGAACGTCCCAGACGAATGGACGTGTGAAGCCCCCCCCCCCCCCCCCCCCCCCCCCCCCTCGGGGCGGGTGTTTAATTACAGGTCCTGTTACAGATTACTCCAAAGCCGCTTCCTGCACGCCGGCTTTATTTCCAGCGAGGAAACAGTTTGATTGAACATTAATTTATCAAAGCTTGTGCCAAAAGGTCACGCGGACGGGAGGATCTATGGCGTCTTTGTTCACCAAACACAACGCTCCCAGACTCTTGAGGGAAATGTCAAGGAAGGCGCCACTGAAGGGCTGCTTAGCTCAACCGCAGCTTTTATGTGGCACTCGACAGCGGCGGTTGGGAAGAAATGGTTCAAAGTGTCACATGAGTCATGTTGTGACAAGCCGACGCGTCGCCCCTCTTTATCTCGCTCTCACCTTTTAATGTTCCCTGATATTTCGAGCCTCGTAAGCGAGCGCCGTGAATCGCTCTCCTTTCTCTCCGCACCTTGAGGGTCCGCGGGTGTATCATCCGGATTACACATGTAGTACACAAGTACTGTAATAGTACTCTTCATACAATGCACCATATGACTTAATATTATTATATAGAAACATTCACTGCTAAAAAGTGGAGTCAGAGGAAACTTTCTCAGCGTGTGAGCGTAACCTGAAGCATAACCAGATCAGGAGGCTTCTCCTATTGGCTAATTGGCTCCTCCGGCCTGTCAGTGATGGCGCTGCTCCCTGGGGCCCTGATGTGTTTGACGTGCTAGCGAGCCGGCTCCAAAGAGCGGCGAATACAGGCTAGCTAGATGTTTTCACCCCCGTGCAGCTAAATGATTCAATGATTCTTCAATGCAACGCGGCCGCTGAGCCATCGAGCGCAGGAGGTCGAGGTGCTGCTGCTGCTGCCGGAGGAGCCGCTGTTTACACTCGCTGAGGCCATTTTAAGGCCGCACTCACTGGGCTCCGGCTCCCATTCAAAAGGTAAACTTAGCTCACTTAGCTTTCAACGCAAAGGTCAGACAGCGTTCTGCCACGGCACCTTTCTCCCCTACAGTAAATGCGTTCACACAGCGACACAGCCTGGTGCCTCATAAAAGTTTAAAAAGTGGGAGATCACAGGTGTCAAAGATGTGCTGTGCTGATGGTTTGCACGTTGTGCTGAACCTGATCACACTCACGCATGTGAGAGTTCCCTGGTGAATGACTTCCAGGAGTGTCTGTTTCATGGAGGAGGGTGTGACCTCACAGGCTGAGTCAAGTTTAGGTGCAAAAATCCTATAAATAAATAACTTCCGTTTGGGTTCATCATGGGTTCATTAAAGTATTGAACATGGATGCAGCAATCTGTCCTCGTCCACTCCATCAAATGCAAAGCTTTTATTATATGCGGCGATGTGGAATCAGAGTCAGACAAATGTCTGTTTTGGAACGGAAACCGTCTCGAAGCGCCCGATAAATCGTTTTTAATAAAGCCGTCCGTGTCAAACAGCCGCGCTTGACAAGCGATGCGTCAGGCCGCTCTGCCGGGCTGATTTCCACATGACAAAGTCAGAGCCATCACAGAGGCTCCATAAAATCCATACGTGTGAACAATGTGTCTGCAGACAGTCGCTGGCTGGAGAGCAAATGGGCTCCCGGCGTCAGCAGGTGCCGTGACATTTAACTGGAGATGGATTCGTCGGGAATCAGCTTTATCTTTTTCTTGGCCCTTTGCAGTGACAGTGGCAATGATGCGGCCGGGTTAATTGACCCGGCTGAGCTATGGGGAGCTGCATGGCTGCTGACCTACACAACAACAGTTGACCAGACGTCAGCAGCGGGGACTTATGATGCAGTTTGTCATGTTTATTGTTTTGTTTCCTCCTAATAAGTGACCAGTGTAAACCTAAGCTGCATTTCAAAATGGCCAATCTGCATAATAGGCATTTCTCTATAGACGACGATGCAACAGCAGCGTATTGAATATAACCCATGGGTTAATTAAAGGCGTTATCACACACGCGACGTGCGCCGGCACAGATTCATCGGCAGAGCTCCACGTCGCGCAGCCCGTTCCTTTGATCCCGGTTATTTTAAGTTGCTCGAGCCGCTCGTCGGTGGGACGTGAGACGCGCTGAGGAGCCAGCGCAGCAGTCACCTGCCCCGCAAGACGCGGAGCACCGCACGCTGATCGCCGGTTAAACCGGGCGATGGGGACAGGCGGGACACACCTACCCGAGAACGAGGCTCACGCCTCACTTGGAGCACTTTTCACGTCCACGCACCCAAAAAAAAGCTCAATCACGCTCATTAAGTGAAACAACCTCAAAGTATTGGCTCGGTTCGGAGACGGGGAACGCGCTCCGGGGCGCAGCGACTGTTCCCACATCAGCGGCAAATTAACCTTGAAAGTTAATATTTCAGGGAACACGACCAACACATCACTTCCGAACCCCAGACAGAGGACGCTGAACACCCCACGGATCCCATCGGACGCGATTGCACGCACCGTACCGTATTTGAACGACACCTCGTTTTTTCATTTAAATACATTTCGTCATGTAGTTGTCCGTGCAACGCAACCAATCAGCCCGTGGAGCATATGCTTGTCTTGTATTCGCCAAGTTTGCCACAGCGCGTAGGCAGAAAAGCCAAACTAGCGTCTTACCTTCACGCCATAAGTTTGACACAATCCTTGTTTTTACAGGAACCAGCTGTTAAATCCAGGCGCATCCGCAATTATCTCCCACCGCGTCCTGCGTCTGCTCTGCGCATCTTTCACTCCTCATAAGCGAACGGTGTCTGCGCAGCGGCTCGGGAGCGAGGCGCGAGCACAGGTAGGAGAACCCGCACGATACGAGGCGGAAAACACACAAATTAAAAAAAAAAAAAACTTCAATTCACTAAAGACCTCGAGCGGTGATTTTCCCGCCCCCCGTTGTTGGTCTCGTGAGAAATGACGCGGGGGCTGAAATTGCGCGGTGCCAGTCTGGGGTCCAAGCGCTTTACGCACGCGACGGAGTTACCTTGTGTAGTGAGGGAGGCAGGAGACGCGACGACCGTGAAGAACTCCGGCGAATCGAGGCGGGGTTACGTGTGTTTCGACCCTACGGGGACCTGTTCTTTACTGTGCGTGTCATTGCGTAAAGGCTTGTTTCAACCTATGTTCCCATCACTTCCACCGATGCACTCTCCGCTTTTAAATAATTAGCAACTAACGAAGGAAGTAGTGAGGAGTCATTCCAGTAATAACTGAGCAGTTAAGGAATATGGAAAACAGCGCACGTGTTACGGTAAGAAAAGCGGAGCGGAGCGATGAACGCATATTGTGCATTATAATATGTATAATACCCACTTCCTCCCATTTTCTCTCCTCCCTTGCGCTACAAAGAAACTTTATTGAACAACTGAATTGTGGGTCCTCGGAGCTCTGCTGGTTTTCATTCTCTCCGTTTACACATGAGAGGCTTTTTGAATGCAATTAAAGGCAGTAGCTGCAAGGATTGAGAACCCGTGCTGTCCCCACCAGAGCAAAGGCAATGCATTTCATGTAAACGTACACTCATGTGCATCCAAAGCAAACTGTGCCGTGGCCACCTGCCACAAACAAGAGGAGATGTACGATCGTGTTATCACATCTGTCCAGGTTCAGAATCCATCTGTCTGTGTGTGGGTGTAAAGGTCTGCACTCAGGGTTTGGGTGACGTGTGGGGAAATATTAACAGGGGCATTATAATATTAAAGAAGGATTTATTGTTGTCTCTGGGTTAGTTTACACAGGCCAACGAATTACACTGGGTGTAGCTTGGTACCTCAGTTGGTTGAGCAAGGCTTGGGAAGCACAAGGTTGCAGGTTCAAGTCCACCCGGGCTGCAGGTGTGTCCTGTGTGGCATCGACCTGCTCCTCCAGTGGATCAGTTGGATGAAGACGACCGATTTTGTTGTGATAATGACTAATAAAGGCTTTCTTCAGGTTTATTCTGCTTCTACCACTAAAAGTGTTCGTTGTTACCTTTAGTCGCTGCTGTCCTCACTGTGTAAAGTTCAGCTGAATGTAACACGTCTAAAGGATACAGACACAGATACAAACATTCCACGTCGTGTAGTACTGGAAATAAGACATTCAAGCACGAGGACGCGACAGAAGCCGAGCGCAGAGGCTGAAAGCTAGGAGTTAATGACAACACCCAAAAGCTGCTCCGCGGACGTCGTTTCGCAGATTAGACAGAATAGTGGATACGAGCGGCGCGTGGGATCTGCCTCTGTGGGAACGGCTTTGTGAGTTTGTGAGTTTGTGCTCGTCTGTGTGTGTGTGTGTGTGTGTGTGTGTGTGTGTGTGTGTGTGTGTGTGTGTGTGTGTGTGTGTGTGTGTGTGTTCGCCAGCGTGCGGCCAAATCACAGTTTAGACCTTCTCGCTCACACATCCATACACCCATGCAGTACACACGCACACACACACACACACACACACACACACACACACACACACACACACACACACACACACACACACACACACACACACACACACACACACACACAGCTTGTTGTGGGAGGCACGATCGCGTCTAACTGCCATAAGGCAGCGTTCGCAGCCTGGCGCCGCCTGATACCGCCTTGATTTGCTCGTGTTGATGTCGGCAGCGCGTTAAAGAAATCACAGCGGCTTTGATGCCGCGTCCCTCGCATCTCCTCGTTATTATACACAGCGGCACCGTCCGCGTGTCACGCTAAGAGAATGCTGCGCGGATTAATTCCACACCAGCGAGCCGCAGAATTGGACGTACCGTACAGTAGCAATGCTAATGTGGGGCAGCCGGACCGGGCCGGGCCGGCTTCAGGAAGGAGCCGGCACCAGCTCCCAGCCAGGACGCATACACCCACACCCACACACCCACACCCACACACACTCCCACACCCACACCCACTCCCACCACGCAGCCAGACCCTGAAAGGAAGGCATATTTTATGCACCAGCAGTCATCGCTTCAAAGTTCACCTCATCCCATAAAGAATTGATGTAATGACTGGGTAGCGCCGGGTAAGCATGTGTGACAGCTTATGCTCGACACTGAGGCTCGTTCCCCCGCTGACAATCACACTATAACCTGAGAGAGGGGGAGAGAGAGAGAGAGAGAGAGGGAGCTTTTAGCCCGATGACTGACGACCTGTGAGACGATGGCGACAACAGAAAAGAGTTAAGTAGAGAGAAGAAAGAGACAGCGATGGCAGAGACATCCTGATATAAGAGCTCCTTTCACACCAGAGACCGAGGAGAGTACGAAGGATGAAGCAGTAGCATTTCTATGGTTTTCTGGGCGAGAAATCGCCTCAAAAGAACTGAACGGCCCAACGGATGCTCCTAATGAGCCATTCTGTGTCACAAAGCCATTGCGGTCCACACATTAATGTGAGTGGTAGACTGAGGGGGGGTAAAAAGAATAAATGTCTTCTTTGGTTTGTTTCTTGTTTTTTTTAGTTTATTTTAAACAGAATATTATTTTTTGTAGTGGTTAATTAAATAAATACTTTACTATGGACAAATAAGGTAAAAAGTGAAAACATTCTTTTTATTTTAAGATGATATGAGCAAGTTTTTGTTTTAGCTTGTTGATGTAGCCTTTCATGCATAGCGCGTTCTGTTTGCACAGGCTTATTAAGATTCTTGCAGACTGAGATACAGTTTATGTCTTTAGTCAGGTCTAATGGGAATTTGGCTGAGAACCACAAGAAATGTTGTAAATTATAGAAGGACAAATCAGCACATTGTTTGTTTTGGTCTTTTCTTGGGAATTTGTGCCTTAACTCTTAATAATGATGTAACATCTAACGTAAATCAAACACAGCTCGGCATCTGTTTATTATATGTATTACTGTTTAAACACTGAACACAGACACACACCCTTACTGAATGGAAATTAAAATAAAACAAAGAAAATACAAACTGCCCAACAAAATAAAACCTTCAAGAGAGAGTAAGTAGACGGACCCCAGACAAAAGGTGAACATCATTCTGAACTACAAACCTCTGAGCAGATACTGTAGGTGAATTTAGATGTGGAGAGTTTGGATTAATTAAAGGCCCTGGAGATCCACTGCAGAGTTACTTCCATTTCTCTTCCTCTAAGTGACTTTTTCCACTCGGGCAGAGTAATTATGCATTTCAGAGGGCATAATGGAATAATGCTACGGTATATGTATATATATATATATATATATCCTACAGGTCATATACATATATAAAAAGAAGCTGCGTTCTGAGGCACGAGGGATGTTTATTTCATGAGCCTGTTTATCAGTTTTAACACCTATTGCACTTGAACTTCAGTACAGCTGAGAGGGGCTTTAAGGCATCTTGGCTCCTCAGATGCAGGTGCAGCACGTGAAGCGGCCGAGCCCGTAGACGGAGGCAGCACGGAGCCCATTTAACATCCACAAATGAAACGTTTAGCGTGTTTTGGTACCATCATGTGTCCTGCTCCAGCTTTGAATTGTGCGCAGACTGATTTCAAAATGAAACACTCACTCACTCGCTCACTCACTCACTCACTCCCTTGGTGAGTTTGGAGTGATTGCGCACACTCTGCAGTCTGAATAGCAAAGGCCTTTACAGTCGAAGTGACATCTAGGTTCCACTGTGTCTGCTGTTAGTTTAGTTTTAGCGATCCAGTCCTAACCAGTTAGTTTCTAATGATAAATAAACATTGATTTCTCCCCGGTTCACTGCATCTGACAGATGAACTATAGGCGAGTATAAAAGCCTGACGTTAACACGACATCTCAGCGTCTTGAGCGACTAAGACGACTAAATTAAGACAGACTACTTTACATACAAGTACCCCATAAAAAGACAGACTTTATTAGACACATTGTTCTGCGGATGGGAGCACTGACATCCCTCATAACCTTCGCTGGTTTAATCAGTCCTACATGTACTGTATATATGCTCAGTGCTCAGTCCTGTCATGCAACATTAGAGGCCTTACTTTTATCATTTCCTGCCTCAGCCCAGACGTTATAATCTCATTCTCATAAAGCCGATGTGAGGATAAGGTGGCTGTTATTTAATTGCTGTACATCCTTCCATTTTCCCATTATTAATGCAATAAAGAGTTTGTATTTCCTTCCAGCAGGTTTATGGCATAGCTTGGTATTAATTCAGGTGTAGGTGTATGACCACAGGTAACAAAATCTGCCTTCCAGCATTCAGCTGGATTGTTAAATCCGCGTAAAGTTATGAATTTGGTGGTTGCCTGGCAACGTCACTACGACAACCACACTTAGCTAATTGTACAACTACACAAACAAGGTATGACATCTTAATTATAGCGAGTGCTGCTATGCAGATTTCCCCATGTTTACACAGAGCCAGGCTACGGTATCTGTTCCCCCGCGGTTCCCAGTGTTTATGTTGTCCTGAGCTGACATTTCAAACATTCCGGCTCAGAATAAACATCACATGAAAATTAAGAAAAGGATCTAAGTTTTAACGCGAGGCCCTTGTGCAAGCGTGTTGACTTTGACCAAGTTCATAGTCAGCGTAGAGTCTAGCTTAAGTACGTCTGCTACCACCCATGCGTCAGTGCTGTCACCTAAAAAATTCATTCCCATACATCCATCATCCCAACCACTTTTCCTTGTAAGGGTCATGGGGGTGTTGGAGCCAATCCCAGCTGTCACTGGGTGAGAGCCAGAGTACACCCTGAGCAGGTCACAGACCAAGCATGAAGAAACCCCAGACAACCAAACAGCGCGTAGTTGAAACTTCATCAGAATTACGTCTCCTAATAACACATAAACATAAATAAAAAGACATTCATTATTTTTCCAACAAAATATTCATATTTGCTGTTGCCGTTTCGGGGGTTTGGATGGATATGCTGAGCAGCTGAGCTCCACTTAACCGGCGAGACTTTGTTTGTGTTGAACACTGACCCTCGGTCTGTCGGGAGGGAGACAGCAAACAACAGTTTGATTTTTCCAGTGGTTACAGAGGCTGCCCCCAGGACTTAAACCACACACACACACACACACACACACACACACACACACACACACACACACACACACACACACACACACACACACACGCACGCACACACTGTGACCTGATGCGTCGTGTTGGAGCAGCGCAAAAGCCGGCGAATGGATATAAAGAGACAACAGTGAGAAAGCACAGGCACATAAACAGCTACAATGAGGTCTGCTCCTTTTATTCTCTTCATCTTCCTCTTTAGGAGTTATTGCGTCGCTGTGGCTGCGAAACGCGGCTCCCGCATTCGACTCCCA
The DNA here is from genome assembly GCF_900634795.4 of Betta splendens. Classification (NCBI taxonomy): domain Eukaryota; kingdom Metazoa; phylum Chordata; class Actinopteri; order Anabantiformes; family Osphronemidae; genus Betta; species Betta splendens. The sequence goes on from NC_040893.2 coordinate 8,791,962, forward strand.
CCGACGGCAGTTAAGCATTCAGGCGGCACGCGCATCACTTTTGAAATTTCAGATGTATCATGTCTGTCGTCGAGGTCTCTTGGAGGATAATGCTCCAGTCTTCCCTTTTCTGTTTCAGTGAGCTCTGTCAGTCTGGGAATAAAAAAAAGTGCAGACACTTTGGAAAAGCGGAACGTGTTTACTCCAACGTCTCGGCTGCTTCCAGCTGCCCTCTGTCTCCATGCTAATGCCCAGATTGACTCATTATTTTTAACCTCTGCCTTTTATAGCTGCGGCGGCTGAGAGGAATATGCTGATGATACTGCTATGAAATATGATGCACGCAACACCCAAACAGGACAACAATAATTAAACTGTGAAAGCCTCCAAGTAAAAAGCTTGTTAATTCTCCCCAAATATGTTCTGCTCCCATCTGTGGCCACATTTGGTGGTATTTGCCTGTACTGAAGCTGTTGAAATCTGAAGTATCAATCACAAAGCTGTGTTCATTAGAAGTTAATCATTGCTTTTCGGTTCAGGCGGAGTTTGGATCAAGAGCTTCCGCGCTTTGAGGCAAAGTTCGCACCATGAAAGGCGAGACGGAAGCAAACAGCTGAGGAGCAAAAGACGGACAGACAGCCCAACATTGGGTTAATGACGACGACGGGAGATGGAGCCTCAGAGGCTGAAGGATGAGGATCTCTACTCTTGACTGTAATTGGAAGCCAGTGAGTGCAGCGATGTGAGCGTATGATGTGGTCATTAGCGCGTGTGAGGGGGTTCCTCCGGAGTTGCAGCGAGAAAGGAAGCGGAGATGGAGAGATGACGTAAGCGCGAGAGGGGAAGTTAAAGGTACCAAACCTCTAAGTGTCCAAATGGGGAGTGAGTAGAAGGGAACGCTCGGATCTGACATACAGTAGGTGGAAAAAAAAGCCCGATGCATTCAAGACACCCACTGACACTTCATCCATAAAGCTGCGCGGAGTAAATGGCGAGAGCGGCAATTCATCTATGTCACGCACAAGTGCGGGGAGCATCTGCTGCGGCTGGTGCCGGATCGCCTGGCAGCTTGAGGAATGGGGCCGCTGGTGCCGCGGTCCGGCGGAGGCCGGGAGACGGATGCTCCGCTCCCACGTCCAGGCGCCAGCTTCATTCGCTGGATGAGCGACGGCGGCGCTGGCGCTTCCACACAAAAGAGCGAGGCCGCTGCCAGCGACGTTCGATCAGCCGGCGTCGCGCGGCGCATTCGGGAGCTTCTCCCGCGTGGGAACCGACGCGCGGCGGTGCGCGCGCACTCAGACGTTTAAAACAGGCTGGAGGTGTGCATGTTACAGATTGGCCTCGGGTGATGACAGCTCTGGTGCCGGATCCCAGGAAGGTGCCCCAGCTGTGACTGCATAGTTCACACAGCTAAACTAAGAGGGGCTTAAACAGTTCCGATCCTACTCCATTCATTCATTCATTCATTCATTCATTCATTCATTCAGCTCCCACGTGATGGATCTGCGCGCACTGGGCCGTAGCGTAAACTCAGCTCTTGCCACCTGACCGCGCTCCCTCCTCTAATTAGCTTCAAGTGGCTCCTCTGCTGCAGCTAAATATTTGATTCTGGCGGTGAATGTCGCGGCGCAGCTCCGTACAGCGCGGTGTTTTAGGAAACGTTTTTAATTTATGCGTGCCATCATCAAAGCCAGGCGGTGTGATTCTGCATCGCTCAAGGAATAAACAACCTCCGCGGACGGTGTCAGCGAGCGGCGAACGCACGGGAGACGGAGAAATGAAGCGCGTCTGGGGCGCGGTCCCGCGGAGACCGCCGTGCCCGCGCGTTCCACCTGTGCGCCCCATCACAGGAAGTCAAAAGCCGCACGCTGATTATCGTGACAGCGCAGCAGCCGCAGTTGCCGCTTCTCTCTCTCTGTCTCTCTCTCTCTCTCACGCGCCGCTACCGTACTTCCGGGCCCTCGCAGCAGGACGGATCCGCTGTGCAAACACCCTCCTCATCTGCATCTTTAGGATTATTCCCCACCCCGGAACCCTGAGACGCACTGATCTGTGTTTACATAAGGGGCCTGGTCCAGGCGAGAGGTCTCCTTGCCCACGGTCTGTGGGTGTCTCCTCTGACTCTACACACGCGTCCTCGGGCACAATGTGCTGCTTGTGTTCGTCCACAGAGGCTGTCAAGTGCCAGACTGTCACGCCGCGTCTCTCTCCCTCTCGCTCCCCATCCCCTTTTATTTCTGGCGATCGCCCCTTCTCCCTCTCTCTCTCTCTCTCTCTCCCTTTCTCTCTCCCTCTCTCTCTCTTTCGCCTCGTCACGCGGCACCTCCGCTGTCACCGTCAGCAGAAAGTCGCCTTTTGTGCGTCCTCCCTCTCTCCTCGTTACCCTCGTCGCTCGCCCCGTCTTCCCACAGAACCGTGCTTTCTCCGTGCATGAAGTGTACTTTCAGCACTTTCTTGCCAGAGGTTGAAACGGGAGGCGTCTGCATAGAAGCCAAGCATAAGGCCTTTTGGTTATTTGCTTCCCTCTGCGTCTCATAATAACCCTGCACGTCCTGTACCTTCATGGCGTGCGTCGACGAGGCCTCGGCGTTCTTTCTGACAGGGGCACAGTGCTGTTCAACGACTTAGCCCAGCGCCGCGTGAACGATGTAGAGGACAAAATAAGTGGCATTCAAAGAGATGGGAGGAGAAGGGACGGGGCGAGATAAGAGGACGGGACGGGCAGAGGGCCGAGGAGGGGAGTGGAAACGACACACATATAGAGGCTCGGCGAAGGCCATGAATAATTTGAAATGACACCACAAAGGGAAGATCTGAAGTATCCTGCTGTCTCCACGGCTCCGCGGAATAAAGATAAAAATATAATTTAGACGGGAGCAGGCATTTATTCAGCTGCAATCAAAGCGAGCGGCACTCCACGGGGAATTCGTATACAGTGGTGTGGCAAAAAACAGCAGCGTGTCAGCAGGCTGCTTTGCATTTTCAGTCACTTGACCCGGCCGACCGGCGCCTTTGAAATATTTAGTGACTGGGTCTTTTTAAGGGAGGCGTCCAGTGCCGAGCGCTGCAGCCTCGTACGTCTGCAGGGCAGATTTGGAGCTTTTGTGGCACTGACCGATCTTAGTGTCCCTCCGTGGGCTTAGACTCTAAGTGTGTTTACACTGGTGTGTATGTAGACGGCAGAGGAAGGACTCTCCACCTAATCTGTTATTGACTGCCGCTTAGTGGGACCTTCACAACCATCACAATCAATTAATATGTGCGCGCGGGCCCGAGTGTGGATGTCAAGGGCAACGTGGAAATGAGCAGAGAGATCCACTCGCACAGTTTCTAATCATGATTGATCAGCCCGCTGAGGGGACCGGGGGGGGGGCCTCGAGGTGGAGCAATGCAAACAGACAGGTAACAGCTGTGCACTCGCAGTGTGTCCCAGATGTGTTTGCTCTTAATGAAGGGAATTGGAGAAGAAACAAACAAAAACCGATTCACACAGAGAATAAAAGATGCTTTATTTATAGAAGATGGGAGTAAAGTAGCTGCTGCTCATCTACAGTATAATCACAGCTCATGAATATTATGTGTGAGTAAACAAATATTATAAAGCCCAAGTTCCATTGGAGAAAAGACAAAGAAAAGAAAGAAAGAAGAACTCAAAACAAACCATGACACGATCAGTGTTTAAAAGTGAGCAAAATAATCTGAGAAGTAAACCAGAATCATGAATCATGGTGGAAGTGATGTGAGACTGAGGGCTCTCCATCATGGAGATGATTGTCCAGGAGCACCTCCATCGCTCACACAGCAGCACCAGGCAGCGGCGGCGGAAGGTCAAGGTTAATGTCCATGACCGGATGCAAACTGGACCAATCCAACAACTTTCTATGCAAGAATGTTTAATACATAAAGAGATACACGATGCAGAGCTGGAACGTGTTGAATATGAGCCACGAGGCTCTCACGGCATCAACAAGCAACTGCTGCGAACAAATCACTGCGTTGTCGTCTCCAGGTTTGTGTGTGTAGCAGATATCAGGTTCAGTGACACATGCAGGCGTCTCCAGCCGCGCTTTGAAAAGCTTAGTTTTTCTTCTGGCTGTCTCAGCGGAGAGAGAAAGTACACAGTTTAATTCATTATTCGACTGGGGCGGCTAATGTATTCTGTCTGCCTGTTACAACAAGATTGAAACAAGAAGCGCTCCTGCAGTACTTAGTTTTTTCCTTTGTTTTTTTTTTCCCCGGGAAATTCATTTACGGCAGGACAAAAAATATGTCATGCAGTGTGTGTGTGTGTGTGTGTGTGTGTGTGTGTGTGTGTGTGTGTGTGTGTGTGTGTGTGTGTGTGTGTGTGTGTCCGCCACTTTCCATTAAACAGCTTTTCAAGATGAAGCGGGAAAAAAAAAGAACAAGGATTCCGAAATAAAACCAAAACACCTGAAAAACACCGTCCCCTGTTTACTCTGCGGCGCTCTCGTCCTCTCACACGGTGCACATCAGTCACGCTCGCTGCACACAGACAGACTTACTTGCACCATTTGGAGTCCTTGAGGAAATGCATTGATCTAGTGGAAGGAAAGAAAAAAAAAAGCTGAGAGACTTTGAGCTTCTGCGCTGATTTTCTGCTTTGAGCAAAGATTGACCAGCTAATCAGCTCGGTTCCTTCATATTCATCACCTAGCCGCATATGATAAAAGTCAATATGGGTCTCATCCTTTAATCTTTTATTTGTTAAAAGAAACCTCAAAGTCGAAGGAAGGAGAGGGGACCCAGAGGTGTCGCGGCCCCGTGTCCCATTAGTCCTAATTTAAAGTCGCGGCTCCAAGAATTCAAAGTAGGGCCTGTAACAAGATAAGGTTAGCATTCACATTTCCCATCTTCATGCTAATACTACAAGACTCCTCAGCCCTTATAAAGTTAGCAGCGTCGCCATCTTGTCCTCGCTGAAGGTGTAAAATTCACACTCAAGCCCGCAGGTTAATTGGTTTGGAACAGCTGCTGAGAAGCAATTTGTCTAATCTTATCGGAAAAAGCCTGGCAACATTCAGGGTCCACTCGTCTTTTTCCTCTTCTTCCGCCGGTTTCCATGGTCACGCGACACGTAACCCAATCTAATTCCAGCCAGATCAAATTCACTGGGTTAAGTGATTTCTACAGTATGGGCGCAAATTGACGAGAGGAGGTAAATCTGATCTAGGCCGCGGAGAGACGCGACCGAAATGCGCTGTTGGGGGAAAACATAACACGTCGCGTGGTGAAACAGAGGGACGATGCTGTCTGGCTGCTCCCTGTTACGCTGCGATGGCTTCACTCCTGGATAAATTAAACCAGAGGAAGGAAACAGGCAGGGAATGAATCAAATATTACTGTACAACCCAGTAACTGATTGATGAACTCATCACAGAGTTCTTGTTCCCCACAGGTTGAACCGCTGTCTGATGATTAACTCAGCAGCATCAACCTGTCACCATTTTTCTTGCCCAGTATTCTGTTATGACTATTATACATTTAAATATAATGATCTACGCCGTGTCATTTGAGCTCTCGTAATTAGTTTTTTCCCTCAACGTTACCTTGGTTACCCTATGATGCGACTCCCTGCGTCTCAGCTCCTCCACCTCCCAGGCTTCTGACCTACAGTAACGCCAGGTCAGCGGCTGCCGCCGCTCGCCGGCCGCTTCCTCCGCGCGAGAGAAAAACTCCAGTGACCGGCGTCGCCGTGCATCGATCCGCTCGCGCCGCGTGCTCATTAGCCGCCGCTTGAGATTATAAATTAAGTCGCAGCGAATGCTCACGTTCGCTGGAGCCGGATGAGCTCGAAGGTTTAATCCAAATACAGAGGTTAGTCGGTGAAGCTCAGATGTAGAAGCACATCAGGAAGTGAGCTGACATTTGGTAAAACATGGTCAGAAGTTCTTATTTCCTGGGGTTTTACTTCCCTGTAGATGGGCTGAATGTCTTTGTGGAGCTGGGATTGTTGCATTGTTGAAATGAGAGTCTCCAACCGGGCTCAGCACATGCTTCACCCTCCACAGAGTGAACCTGCTGCTTTTAGAAGGACTTTAATTCATTGGATTTTCCCATTATAGTGCCAGATACGAGCCCCTGGTTATAAGACGGCAGTCGTCCTTTCTAGTACAGAGATGCTGGAGAATATGAGCATTTAGAGCGTTAAGGATAAAGAAACTGTAGCAGCCGAATGCATGTTGCTGTGACAGAACAAGGCTCGTCAGAGGTTAAGAAATGTTTTAATGCTTCCCTTGATCCTTATCAGCCTCTGACTACAAATCATAATTAGAAATCTTTAGATATTCACAGGACTCCTTTCCCTCCATCACCACTTTTATAATCAGACGTGGCAGCGCTTCATCTCCAGTCCCACGGTGCAGCAGCGGCGCGGCAAATTTCCATCTCCACCCGGCAGAACAGTTGATTGATTAAATTTACAAACCTGCATCTCGGACACAGTTGCCTTTGAATGCAGGCGGCCGGCACTGCGACGCTGCCGCTTTGTGCGGTGTCGCGTGGAGGGCCTCAGGTGTGGCGAAAACACACGGCGGCGGTTTAGCACTTCTCTGGCAGCCAGGTGTTCATTTCACTAACAATGGAGCGGCGACGTCATTGCGCGGCGGCCAGCTCCATCCTCTCATCGCAAATTAGAAAGCAGGGCCCAGTCACATCCGCGCTGCCCAGTCTGACTTGTAAATGGTCTTTTTATTTAAGGCATCCGCTTTGTGCGCCTAATCAAAGATGCCTGTTGTTTGAAATGCGGGTGAATGGAGTGGAGAATGGGATGATGGGTAGATGGGGAGAGGGACGGGAGAAAGGAAAGGTTAACGCGGACTGTGAGAGGGTTCCTTTTTAATTCATGGCTCCCATTTGGATTCGGTGCTTTAAACTGGGTGAGCTCCTAATGTCGCCGCTCTGAGACAAAGTTTATCATGTGATGACAAACGAGGCTGGTGTTCAGTGATTTATATGGGTGAACACACTTTAGATAAGGAAAGTGGCTTCAGCAAAGCCCTTATAGGTGAGCAGGGGTTTCTGTGTTACATCTACTGTATGTGAAGGAACACACAGTCCCCACATGGTTTATTGGGTGTTTGCAAATCCACTGCATCTGAATGAGACCTGAATATACAGGAAACGGCAAAAGCCGAAGGGGAGTTGATAAAAAGACACGACAGGCGTGATGAACACTTCTCCCCACGTATCACACATGCGTGATGAATGGTAAGAAGACTAAAGTGGAATCTATACGCAATTAAAACAGAGCACTACAGATAGAAGGTGACGAAACACCCAACAAAAAAAGGGGTTTTGATGGATTACGAGACAGCAAATGAATATTACTGGGCAGATAGGCTCCTCATTGAGGAGTCTGGAGCGGCTCTCTATTAGCCGTATGCTTAACCTCTGCCGCTTTGCTCATCTTTATACCAACAACACCGCGAGGGGACGATAACAACTCGGGAGAAGCGGGGTTCGTTTCATTATGAAGGAGGCAGACGCCGGGCTAAAGGCAGATTATGCTAAAGCACCAGCGCCGGGGTTCACCAGAGGTCCTCCAGGCCCGCGCAGGTGAAGGCTAGCGGCGGACGAAGCTTGAGCTGCTTCGCTAGGTTTCCCATTCCAAAATGAGCACTGACTTTGAAGAATGTATGTATGAGTCAGAGGGGGCGAAATAAATCTGAAGTCAAATATTGACTAAATAATCGCGTGCTAATGCAGCCAATCAGGGTCCCAGACGGGAGCTAGCATGACTGCGCTGACCGAGCGCGTTGCTCAAATCAAGATTTATGACCCTGTGCTTATTGAGCTGGATGATTTCTTTGTTGCTACAGAAGAGGGGGAGAGGTTACATGAACATATTTAACATTACCAACAAAGTGCAGTGATCTGTTAAATCTCTAAAATGCTTCATTGGGTCACTGCGTTTTCCTCATCATGTCATCCGTTTCCAAAAGGTGAGTTTAATTACTGTATATGCAGATTAGGAGCTCCGGCTCCGTCTTTGTTCTGAATTCCGGTATAATTTATGTCTACTAAAGAAGACGTTGCACGCAGTCCAAAAATATCTCCCATCTCTCTTTGGCCGGTCCGTCGTCAAGCTGAGACTTGTTCCAGAAATGCATTAATAAGGTGTGGGCTTCTTCACGTGGCAAAGTCAACAGTCCTTCCCTGTGTGGAAGTGTGCAGCATGGAATGTGTGAAGATTCATAATTACGAGTGGGCTGCCCATGGTTACCTCCGCAGAGCTTCTCTGGAAGGAGTTGTGCGGTTTCTGAGCCGCCGTGTGCGTGCATTCGTCTTCAAGTGCTAGGAGAAATGAACATGGGCAGGAAGGAGCATTGCCGTGGAAACGAAACGCCTTCCTGGCTCCAGGCCGGTCTAGCGCAACGCTGTGAAGGTTCCTTTGGGGAGCGTATCACACAGAGTTGAACCCTCTGGAGGGGAGGGAGGAGGGGGGAGAAAGGGGGGGGGGGGGGGGGGGGCTCTCACGGCTCGTATGAGCAGAAAACCAGAACAATAATTACTACTGTTGCACGTTCTCAGCTGTCATAAAGCTAAGAAAGAAGCTTTCAGGTGCAAAGTGACTATTGATTAACAATCAATGAAGTGTTTCCGGGTGACTGCAGGAATGGACAAGGCGAGCCGCTCCATCCACCGCCCAAACAAACAGGATCATCAAATCCCCACCGTGAAACCCGTCTAAATATTGCCCCCCTCCTTCAGTCCCACGTCAGACGTCTGACTGGCGCTGGTCACAGATGCAAACTTTGACGTTTGATTGCGTGTGGAGATTTGACAGCGTAACATGAGTCACACTAGGGGGAGACAGAGACCCTTCATAGACGGACAAGCTTTGTATTCTGCATTACATAGTTAATGATTTAAGGGCATATGTTATGATGAAAACAGCTGCAAACAGCTGCGTGGCCGCACACGGTGGCCGACTTCAGCTGCAGGTCAACGCGGAGGGAAGGAGCCCACACTGGGATATTGAACTCCTAAATCTCTTTGTGTCGCTAGTAGCACTTCACGTGATTCGCTGTTGGCTCCATTCACGAGCAAAGGAAATGAAATTCAAATTAAGAGCGCTTAGAGTCGCGGCTTTGGCCTGATGTGCCTCACAGGAGCGCCGCGCCGTGCGAGGTCTGCTTGTTTAATTGAAATCTTATTCAGTGGAATGTGGGCCACATTAGTGGGCTGCACCCCCCCGGGGGGGGGGCGTCGTAACAGTAGAAAGTGATGAGCAAGACACACACACAGGGACTAGATGGAGACGGAAGAGAAGGAAGAGGAGGAGAGAGAGGGTGAGGTCACACTATCAGACTTTTACAAGCTTTGGCAAAGTTTATGGGATGCGTCGTACAATCGATAACACATTTAGGAGGACCTGGAAACGGGTGCGCTTGTTAGTGCACATTACGTATGACCTTGGCAGGCTCGCGTGTTCTCGGAGCAGAGCATGCTGGGAGAGCGACGGAGCGCCTGTACAGCGGCGTCCTTTTTGGGGGGGAGGCCGGTCCTGCAGGCGTGCGCCCGGGTTGCCATAACAACAGCTGCTGCTATATCTGTCGCCGCTGCGGGTCACGGCCAGCGAAAGGAGCAACGCGCATCTCATCTCACGCCTCCCCGGCTGCCAGTCTGTCTCGCATCCTCCGCGGCAGAACCCGCAACCTTTGCCGTCCTTCTCTGTCGCTCCGACCTCACTAATCTGGGCCAGCTGTGCTTCCACACTGCAAAACCCTCCGCCGGAAAGTGGAGGCGTCTCAGTCCTGTGAAGGCTGACAATTAAAATGTAAAGTGTTCACTTCAAGTGAAAACTAATTGAAAGTGGTCTTTGTGAGCTGCAGTTGGATACGCCAGAGGTTGATTTAGAGCCTGTTTCAACTCCTTTCCTTTTAAAGATAATAGGACAAAAACATGAAACAAGCTGCTGGGAGTCAGCAACATGTTAAAAGTCTAACAGTGGCTTCGTCTTAATGAGCAATTTCAGCAGGTTTTCAGTGAACGTTGTCAACACAGGCGGCAGAAGGCATCGCATTTATTAGTTCAAGAGCAGCTCACTTACTGTACACAGCATATGCCCCAAGTAGACAAACAGTGGTGCCTTGTGATTGGATCGCTAAATATATAGATTTGTCTAACGTAGTAGAAATAGAGAGAGGCACACGCTACTGTAAAACATCAGCAAACAGTCAAAGCTTGAGAAGTTCCAGCGCTGAGCATGGCTTTGAGATTGTCACAAAGGAGCAGACAGGAGAAAAAAACACCGCTTCAGACAAACTGAAACACTGCCACTAGGTTATTGTCTGATTTTGTGTAGCTAATATTACAGAACAAGGGTCAAACACACATCTGTACAGTAGAAAAGCTTTCAATTTGCTTTAAAAAGGTATTGGCCGATACAAATCAAAAGTGTGACCAGAAATTACAAAGTCTATAAAACTGTAATAAAACAAAATGAGCTGGACAAGTAGGACGTAGTCGGTATAAGAGCCTTGACAGCGGGACATGCTCCGTCCTTGGATCATATCTGTGTATACGGGCTATAAATCACAGAGGCACTGACATCGAATGGCGAAATGTTTAGCAACTCTACACACTGACGGGTCCGGGTGAGGCATGGCTGGTATTCATCTGATAATGAGTGCAGCACGCTGACGTTTCTGTTATTCACCCTGCTCTTCCCGCGAAAAGCACTTGATTTCAGATGCCTGGCACGAAGGTAATAAAAAAAAAAAGATAGAGAGAGGGAGAGCGAGAGAGAGAGAGAGAGGCAGGGAGGACGATAGAGGAAAAGCACTTGGACATGTTTGACTGGCTCTTCCTCCCAAGACGCAGTCGATGCACAGGGGAGGTCGGTTGGCAGGATTCCCATGGCAGTGATGATGCCTTCATAGAAGCATAGAGAGGATTGTGGGATCAGTCACGTGATGCTGAAAGTCCCACCCTGATTGGTCAATACCTAAAAAAGACCAGAGTAATTGATTGCACTTGGAATAATGATGAATTAAATATTCTAATATTCATATACACTATATTAAAGTATGAACTTGCTTCAATTCACATAAAGTCAGTTTTTTCCAGTTAATACATTTCATTAGACCTGTTTAATGTAAATGCAAATTATGACCCTTACTATAAAATCCAGTCTGTTATTCTTTGAATTTCTCATTTCAAGTGGTTCAACTCAATTCAGTATTTCTGCTTCCACACAATAGCCCTTTCTTACATTCTGACTATTGCTCAACACTAATTACCCTTCATGAAACTCATTTCTTACATTTCGGATGGAAATGTCTCATCCGCGAGTGAAATGCTGCACCGAATGGACAGCGAGTACCAATGGAGGACTTGTGAAATGAGAGCTCTTTGGAGGGAACAAGCATGAGGGAACAGAGGTGTCGAAGCAACAGGACTCCAATACTGAGAAGCACAGCTACTGTGTGACTAATAAAGGTACAAACGATGGGCGTGGGCGGTGGTGGTGGTGGTGGAGGGGGGGTGATTTCAGCAGGGGGGGGGTCACATGTAAAATACCGTGTCGCCGACAAGCACTGTTATTCGGTAACAGCAGCGGTTGGATTGTCTTTGTGCTCGGAGGGAATGGCTAGGTAGTCTGTCCTGCAGGCAGATTGGCAGAAGAACAGAGCAGCGTCTAAGACCTGGAGGAAGAGAACGGCGGCTCTATGCACTGTATGACGGTACAGCGCGGTGCTTTGCCTCTGCATGATGCATGGATGCAAACCTCCACGGGAAGCAAATGTTAAAAGATAAAAACAAAGCCGCCAATGTGCGCCGCGGGGATCGGCTACACGGGCTGCGCATCAGGACGGCCTCATGAAGTATTAATAGCAAACTTTTACATTGTTAAAGACCACAATACCAAACCACTGCATGAGCTGCACACCAGCAAAAACACACCCGCTGCTCCTCACGCGCTCATTTTGTCCTGATTCTCTGTTTTTTTTATTTAAACTGTCGCGTCTGCTGACGCACTTCATCCTTCCTGTCGCTAACATGACTAACGCCATCCGAGGCACTAATGCATCGCAAATTGCAGCCTCGAAATGTTCTGGCTGTGGCGCCGATCCATTAAGCCAGTGCAGCGAAGGAGTCGACCACAAAGCGGCCTCTGAGTGGGCGCAGCTCTTTGCTGCGGATGCGCTGTCACACAGGTCAACGTCTGCGAGATCAACGCGGCCCTCACACGCAATGCTGCTTAAAAACATTAGAGAACAAGCACCTCCAGATGATCACGTTTATATAACACGATGCTATAGGCGGTATACTGTAAGTGACTGCTCATATACATCAGGCCCATTTGTGATGTATTTGTCATAAGAATTTCCAGAATTGCATGTTTTTCGTTTATTCCCCTTTTGTAGCCACTGCCGTAACACAACCTTATACTGATGTGTATCGTTGTGTGTCTCCGGAGTCAGACGTGGAATAACCCACAGGAACTGGATCAGCACATCGGCAGCGTGTTATCTCAGATTGTGCCGTTCGCGATATAAATGCCCCCTCCCCAACTCAAAATCACCTGGGGATGGACGGGCCGGGTCGACACCGCACCAATCTGTCGGGAGCCGAGCGTCGGGAGACGCGTTCGGCTTTCTGACGGCGCTGACAAAGTGACGCAAAAAGCCATTTTCTGATGAAGCTGCAAATCCAGCGAACGTAGTAAGATTGTTTAGAGAAAAAATAGAGCAGTCAGCAGCGCTTAGAATTATTCGCTCCTGTCAGGCGGTCTAAGTGAAAAGACAGATTACTGTTGCAGGAAGGTTACAAACTGATGCAGCAGAGACTCAATTACCTCTCTGTCAGTTTGTCTGTTTGCCGGCCTGATTTTCTTCCTACCTGCTTTCTTCCCGATTGCCTCCTAAATCTCTTTTCCCCACATGTTTATGAAATTCTGAACTGAACAGAAATGGCCTCTGCTGAGCTTGCAGCCCCCTGATCACCCCTGCTTCGACTCGCTGCCCTGACTCTTATCTGCGATGGGGCCCGTCTGCATGTGACACTCACGCCGTGTCCTGCGCCTGTTCATCGGACTTGGAGATCTTCCTGTAGCAGTACACCATTTCGAAGAGCAGCCATAAGGTCAGGAACACCAGCAGCACATACATCATGATCTCAGAGTAGATCGCCGTGACGTCGTCGCTGGCTGCGGAGCACAAACAACAGCAAAGCGCATGTATTATTCAGCGGGCATCTTTCCTCTGAATGCTTTTGTGTTGAACAGAGGAGGAGGAACTTATTTATTCATGGGCTAAGCTGGTGCTGGTGGGGACATTTCTACACTAGACTGCAGCGGGTCACTTGCCTATTTTTTTCATCCTACGCAATGTGCAGCTAAAGGCAAAGTCTGGTGAGCATCCGGATGAATGATGCAGGAACTTAGTTCCATACAGAACATTATGATCATACCTGGCGGTTTGATGACAGTCAAAGGCTTAAAGAGAACCTGTGGCGCTAAATATTCACTGACGTGTGCATTTCTCTGCCTGTGAAAGGTTTTTAGAGTTGATTTTTAAAAGCAATTGAAATCAGGCATGAGTGATTGCGCAATCATCTGCACAGCTATAAATCAGCAGAATGGCATTAAAGGCAACAAGTACAGTAGCATATAAAATGTGGCAAAGAACGTCAGCGTTTCAACTCCACAGGGCACCTTTAAACGTGAACTTAAATGGATACGCAAAGTCACAGTGTTTCCCAGGGACATACAGGCATTTAAAGTTCAAGATGAACTTGTATTTCAAGTCATGTAAATAGAGGGTTACTTATTTTCAAGCCCATCCTAAACCAAAATTCATATGACAATGGGTGATTTTCTGATAAGGCTGCACAGATCGGTGGTCCACAGCTCAACGTGACTGAACCTTCAGATAGCAGCGCCTATCCAATTCCATCCAATTCAATTTAAATTATTTTGGTTTTACTTATATACATGTAGCGCCAAATCACAACAACGCTATCTCAAGGCACTTTAAAAAGTAAAGTTTAAGACCATACACAACTAAACCCAACAAATCCTAGACTGAAACATCATTTCCGAATGTGTTTCCTTTAAAAGTAGCAATAAAAAAATCTTTCTTGAGTGTTTCCTTATCACCAAGATCATCAAGAGGGATCTTGTACAGGTTAGAATAAAAAGAAGCAATAATTCTTATCAAATACTGTTCTGTGCATGTGACCACTTTTTTTTTTCTTTTTTCCCTTTTTCCTTTCTTTTTTTTCCCTTTTTTTATGTGACCACTGTTTAAAAACTTTCAAATCGCTGTGAATCACTGTGAGGCACTGCACCGTTCAACGTGTACCAAATCCCAGAAAGCCTGCTGGCCAGAGTGTGTTGACAGCTTTCACTGGCGACATTCTGCCATCCGGGCAAATAGAGGCTATTAGTGCAATTTAATCCTTCAGATGGGAAAGCGCTGATACATTTCCACGAGCAAATCCACTCTGCCATGAACATCACGGTGCCCAAGCAATAATCTACAGTGCTGCAGGCTTTGTGAAATTTGATACCACAGTCGCATGATATTTGAGGAAGAGGCAATGAAATAGTAATTTATTTAATGAATATGTTTCACATCTGCACCTTTTGGTCTATTTCCAGGTGCGGTCCCAGCACTGATGTCTAAATATGCCTCCTGTGGTGAGCTTCATAACACGAGCAAGCAGAGTGAGACCGTGTAACGTTAGAGTTACGCCAAATATACACGTCGTACTGTATATTGGTTTGAGGTGAATAATGACACATTCAGCAAGCCGAGCATTCAGAAAGCAGAATACGTTACCCCTCATAACAGATAGCAAAGCAGTTGGGTTGAATTAACCCCTTCACTGACAACAGAAGAAAGCTTTGATGGACAACAGAGGCAGACAAAACAAAACACACGATTATTCCTCTTCACAGAGTCACAACAGGGAGAGAGAGAAGGAAAGTGGTGTTGTTAGTGGCAGACCGTCTTCACACTGATGCATCACTTAGCGAAAACAACACATTGGAAATCGATAGCAAAATTCAAAACCCACTTAAGCACTTTATGCAACATGGTTGGAGGGGTCCAAAGCACATGGATCTGTGTCTCTACCTGAAGGGATCACAGATGAACATGCGTGAGCTATACCACCTCCAATATGCAGAGTAGAGTTTATGGCATATGCCTGAATTAGTGGTTTGTATTGTTAATCTCATCAGACTACAGTTCATAGTCATTACCAGAATGACAGTAAGGACAGACAAGAGACGCAGAGGAACGGGAAATAAAACTGGCCTCACCCTTCTCCCTCACGTGCAGCGTAATGTTCCTGGTGATAGTGTCCGAGTGAGTGAAGAAGTTAAACTCAAACTCGCGAAACACCTTGCACTGATAGAAGCCACCGTCATCAAAGGTCACGTTAACAATTTCAATGGAGAGATCCTGCAAATCCTGACTCCCGTTCCATGTCAGGCGGCCGGTGTAGTCTGTCCACAATCCTTTGTTACCATCATACTGGGAAATCTACAGTAGGAGAAAGAGAAAGTGAGCAGACATCCATCACACACACACACACACACACACACACACACACACACACACACACACACACACACACACACACACACACACACACACACACACACACACACCTGCAGATATTAACATCATGAGCAGCATCGTAACCTACTAAGTGTGTTTGGTTGTCGCCCTTGCCCTTGTGAAGCCACTCCACGCGTGTCTTTGCTTTGACCTCCTCTCTCTTCATACAGGCAATGCAGCTCAACTTCTTGGGTTTTCCCACAACTGCTTCCTTCTCCGCTTCGACATCGACACATACTGGCTGGCTCAGGTGGACTGAAGGAGCACGGGAATGTTTTAGTAATACTTTATATGTGAGCATGTTTCAATGTGAAATGTAAAAACACTGCTACGTTTCACCATTGTTGACTTGACTTTTTATTCAGTGGCTGTGAAAATAGGAAGCATGCACATCACTGCACAGTCAGTTTCTACCAGGAGCAATAAACTCAAGGCACGGTCTTTCTTATTGAGGTCATCAGCTCTTGCACACATTTAATCCAGCACTGTGCCAGATGCAAAAAAAAATTCAATTATACTGCTACTGAGCTGCAGAGACTTGAGTCACAACACTGAAAGCAAATCCAAGATCATATGACCCAGTAAGCCCTAATGATGGCCTCTGCCCAATAGTGTAGGCTGGCAGATGGAGGAATAAATTGAGGGAGGGTGTGTTTAACAGGCAGGTGGCTTAGAAGAAGAAGACAGTAAAGTGCTGCTAGGAAGGGGAAGAAATGATTGTTATAAATGCATTAAACAAACAGTGCAATTAGAGGAAGGCAGGAAGTGCATGGGTTAGAGCATTATATACATAGAGATGGATTTTTTTTTCTTGCAGCACAGAAATCTCATCGACCTCACCCCATGGAAGCCTCTGTGTGTCTGTTTCAGCATTGGGCCCTGTGCTCTTACATAACCCACACCTCCCGGGTTAACAGTGACAACATTGATTCCATGTCTGTTTTGTTTTCACGCCATGCTCATACAAAACACACACGAAAGGAGGTCAAGGCAAGAGGGAGAGAGACAAGAAGCACTGGAGAGGAAACCACAGGAAGGGGAAAGGCTTCACTTTGGGTCCTCAGTTCAATGAATTGATTGTTTCGCCAACATGCTGACACATCAGGGGCCCTGCTGGATTCTGCAGACGTCAGTGGGTCTGCTCTCAAACTGTGCTTTTCAGTTCCCAGCCAGGCCCCTTATCTACATGCATAACAATAGAACATGCCACACACACAGGGGCAATCTATGCTTACCGACAAAAGTCAAGAGTAGCAGAGTCTGTAGGTGAACTCTGTGTTGAGTTACCATAGTAAACTTTTTCTCCAGCTGATGCACCGTGTTCCTCTTTGCTGGAGAAAGCTGAAGGAGCGGCAGTTGCTGAGAGGAGTTCAGGACCACGGACAGCGCCTCTCCGGGGCAAGCGCGCGCGCGGGTGACGTGCCTCCTTGCGGCTGCGGACACAAACCGAGCCAGCTGCTCAACGGCTCCACGTCACACCCTCGCGTCGGACAGTGATGTCTCTGTGTGGTTTACTTGCCGTCCCCCGACCAGCTCCACCCTCACTTGCCTGTCTACCCAGAGCGAACAAACTTCATCAGCGCGTGACGGGAGAACGCTGCGCGAGCGTCGCCATTAGTCTTCGCGCGCGCGGGCTGCCATTCGGTCGCGAACGATCCAGAAAGCGAAGAGAGGAGAAAGAAGAGACGGAGACCTGTAGAGTCTCAGAAGCCGATTCGGTCACTACTGTAACTGTCGCGAGATCTGGAATCTTGGCCAAACACGCCAATCGCAAAAAACAACGACAACAGTTGTCTTATTCCGTCCCCAAAGCGTAACGCCGCTCATTGGCTGAAGCCTGTTTCCTCTATTGAGGATGAATGATGACAATTCCCAGCAGCGTCTCACTGTCTTTGTTTTTCAGCGCAGGCAGAAGCAGGGGCTTCGACGCGCATGCGTGAGTCACTCCCTCCTCCGCCACAACGTGCACGACCGCGTTACTGTCGTTTGGAGAGGCCCGAGCAACTCATCATGTTCGGCTCTTTGCGTTTTACGCACTCCGGGCTGATGCTGAGGCTGAACCTTCCAAACACATCCCAGTGGGTCAGTGGATATAAACTGGCTGTTGTTAAAGCTCCCTCTGATTAAAAAAAAGTCGGGCATAACCTCCCGTGTGATGTTACGTAACATTGTTTAGCAGCTGTCAGAGCTGTTCCTCGGGACGTTTCATTTGTTACACCTCAGTACTTGCATTATTAAGTCTCTGTAGGGTTATATCAGTTCACATCAAACATAACGTGGAGTAGAGGCTTTGTGTGCTTTAAAATAAATACTGAGACTGGAAAAATAAAGAGCAAGACATGAGAAAATATTTCAACCTCGTCTCCCAAATCATGTTAATGTTTCTTAAAAACATTTCCATTCTAGTCTTCACTCCTTTATTGATGTTTCTTTGTTATACTCAGCACCGCAGCGAGGAATTAAATGCATTTCTGTAGAAAGGCGCCTTAAAACATGATCAATGCGTTTGAAAATCGTCAAACAACATCTGTGAGCCTCTGGAATAACGGGCGCCACTTTCAATCATCGATTTGCATAAGCTGCAAAGAGACTTCGCTGTAGATATTTGTGGGTTCGCTCATGGACGCCTGCATCTGAAAATGTTTTGATTTATTTCAGCTTTATTCTCATTAGAAGCGGCTCCCTGCTAAGAAAACTCCAAAGGCCACAGTGCAGCGTGTGCTGCTGCATTTCCCCACGACCGGCAGCTCGGAGGAATCAATACGGCTCATTAGCATCTCTGTCTGGGAGTCTACGGGCAGCGTAAACCACGCTCGGCTGCGTGGAACACAGCGTCCGCGGCTCGACAACAAAGGGGAAAACAAACACAACTGTGTGAAGCCACACAACTAAAGCTGAACTGGCTGAAGTGGAAAGGACGAGCGCTAGCGTTGTGGTTTTAATGCAAAGAGGGAAAAAGCACGTCCTAGCAGTAAAAGGAACCACAGAAGAAGCCTCTTGAGACACTTTGCTGGTTCCAGGTTCCTCCTGTGTGTTATTCACACCCCATGCTATTAGCTTATGCTTATTGCATTTGAATTGTTTCCTGATTTGATAGTATTTATTATTCATACAGTAACTGTCATAGCTCCTGTCTCCCCCGCAAATGTATATAAAGGCTGAGTAAATACCTTTCATCCATGTCACCTTCAGGTAGAAAACCAGTCAGCCATCATTCGTGACCCTCACACCTACACACCATGAGCGAGCGCTGCTTGACATTCTAATTACATGCCATTTTTACTCGCACTGAGAGCTGCAGTGGTTCAAGCAGGACGTGTTTCTGTTGTTGAAGGAAACCTAGGAAGGTTTTTTTTTTCTAATACTCTAAAATAAGACGGTCATTTTAGGTTTAAGTTTGACATCAAGAAGCTAAGTGGATATTTGTTATGCGTCAACTCTGTGAAACAAGAAAAAGCAGGTTAAGTTTAAAATAGGATTATCAGCATAGGACTCACAGTAATCTCACTGTGACATCACAACAGTTAATCCAGCATCTTTTGTGTGTGAAGCCATGAGGGGATAACCCCTGAATGACACTGGAAATCAGCTGTATGTGTCCTGTCCATGTGAACATGAGCTCGCCTGCAAATACGTGGTAGGAGTGAATGAAAGAGCTGCTTCCAGTTACTCCTTTAAGTGTTCCGAGCAGCAGAGAGCTGGTGCACTTGTGTTGCTGTCAGCGTCGACAGCGGGCTGACACTTTGAGGAGCACACCAAATATGGCAGGCCTTGTTGAACCTCATCCTGCAGATAAGGAAACCATAGCAACAGTAATGTAGCGCCATGGCGACTAGAGGGAGGCCTGCTAAGCGATGGCTCGCAAGCTCAGGAAGACAACAGGAAGCGCTTAACCGGGTCCTGTCCTGGTTTTTTTTTGAATAATGAGCAACGCATTACAGGAAAAAAGGTGAGCAAATGGAGCACCTCCACTCCTGCAGGTACCTGCTCTGCCTGCAAGGTGTTAGGGGTCCACGACAGGATGTTCTGATGTGCTGAGCACAGCACAGTTCAGTATTTGACAAACAACAAAGCAGTGCAGAAACAAAACGCTGACGTTATGACTAATCATGTACATGTACTGCACCATGTGTGTGTGTGTGTGTGTGGGGGGGGGCAGTTATCAGCGTAAAGCAGCACTTTCCAGTACTCATCCCTTTAAATATCAATCTATAGTCGATCTTGATCCATCTCTGGGTCGACGGCGTCCTACCACTCGAAAGCCTCCTAATGCTTTGTGAAATCACTTCTGCTCCCGAGTTGCATTGAAACCTTTACCAACAGCATTCACATCCTTTACAGGCGCACACTTCCTGGCACGTCTTCCTAAAAATAACCCACTGTTGATCTAAACAACTAGAGCAAGTGCAATGTTCCACCACTGAGGATCAGCGCGCACAGATTTACCCACAGCTCGGGAGGCGCTCGGCGCGAAGGCATGCGGCGGCCCGGTCCCACCCAGAGGCAGGCGCGCGGGCCGGACGTGCGGCGCGTGGCAGCTAATCAGCTAATCTAATTGATACGACGTACGATCTCAGGCAGCAACTGCACCGCACCCCTCGCTCGCACGCGGCCGCGGGGGACCTGGCACGGCCCCGTGAGCTAACACTGATAGTAAGTGAAGACTTGTTCCATGTGACCTTCTGATTTGGCTCACGGCCCCCTGTAGGAGTACGCACTTTCTATTCTAAGAGCCGGAGCGCTGGATGTCGGACAAACCATCAGAGTGGAACGAGGCAGCAGTCAAGCAACATAAACACAGTGGATTAGCTCCAGCTGCAGTACCTTTACTTTGGGACAGAGGTCTTGTTAACGTGAAGGGGTGCATTTTCATTAGATTGAATTCAGACCAGAGCATTTTACACATGGATAATCAGGATGTCAGGACAACATGAAGTGGCTGTAAAGTGAAAACTAAAGCTACCTAAAGCACAGTCCCCTGCTTTCATCCACGCAGACAGAGTTTGTCATCAGTCCCGGTCTGCCCTGTCTTGTTCTCTACCGTTATCTGACTGCTTGGCTGCTGTTTCTCCGCGTCACTCAGGTGAAGCTGACTTTGCCTCCGTGGCATCTGGGGCTCGGGGTCGTCGCTCCTCCGCCGGCCAATCACAGGCCTCTCCCCTTCCCAGCCGTCCAGTCGTCCGCTCCCCGCGCTCCGTCTGCGCGTGTCCTCCCGTCTCGCCTTTAGGCTCGCTGTCGCGCCGCCTGATGTGGTCTAATGTGATTTGGAGCTCGTCGAGGCGCTGCGATACGTAGCGTCTCTTCAGCTCCAGCAGGATCGTCCCATTACGACTCAGGCTTGGCTCTCTCGCCGCCGATGCTTTCTGCAAATGGTTAGATCCCAGAGGAGGTATTGAAGAGAGATAAATTCATGCGTGTGCGTGAATTAGGAAATTTAAGTGCAAGTGCTACCCAGCAATGGGAGACAATAGTACGTTGAAGGAAATTTGTAGGACAATAAACCCCTAACAGATAATTTCTAAGCCCTTTAAAACCCAATTAAATTTCCATGCACATCAATTCTCTGGTTTACGTAATTACACTGTATGTGTTATCTTCCAGCTCATTACCACTGAATGGTCGCCAGCACTGTTCTCCCTCTCGTTCTGCCGCGTGCTCATATGAGCTCTCCTCTGTAGCTGCATGCTCAGCTGCAGGAAAGACTCATTCATGCGGTCAAGTTCCTCCTCTACGCAAGACATCTGGACAAGAGGACAAGGGGACGGTGGATCTGCTGCTCGGAGGAAGGAGCATGTTAAGAAAACGAGAGAGCGATACCTGCATCGGTGTTCCTTTTGGTAGTAATCCTGCGGAAATGAAGACGAATTAACACCTTAACATCTTTATGCAACTGAATTGGATAATATACAGTAGAAACTATGGAGCAACAACTTCTTACCTGAATCTGTGTTCTTACTCGAACGCTGTGTGGAGTTAGAGATGAGCTGCTCTAACTTGAAATGTCTATATTTCTCTAGTCTAAATTGGGAAAATGGAGGGGATTAATATTGACTGCAGTTCAAGAGCACCCTGCAAAGATCGCGGTTCCTCATTCTCACCAACCTGCCGGCTAAAAGGCGCTCGGTGAACTGCTCTTGACTGGGAACTCTGATGTTGAGAAAGTCGTCAACTAGCGCGCCGCGCCGCTGCTCTGAGGCAGGCAATTTGGACTGTAAAGGAAAAAAAGAAAGCGCTGAGAGTTAGCTGCCGCCACTTGAGCAGTGTGAGGATAATGTGCAAGGTTTAAATAGCACTTTCACACCTCTGCTGTGCTCCACGAGAAAGACAAATCGAACAGCTGAAGGCTCAGAGATGAAACAGCCTCGTGAAGAGTTTGCATGAAGCTCTGGGGTTCAGCTGCTAAGTAAATATAAAGGTATATCCCATAATAAAAGGAGTGTTGCAGAAGCTGGACACAATAAAGGATGACCAGGACTCCTCATTGACTAGGGTCCAGTTACCTGATGCTATGTGGGCCATGGACTGCAGGATGACAGCGATGAAGTGGCCCACGTGCTGAAGCTTCGCCTCTGACAGATAAAGGATTTGATTGGTTGGATCAAAGTAAAAGTCCCCCGAGCAGTGCGCGAGCGGAGCGTGGTTAGAACAAGATAAAGAGCCCGGGATCGACTTGGCCAGTAGCAGAAGGACAGAGGGGAAGCGGGGCCGGTCCGCAAGCAACTGCACGACCTGACGGCCGAAGAGGAAAACGGCTGAGTGATGAGGCGAGAGGCTGTCGAGCGCAGTGGGGACAAGCTGGCCATCGTGGACCTCGTGGACTGAAGCATCCGCAGCTGCTGAGAGAAACGGCAATGTTTTTATAAGATCCCATATACTGTACAGCAGCGGAGCGTCTATCTGTACCATTGTGCAGATGCTGGCCGGGCCCAGCTGTGGTGAGGCTCTGTAGAGCTTGCTGAATATCCTGCAGGGTCTTGAACAGTGGAGACATGGTGATCAGCGTGGACACGTCCTGGTCGCTTACACCAGGACCCGTGCTCCGGCGGTGAACTAGGGGAGGGAGAGAGAACACACACGCACTTTGAAACATATACTGCAAAGGAATGAACAAGGTGGGATTAAGATTTGTTCCGAACCTGGTTCCTGGAGATGGACCTCGACTTTGCTCATGTTCATCAATGAACAGTTCGGCGTCTGTGGATGTAATTAGAGACAAATACTGACCTTTGTAATCAATTAAATATAAGCTGCAGTACAAACAGCACAGACGCCACCTCGGTACCTGTGTGTAAGACATGTCTTTGCTGTCATGGGGGCAGAAAGGGGGCAAATCCTGGGTCTGCCACGTGTCACCGGTCAGTCTGCATAAGAGCGCTTCCACTGACCTGAGAACGTCTCCCAGGACCGCTATAGACAGCTCAGCTGCAGACGCATCCAAAGGTACAACTGATCAAATGTGACAAAAACATCTACTAATGATTTTATTAGTGAGACATTTTACCTTGTGTGTTTATTTCTCCTGAACCGTTACAAGATTTATTCCTTAGGACACTGTGAACTAGCAGCTCTTTTAGGAGACTCAGTTTTTTGTGATCCATATTCTCAAAGACGTTCTTAAAAGAAAAAAAAAATGCTTTCAATAACGCTTTATTTGTTATAAATTGTCATCGCGCTCACGCTCACTTTAAGCGTTTCCGTCTGTTCACAAATGTTCCGGTAGAACTCCTGCGTGTCCTTGCGGCACCGGGCCAGTTGCGAGGCCACGTGGAGGTTCTGATCCTCCAGTTTGTCGTACAGAGTCTTCACGTTGAACTCCTCCAAATCACACCGTCCCGACAAATTCCCTGCACGAAAGCGCGTAAGTTAAAAATCTATACTAACTAAAACGGGGATTCTCCTGATGACCCGCTGCACCATGAAATCGAAGGCTTCTCTAACCGGGTCCCATAATAATGCAGGAGCGTCTCCCTCGTGTTCTGGTCCGGGCCGGGGCGTGCGATACATGATAAGCACATGAATTAAAATGGCTGAGCTTAACTGGAAAGCTAGAGATAACAGCACAAGTTATTAGGCTGCGATATTAGCTATCAGCCTTTTTTCTATCATCACTCAAATGGGAAATAGGCCGCTAACTGCCACCCGGTCATGCGTGTTGGTTTCATAATCACCAGGCCAATAGCCATTTCACCACCCTCTGAAGCCACATGAACAAAGTATTTAGACAGAAACATTAAAGCTAACTGGACTTAATAGTCATTTCACATGGTTATAACTCATCAGATATAGACCATCCCCAATACGGAATGAAAATCAGCAGATATTAGATATATTGAAACTAGTGTTTACTACACGTTAAGTTCTAATTAGTTGTGTTTGTTTGTGTATTGATGTTATGGATTGTAAAGCTGCTGAGTCAACATTTACCTCCCTTTGCAATAGCAGGCTCTTCAGCCTCGGCCCCTTCTCCTACACCTCGAATGCCCAAAGCCCCGGCGACGCTGAAACACAAGGGAAAACCCGCTCCCTGAAGCACAATGCAGCCCTCATGAAAAGCAACGTCGGCTCTTCTGCCACACCTGTCTCCACCGCAAACGCACTCCGCGGGACAGCAGGGCTCGCCGAGGCTGCGCCACTTCGGCCTGGTCCTCCACTGGGACACCAGCTTGGCTTTGCTGGGTCGCACAACCAGCACCGTGGTGGTCAGGACTAAGACTGCAACCAGCAGCAGGCTGAGGACGCCTGGGCGCACAGTCAGCATCGCGTTAGGCCCAGCAGGAGCACAGCATGAAGGGCCAAACGACAGCGGGACTGTCACACACCTGTAATCACTCCCCAGTCGGGCAGCAGGTTGAGTCGGTGCTGCTTGACGATGCCGTGCTTGACCAGCTGTGCCGGGGTCATGGGCTGGAAGACGGCAGCCCTGGGGTCGCACTCTGTCCCCTCCTCGGTCACCACGACAACCATGCTCCACTCTGGGACAGCACTGTCCACAAACACGTACTTCCCCTTTTCGGAAAACACATGAGCAAACCTGAAAGGGAGAGGAACGTGTGATGAGGAGGGGACGTGGTAACGATCAACGTTTAGGACCGTGTCTACAGTGTGGACTCAACAGAACCTTGTAGAGTTGAAGCTTGTTTGTTTCATGAGGACTTGCAGACGTCTGAAGGCACCAAAGTCCCAGCTGGGGTTACTGTTAAACAGGTGGTCTTTCTGATACACTGGGAAGTGACTCATGTGACGATCTTGAGCAGAAAATATACCAAAAGTGAATCATTATGCAGTAAATTGAGCCAATAACTGCATTTAAAGATAAATACTGTAGATAAACACCGGTGGAGTTGACAGAGAGGTGGAAAACGAGCATATCCCCAGAAGCCAGACAGACGATGGGGTTGGGAATCCGAGGAAGGTCCCCCAGGGCTGCATCTGCATCGATATCATCCTCTGTGTCTCTTCTTCTTCTGGGTCTTGGATTTAAGAATTCTATTGGCTCTAAGAACCAATAGAATCATTTTAGGTCAGAGCTGGGGTAAACCTGAAAGTAAAGTAATCAGTGTGACACTTTAATTTTACTCACCTGAAAGAAACTGACTGATGAAGTCCGGTTTTGTAGGAATCCAACCAAACACTCCATCAGAGGCAAACTGGACTAAATAGACCTTCCCAATGTTCTTTACATGTATATCTGGTCCTAAGACATCCTTTGCAGTCTGGGGTAAACAGAAGAAACATCAGTGATTCATTCATAATAGACAGTGTTGACCGTGAAGCTGATCAAACTGGACTGTGGAAAAATAAATGAACACATATATTAGTTCAAAGCTTAAACATTCATAGTGAAGTGGAGGAAAATGTCAAATTTCACGAGCAAAGATTGGACTAAAAGTCACTTCACACCATTTAATAGGCCGACATGCACATAAACGATGATGAAACATGCATGAAAGTAGATGAAAGTGATAGGACCTGAACTACTAACTAGGTTTTCTAGCGTGGAGAGAGAAGTTCATTATTTATCACTTTCCCTTCGCTGCAGTCCAACGATACGTCGAAATCTGCAGCCACATCATTTTTCCTGATGTCCTGCAGAGACGCAGACTGGTCAAGTCCCTGATGAATGCTGTGCCAAACTAATCTGTCTCGCCAAAGCCTACGGTCTGACACGTCTGTGGGCTGCATCACTACAATACTAATGGTGTGCTGGCCTTGTTTCTCTCTGTGTGGAGGCAGCTTCCTCGTGTCTATTCAGACTTATTACATAAAAATGACTAAGACGTTGGTGAACATTGGTTCGTAGATGCTTCTGTCGCCTCTGTCTCACCCGGGCCCAGACCATGTTGTGTCTTTCCTTGAGGCTGAGCAGCAGGTAGCCGTCTGGTGAGAACTGGGCAGAGAGCTGAGGCAGTCTGGAGAGGCAGGGAGCGTCGCACAGCTCCTCGGCAGACACGT
The DNA here is from genome assembly GCF_900634795.4 of Betta splendens. Lineage (NCBI taxonomy): Eukaryota > Metazoa > Chordata > Actinopteri > Anabantiformes > Osphronemidae > Betta > Betta splendens. The sequence continues at coordinate 8,817,989 of NC_040893.2, forward strand.
AGCGCTCGCACTCGCAGCTAGCAAGGCGCAGAGGGACACATACGATGTTAGAGGTAGGAAATGATTGGAATTTTTAAAACCGGGGAGTTAAGAACAAGGCATTCACATTCCCATCCCCACATCCAGAGTTCCTCCAAGTGGGCCACAGGTGATATTACAGGAGTAGAGAGAGGGTGACACGCAGTCTCTGGACGCCGCTAGACGAACCCGTCCTGTGGCACATCGTGTGTTGACCTGAGGCAAAAAACGTATGTGAACCTCAACAAGGACTGAGGCTTGATGAAAACATTCTTTTGAAGGGAGTGGGTGAACCTGGCTTTAAACTGGACACTGACCTCAGGCTGGCAGTCCAACCCACTGTCAGCGCCAGAGCTTTTAAAATCCAGCTCATCGTAGAAGACGAAACCAGTTCTGCACAGGCACGACCCGTCCGAGTGCTGGAACGCACGGTTCTTGCCAATGCAGGTACAGGAAGAAGAACCTGAGGACAGGCGTGACACAGTGAGGGCTCCAGATCATGTCTAATAGCAGCAATAGCAGCATCTGATCCGATCTGGACGCTGGTTCTGACCAGCGGGTGAGGTAGAGGAGCTACCACAGGGAAAGCAAGCCTTCTGGCCATGCAGGTGGTTGAAGGTGCCAGCTGGACACGGCCGACAGTCGCTCATTGCCTTAGCATGAGTCAGTTTCCCAAAGGTACCAGGGGGGCAGGGCTCCGGGTGAGTGGATCCCATGGCACAGACATAGCCAAGAAGGCAGGGGTTAGCTTTATAGTCCACAGCACCTGTGAATTAAAAGAAACCCGGGCCTCATCTGGAGTTGGGCAGAAAAATAGCAAATGCTGTTCTGAGACCTGTAACCAGATACCTGGGGGGCAGAAGTATCCTGGCGGGCACGGAAGGCATTGTAGCAGCGTGGATAGGTGCGGACGGTAGGTGCCCCCCTCACACACACTACAGCAGCTGCTTCTGGATCCCCTGAGCCCGCTGGTGTTGACAGGCACGGAGCCCCCGTCACAGGACTTCATGGCAGAGCTGTTGGCTGGGCAGTAGTAGGGAAACAAACAGCTGCAGGGCAGTGGAAACAGGGTTATTTATAAAGCCCCAAACCACACCCTGTAGAATTCATCCCAAGCCCTGGGGCTTGCGTCATTTCATTAACACGCTACTGTGGGTTTTGGTTCGTTGGCCCCTTCGTCCACTTACACTTGTTTGGGCGTATTGTAGGAATGAGATCCCTCAGGACAAAAATACCCCTCAGGACACACTTGAGGCTCGGAAGTCTGAGGTCCACAATATGAGCCAGCTCTGCACAGCCTCTCTGCCACGGCACCTGGAATATGATCAAAGCCTCCCTACAGCAACTCGCTTTAACACTATTCCATCCAGGTGCTAATAACGTGCTACCATTATAAACCCACCTTCGGGGCACTGATAAGACGCCCTGCACGGAATCCCATCTATATTGGGCACCCCTGTAGAGCGAGGGTCTGGGCAGAAGGTTCCCCCTGCACAGGGCTCACACTGGCTGGGTGCAGCAGCCCCAGGAAGGGGCCTCTTAGTGCCTGCTGGGCAGAGGACGGGGGGTCCGGACCCACTGCACCAATGACCGGGTGGGCAGGGAGTGCTGGTGTAGTCTGTAAGCGCTGGTAAACAACAGTTCGCCTCAGAACACACACCCAAACCTTAGGGCTTATCAAAATAACCAGTTTCAAACGCATTTCCTTTAAATGCGTGTGTCATGCAGCGATTGCCACACCGGTGCTGTTGCAGTGCGAACCGGGGGGGCAGGGCAGGCAGTCGCCCTTGCTGCCTGCCCCCGGAGAAGCTCGATACGTGTAGGGGGAACATGGCCTGGGTCCTGTTCCGCCGCTGAAGTCACTGCCAGGCAGCCCATCGCAGTAATGGCCAGCGGGACACAAATGAAGGACTGGGTCTCCTGCAAGCAAACACAGTGAAAAACAACGATTTTTCGGGGAAAAAGGTATAGGACATTTTTTATGCCTTATGTGTCTATTTGTAGATCCCAGCATGGGGTGTAAACTGTCCTAGGGTGCTGGTAGAATCTACTTAGCTACTTAGCAGACAGTCTGCTGTTGACCAAGAATCATTTGCTACTCCTCTGGAACAACGAAATGAGTAAAGCTATTAGATCTCCTTGCAGCACCCCTGCCTGAAAACCGTATTACAGTAACGACATCATACCAGGTTTACACCAGTACTTAGGTGGGCAGGATAAACAGTCCTGAAGGCTTCCACCTCCTGGGAGTCTCCTGATAGTATTTGCAGGACACTGCAGAGCCTCCTCTGTGCCCTCAGGGCAATAGAAACCTAAAATAAACAGCGCTGTCAATCTTTAGCACATCTTTCGCTAAACGTAGCGCTTAAACACAACCCATACTGTACTGTGGTACCTGGAGGACATGGGCCTGCACACTGCATGCCCCACTGGCACTTGGTGGTGGTGTCGGGCATTGGACCCTGAGGGGTAAAGTCTGCGCTGGCAGAAATACAAAGGTAGCCTGCAGAACACACGCCCAGGATCCTACCAGCCCTGAAGACAGTATGAACTTTACTGCAATATACTGCAAACGCAGTAACACAACTAAAGACACCTTAAACACATGCTTGGTGCTTTGTTAGACATAATAGAGAGTAATAGAGAATAGATTAACCGACCTTCTGAACCACGATTCTTGGACATGATACAGTACAGAATCTGCTATTAGGATGAAGCAGTTATTGTACCTGCAGAACTTCCCTGGTGGGCAGTGTAAACATTGCTTCTCGTCCTGTAGTCCCCCCTGGTTGGAATGAGTGTACGTCCCATTAGGGCAGGGCTGAGGTACCATGGTGCCTACAAATGCAGCAAAGTGGAGCAAAGAGGCTCAACTACAACCGAACATGTCATAACTGCTTGTCCTCACAGTTTTAATATGTTCTTCTTTGATTTATGGTTCTTCCCTCCCAGTAACAACTGGTTTGTGTACGCATCAAAGTAACAAGATGAAATGTATTTCTCAGCAAAATGCAACTTGCTGACGCGCAGATTAAAATAATAAAACGTTTTTTATAAACCTGCAGGGCAGAATGAGTGTGGTGGACAGGGCCATGGTTCTCCCACTATGGCCTCCTCACAGTAGAAGCCCGGCCGGCAGGGGATGCAGGTGTCTGAGCCCGGGTTCGGTTGGTACTGTCCCGTCGGACAGGGCCACGCCAGGGCTGAGCCTTCAGGACAATAGTGGCCCTATAAAAATATGAACGGCAAGACAAATCTGAGAGGAAGTATAAGACACAGCATGTCGCTCTGTGGTGGTGCGTGTACACTGTGAGCAAACAATAAGAATCTATGTTCAATTAAAAAAGGCAAAGAGAGGGAGGGGAATTCTGTGGGACAGACCTTGGGACAGAGGGAGGCATGTGGAGTGGTTGAAGAGAAATCAAAAGGGCAGTAGAAACCAGCAGCACAGGGGCCACTGGGGCTGGAGAGGCCTTCGGCAGCGCAGTAGTGACCTGCAGGACAAGCAGAGCAGCTCTCCATGGAGACACCTCCTATGACAGGACGGAAGCAGACAGTGGCGACAAGCATATATCCTGTCAGACATATGAACGCACTATAAATAGATAAAGTAATGAAATGGATGCAAATGATTTTAGGTATGATCAACAAACAGTCAGACTACAGGAGCGTGTGATACCCGTAGTGTTACGGATGCTGCCCAGGGGACATGGGACTGGGGAGAGGCTCCCTGCTGGACAGTAGTGACCCGAGGGGCAAGGCCCATTCCCCGGGAACTCGTCAGAGCTCTGTGGGGTTGGTCCCACGGCTCCACCTCGGCAGAAATAACCCTCCAAACAAGCTCCTAAACAAAATACAATCAGCTTTCAATCGGCTGAAAGCTGTGCACGTTTTGCAAAAAAAGGCTCAAATATCATCCCTAAACATTTCGTCACCTTGTGGTGTTGAGGCTCCAAATGAGCTACAGAACAGTCCAGAGGGACAGGGCCTGCACACAGAAGGGGAGTGGGCTCCAGTCTGGTTGCTGAAGGTGCCTAAAGGGCAGGGCTGAGGCAGGGCTGACCCCGCAGAACAAAAATGACCTGGAAATAATAATTAAAAAAAAGGTATCTGACCACTGGGCACTACTGGACGCTGATACTTTACACAAAGGGGTAAATTATTTACAGCATCCTCACCAGCGGGGCAAAGAGAGGGCTCCTGAGTGGCTGTGGAGGAGCACACGGTCCCTTCAGGGCACATTATGCAGCGAGCTGCTCCAGGAGCAGGGCTGTAAGTTGCAGGCTCACAGGGCACCTCGCTCGCAGAGCCAACAGGACAGCTATGGCCGGCAGGGCAGAGGTAGCCATGGGAACCGTCTGATGGGCTGGGACTGGAGCTGCCGCCCTGGCACACATGCCTGCAGGGATAAACAGGAAAACAAACTTCATGTTTCACGGCCAACTGCCATTAGTCAGCTCCAACAATCTGTTGTCCATTTTGTAAAAACACGGCGGTTACAGTCTTATAAATAGGTTCAAGTTGAGGCAACAGTAAACAGTGTTCACATGCAAAGCACACACACACACAAAAAAAAACGTTATTAGAGATTTTAATTGGCAGTATTTCAATTTGTGATGAGTTCATGAGCAGATTTCATAAACTGGTACCAGAAGAAAAAGAAATATATAGTGAATATTTACCTTCAACCAATTTTACGTTGAGTTTTTGAACATTTAATGTGATTTTCTTCAGATTCGAGTGAGTGCATTCGGTTTCTAAATGGCTTTGGCACAGTGTAGAAACTTTTTCTGTATTTCAGTTAGTATTTGATTTGAACCTTTACCTCCCCTGGGTCAGATTCTCTCTCCTCAGATCTTCTTATTTATAGCTCATAAATAAAGTGGAAATGAACTCACTCTGTAACCTTGGCACACACTGAAGTGCTGCAGGTGCTTTAAAGTGGCTTTTATCTCAGGGTCTTTATTGAATATTGTATGAATATTCGCAGTCTTAGGTATATTGTAGAAGACAACTGCTCCCTCATCCCATCTCACAAATCGCATTTGTTGTCCTCGATTATCTGCTTGATTTTTCAAAGGTGAGAACAGGGACATTCCCAGCGAAACAAAACAAATGTCTTGTTTACTTTCTCTTCACGTAAGAAGCAGAGTAAAGTGAACAGCATGAATAATCTACACGGGGGGGGGGGGGATTCGAAATGGGAAAAAGCAAGACAGCAGAATTGTTCACCCAGCGTGGCACGGGAGAGCATCTGACAGCTCCGACATCGCAGGCCTGTCACAGAAGAGTCCAGAGGGGCAGGGCGGGCAGTCTTCAGCGCGTTTCAGGCCCTGGGCTTTGGAGAGCGAGCCCGGGGGGCAGGGGAGGGGGTGGCCGGTCCCCGAGGGGCAGTAGTAGCCGGGAGGGCAAAGGCTGCTTCTGGTTGAATTCCCCTGAGGATAAGAAAAAAATAAAGCCCTGATAACATTAATGAGTTCTCCACTTTTCCTCAGAATATCTATTATTGTATAAGATGAATATAGCAACGAGACAGCCAGCATTTTCCCTGGGGGCTGGAAAGAAAGCGGATGAAAACGGGAAGCCAAATGGGTTAATACTGTCTAACACACTAACTCATTACAGATTGACCAGATTGACCATCGTTGCCAGTTTACAGAAAAAAACAAGAACAACACCTGGTGCTCAGCAGCATTTGGGCTGGTGGACCCGGCGGGACAGAGAAATCCTGCCTCACAGGGCCCTGTGGGCTGGGACTGACCGGGACGAGCGCAGAACATCCCTGAACAAAACAGTCAAATTAAAAAAAAAAACAAACAAAGTATTGTACTGTGCACAATTAGCAGAGCATAACTAATCCCCCCCGTACCAGCAGGGCAGGGCAGACAAGCATCGGGACCGGAAGCTCCGAGCCGGCTCTGCACGGTGCCAGGGGGGCAGGGGAACAGCAGTCCCAGGACCAGCCCTGGAGGGCAGTAGAACCCAGCAGGACACAGGGCGGGCTGCACGGTGCCCTCAACTGGGTCACAAACGGAAGAGAGAAATACAACGACCAGCGAAAGTAATAAAATAATGCATTTGAAACGATTACACACACAGCCTGGAAAACCCGCGGGCTTATTTTGAATGGACTGTACAAAAATACCGATCGTAAATGTTCTCCCACCTTCACAGTAGTAGCCAGCCGTGCAGGTGGAGCAGTTGTCTTGATGGGCGTTGCCGGTGTCGGGGCCATACGTTCCTGCAGGACATGGCACAGGGACGGGCGTTCCACCGGGGCAGAAGGAGCCAGCCGGGCACAGGGCCCGATCCGCTCTGCTGGAGCCCCAGTCGCAATAAAAGCCCGGCCAGCAGTCACCTGGAGCACAAGCAGTTTATTCAATTTGTGCAGCGCAGAAAATAACCCGCAGGAATCCACAGAGGCCTGGGTGCATCTCGGTCCAGCTACCCGCTCTTTGGCCCTGTTGGCAGAACGTCCCAGGCGGACAGAGCGACCCCGTTGTGTTGTCAGTCGGGTTCGGCACCGTGGCGCCCGTCAGGCACAGAAACCCGGCAGCGCATGTTCCTGATGGTTGAGTCAGACCCTCTGAGCCACAGAACAGCCCGGCTGGGCACACCCGGCACTCGCCTGCAAACACAAAGGCCCACAACTTGGACCCCAACACGGACCAGAACAAGCGTCTTGCTTGGTGACGTCAATATCTAAAAATATATATCTAAAAACACTTTAGGGCCTTGTCTGAAGGTCGTCTACAAGCAAATATGATTTGAATCCCAACCCATATCAGCCTCAATAAATCATATTACTCTCCCAATGAATCTTCAAATACTTTTAAGGAAACAAACAACCAGAGTTGCCTTTTTCCTAGAGAGCTAATGGGTTTCTACCTATCGCTGTGAGACCCTGGTTGTGGCTGTAGGTGCCTTTAGGGCAGGGGACAGGCTGAGTGCCTGGACTCCCTCTGGGGCAGATGTAGCCAGCTGGGCAGGGCGAGGGGGCCGACACTCCAGTGAGGCTGCCCCTGGTGGGGCTGGGACTCAGAGCCTGGCAGTGGAACCCGGGAGGGCAGGGATTACACTTGTTCTGGCCTGATAAATCCTGGAACCAACCTGGAGAAGACAGACAGTGAGGGCGCATTCACAGAAGGCGAGTCCACTCAGTAGCTTAGTTTATAGGTTATAGGGTTGTATTGACCAGGGGGGCATGGCCTGCAGGCATCCTCGCTGTTGGCACCGGTGTCATTCAGGTAGGAGCCAGCAGGGCAGGGCGACGGCACGCCACTGCCCTCTGCACAGTAGTGGCCTGTTGGACAAACGCCTCCGGATGCGCTCGACGCGGGCGTGGCCGTCCGGGAGCCCTCCAGGCAGTAGAACCCTGAGGGGGGAGGCTCGCTCTCAAACGTGTGGAGAAGCTGGGCCTCGTGCGGAACGAAGGAGCGCTCACCTGGCAGGCAGGGTCCGGAGACGGCGGAGAGGCCCGTCTCTGAGCAGTAGAAGCCAGGGATGCAGCTACGACACTGGGATTCGCCCACGAGGCCACTCTGCTCACTTCCAGGAAGGAACAGGTCAACAAACTTAAAGCACTACTTCATACAGTCTGGATAATAATTGCTCAGCATTGCATCAGAGGAATCTCCATAACACTTCAGATTAGTTGAGCATCGATCATCACCTGTGGATTTAATCATATCCTACAAATATGAAATTTCACCTACATTAAATGATGCAGTTAACCAGCATGCACTATGACACAGACAGGAAATGGCTGATAACCTGAACGTTCCTCGTGGGCAGGGTTTTGGTACCGATGTGCCCGTCGCACAGAAGAACCCAGGAGGGCACGGGAACCCGGTCAGCCCGTCGGCCGGCGAAGGCTGAGAGGCTCCGCCCACACAAACAAACCCCGCAGCACACGCGCCACTCGGAACCGCACCCCCTGTAACGACACGTAGCATCATCTGAGCCAGGTTTATGGTGCCTCCATTACAGCGGCGGTCGCGTCCCGGAGAAATAACGGGGGTCAGAGTTGTACCTGCTCCTTTACAATACATCCCAGGGTCACAGCGCGAGCACTGCCGCTCCTCCACCAGCCCCGACCCGTTCCCATAGGTGCCCGCCGGACAGGGGCGCTGATTCGCCGAACCGCTGGGACAATAAAACCCTCTCTCGCAGGGAAGTGGACGTGTCACTCCTGATGTAGCATTGAACGGACCATTTATTTTCATTCATTCGAAGCGCAGCCAGGATCTACGGGGTGATTACGCTCGCGCTCCCGTCCGTGAATGACTTTGTCAAATAACAACCCGCCCGGGCCCGTCAGCCTCACCTTGATCCCGACAGTAGGATCCAGCGGGGCACGTCTCGCAGCCGCCCTGGCCTCGTCTGGGCTGGTAGCTGCCCGGGAGGCAGGCCGTCTGCCTGACGCTGCCCTGGAGCCAGCGGTAAACAGATTTAATAGGCTGTAAATCTACAGGGGAACAGGCGTCGTGGAGCGTTACGGCAGAGCAAAGACAACAAGGAACCGAGGGAAGCGTCCATTACACAACGCGCTTGTCGTGGCAGAATAGAAACAAGGCTGAGGGGGAAGACTTGGCATACGATATTCAGCAGCGCTGACTGACAGCAGCTGGAGGATCAACCCTTAATGGCTGACCTTCTCGCAATAATGTCCCGCGGAGCAGACATGTTGCTGGGGTCTCTCCGAGCTCTGCCCCTCGGGACAGTAGTAGCCTTCCGCACAGCGGCCACTGGGCTCAGCGCTGCCTCTCTGGTGGCAGTAGTGGCCTGGAGGACACAGCTGGCAAGCCTGGACCGTGGAGCCGCCGAGAGAAGCTGGGGGACGGGAGAAAAGGCTTTATTAAAACAGCCCAGTCTATAGAGTCGTCGTTTGTCTGATGACTTAAAATCGCTTAATAAATGTCAAAAAACAGCCATTTCCTCATCCCATTCCGTATGAGACACAGAGTAGAACGGAGCCGAGGCACATTTTTTTTGCCACAAGACAAGAATGCAATTACATGATCAAACCACTTGTGACTAAAATTATTCATAAGCGCCCAAGGGAGAGAGCGGGATTTAGCTGACGTTTTTCATAGTTCCCCGCATTGGCGAACGGATCAACCCAGCGCAAGTCTGACTCTGATTCCCATGAAGACTGTGCGTAACAAAACGAAAGTGTGTCCAAACAAAGTGAACCCATCACCAACCCACAAAGTCTCACTTTTCACGGTGCCAGGAGGGCAGGGCAGAGGAAGAGGAGCTCCAGGGGGGCAATAGTGTCCGGGGGGGCAGGGCGTTCCATGGGGGTGCGTGGAACCTCTGGAGCAGTAAAACCCGCCAGCACAGGGCCCCGCTGGAGCACCCAGACCGGTCCGGTTGCAGTGTGAGCCCGCCTCACAGGGCCGGGGGGCGGCAGAACCCAAGGGACAGTAGAAGCCTGAGAAACCGGAGACATAAATCAGCTCCAGCGACAGCAGCAGCCCCATCAGGAGGAATATGATGCTCAGCCTGCAGAGACTCGCAGCCGCTCTTTATCTGCATCGCCGACCAAGCGTTTTCATCTGCTCCGAAGGGAGGCCCCAACGCTCACATGCGAGTTTTCAGGCTTTCAAACGGGGGAATGTGCACCTTTAGGATTAAACATCATCGGCAGGCGCTCCAGTACCTATTACCATGTTTACCGCCGTGCCTGCTCCGTGTTTTTTCCCGCACCGTGAAGATAACGTCGTGATGGAGTGCAGCCGACAGCGCGAGCGAGCGAAGCGATCTGTGACGTATTCAAAACCCAGCCGTGACAGAAAAGAATCGGGCGTCCGCTCTTTGAACGATATTGTCCTCGCTTTGAATTTCGGTCATCGGCGCGAAGTGTGAAGATAAGGCTGCGCGAATGGAACAGATGAGGAGAAATAGCTCATACGTCACGGCTATTACAGCCGCCGTGTCACGCGGAGCCAAGATAAGGTGTGTGCCGAGGGGGGGGGGGGGAGCGAAGCATCACACGGCATCACAACAAGTTCACGGTCAGGATTCACCCACCCCTGGGGCACAAATCTCCTCTGTAGGCGGAACACGCATAATGTGGACCCCTGAGACACGGCGGCGCGTGAGTCACGGCGCGGTCCGCGTCCGCCCGCGGCCCCGGCACCGCTTCAATCCAGCCAGTGTCTCTGCTCCCTGTAAGAGAACGCAGGCCGGAATGCATGAGCGATGGAGAAAACGCAGAGCGGAGGAGAAGAGCAGCTTCCTCTCCTTTTTTACATTTGACGTTGCTGCTTTGCCGGACTAACGGCGACACACAAAGCCAACGTTGTACCAGAGTCGTTATTGAAGCCGGGGCCGCTGTTCGTCTCCTCTTGTAGCGTTGCATGAAGGCAGTGGAGCAGCGAGGAGTTGGCTCGAGGTGTGGGGCTCTCTGAACCCCCAGAACAGAAGAAACCTGCAAAACACAGACCTAGCGAAGAGATGTGCTGAGTTCAGTATAGTGGATGTGTATCTGATGAACAGACTTAAAATCACCGTGCGCAGCGATTCACAGGTCTGAGACCAGGCTAACCTGTACACAGCTGCTTTACACTGTGCACTCATTAAGTCGCGATGAGGCTGATTAGCCTTGGCTAATGGGATGCTCAGTGAAAGCCACTACCTGTCGGCTGCGAGAGGCCAGGACTGAGGCAGTACTTCCCTGGAGGGCAAGGACGGCAGTGAGAGGACGAGGAGGCTCCAGCCTCTTGGAGGAAGGTGCCGACAGCACAGGGTTTGGGTGAACCGCTGCCCTGAGGACAGAAGTGTCCCACGGGACACACGTCCCCGTAGTGCTGGGAGACGGGAGCGGGCTCGGTGGACCCGCGCGAACAGAAGTGACCTGTGGCGAGACGTTCACCGCACCCGCTGCGTGAACTCAGCAAAAGTTGCGACTACTGAACGTGACTAACAAGGCACTTTGACGCGAGTTCAAGTGGGAGATGAAGGAGCGGACCTGGACTGCAGGGCCCAGACGGCTCCGTCAGAGCACTGCTGTTGCAGAAGGAGCCAGGGGGGCAGGAGGAGCAGTCGCTGTGGGAGGTCCCACCGGCTGACCGGCTGAAATGGCCACTTGGACACGGCGCCGGCACAGAAGAACCCTCCACACAGTAGAAACCTGAGCAAAGCAAAGGGGGTGACTTCACTCGCGGCTCGGTTAATCGTCCAGCGCACTGGTGTCTCTTAATTACCTGGGGGACAGGTGTTACAGACGGGCTGTCCAGGTGAGGCCTGAAAGGTGCCAGAGCCACAGACGGCCGGCTCGGCGCTGCCGCGTGGACACATGTGGCCGAGCAGACACCGACGGCCTGCGGCACCGGCAGACAAAGGCGATTTAAAGCGTGTGCAACGCAGAGTCGCCTCCGTGAATACGGAACAGAAAGTGTTATCGGTGGAAAACAGATTAACTGGTGTATTTCACCGAGTGTTGGTCCAGTGTGAAAACCCTGTAGGAGGCAAGAAGAGGAGAAAAGCAGGCTCGGCAGCAGGTGCTCTGACTCTGACAGAGGCTATTTATAGGTTCTGGGCCATTCCATGCTCAAATTAGCAAAATGCCCGAAAACAGGAGGGTGATGCAACGTCCATGAGGTGGTTATTTACACCTAGCTTAACTCTTGAAACGCACTGCGCTACTTGAAGCGTTGAGCACACGCCGCCTCTCTGTGCGGAAACGGGGAAATGTGGAAAGTGCAAAGAGTACAGTGGTCAAACGTGAGCCGACCCCTGATGATGCACAGTGGAGAGGGTACCTGGCTGATGTCCAGACACTGATCCCGCTGGACAGAACCACCCGGGGGGACAGAGGAGATCAGGAGAGGTCTGGGCCCAAGAAGGGCAGAAAAAGCCCGGGTAACAAGCCTCGCAGTCAGCCTCGGACTCGGCACCAGACCTGCCCAGGAAGGTACCTTTATGGAGGAGAACTGTCATGTGACACACACACATATGCTGCATGTATGTAGACAGTATAATAGTGTCATGTGCCCCATACATTCACTCAGTTAAGTAGCTGGCTGACTATTAGGACAGCTTTATTGGGCTCTTTTTTTACAGCCTCCACTGAAGGTCTTGTTACATTAAACTATTATACGGTACCTCTGGGGGCTTTTATGGTACTGTGCAGCTCATTTGGAGGCAGTGTCATAAAAGCAAGAGGTCGGACACGTCCCTCGTTCAGGGAAATGACGAGGCACTGAAATATATTCATGAAGATGACAACACAACGTTTTCTCTTCTCTGAGGACGTGTTGACGTTCTACCTGGAGGACACGGGCTTGGCTGCGCACTCCCCTCAGGACAAAAGTGGCCAGCAGGACACGCGTTACCACGGAAACGACCCGCGGTTGAATCGCCAGAAAGTGGGGACGGGGATCTGGTATCTCCTGTAACTCAGACAATGGACCTTTATTGGACGTCATTACTTATTAGGTTAGTGAGTGAACTAAAAAGGCCAGAGCCATATTACAGAATGAAAATGTTACATTAAAACAGGAGAGTAATGAAACAAAATGGGGCAGCGCAATATTTTGCAAGCCTGCCTCAAATTACCCAAAGCTTTTATATATTTTTTTGTTGTAGATTGCAAATACCAATCCTAAAATAACCAGTTGTGCACGTCGGCGTGCATTCATTAACACTGCGTAAAGGGCAGGGAACAGAAGAAGCCCGTTACCTGTGTTATTGCCCCAAGGCGTGGCTGTTTGCGAGCCCTCTGTGCAGTAGAAGCCGGGCCTGCAGGGGCCGCTCGGCAAGGAGAGGCCGACCTCAGCGCAGTAACGCCCAGGTAAACAGGGCTGACACGCTTCCACAGAAACTGCCCCTGATAGACGAGAATACAGGCCGCTGAACACGACCTCAATTAAATACTAGAGGCAAAATGGTTTAAAACCATACTAATTTTATGCTAAATGTCTCCAAAGCTGTGTGTGCATAATGGTTTCATGTCATGTGTCACCATCTATGGAGCTGAAGGTGCCTGCGGGGCAGGGAACCATGTAGTCAGTGCCAGGTGGGCAGTAGGACCCTGCAGAGCAGCGGCGCCCTGTCGGGCCCGACTCTGGTTGAGAAGAAACAGCGCCGTGGATACAAAGGTAACTAAGGGGCAGAGGGATGATGGGAACAGAAATGATGGGGGGGGGGGGGCAGCGCGGGATGTAGAGAGTGATAGACGACAAAGGCAAAGGGAGAGGGGGAGAGCATATGGGATGTTTAATTATAGACAGGAGAGACAACATTAAACATAAGCATGTCGCCGTGCCGTTCATAGTCTGTGTTACCCAGGGGAGCAGACCCCGGTGGGAGCAGCCAGCCCAGAAGAACCACAGTACCTCCCCGGAGGGCAGAGCTCACAGCCCGACTCGTCGGACAGGCCCATCTGCCTGCCGAAGGTGCCAGCTGGGCATGGGAATGCCACACCAGACTGTGTTCCTGTTGAGAGGCCGCAAACAATGTCTACAGATGGTCCAGAACCGGGGTCCAAACTGCACAGGACGCTCTGTGAAGTAAATCCTTATCTAGACAGCTGTATGTTCCATAATGGCCGCTTGCATAATCAGAAAACACATCATCACCAAACAAACTGGCATTTTATGCATTGCTGTCATGTATGTGACTTACATATCAGATGTTTGCATGAGGATAAATCCTACCTGGTGGGCAAAAGTGTCCTTTAGGACACAGCGTTGGGGTACGAGTCCCAGACACACGGCCCAAGTCAGCGTCCAGCGATGCCGCACAGTAAAACCCCGCTGGACATTTAGCACACGCTGCCTGTGGGAGAGGGGGGGGGGGCACTTCAACTTTCAACACACTACTAAACCCGCAGTAAATGATGACAGCAGATGTTCATGAATATCAACAGGCGCGGGTACTTTAATGTCTGAAATGTTTTTGGAAATGATAAAAGGCGGACTGTAAAGTTCCGACAGTAAACACGGGCGCTGAAAGAAATGGAGCGGCTGTAGGAGAGTGTCCTTGCTTTGGGAAACACTATACAAATTGCACAGACTCGGCACACATTTAAAAATGCATGGGGGCAAAACATGTATTTTAGCCCAGAATAACTGTTATTACTGAGTGGCAGCACAGGGGCTATTGATGATTTCACTGCATTGAGTGCGTGCACACAGGCTGTGGGCCAGCAGGAACTATCAGAACAGGTGCAGACTTGTTTCTCACCTGTCCAGGTAGATCCTGGTAGGTCCCCGGTGAGCAGGGCGCCTGTGAATCCGAGCCAGCTGGGCACATGTTCCCAGGTGAGCAGAGAACAGAGCTGCTGTTCTCTCCTCCTGGACAGTAAGAACCAGCTGGACAAACATGAGAAGGGAAAGAGAGCCCTCTGGTGACACACAGGAAACCTGCAAAACCAGAGGCACGAAGCTGAGCGGCGGCCGACAGGGAGGGGGTCGAGGTATATACCGGACGCTTAATAGATACAAGACTGATAATTAAACAGCCACGTGTTGAGTTGCGCTGATGGGAACCAACCCGGAGGACAAGGCAGGCAGTCGGAGGCGTGACTGGTCCCGGTTTGGCTGCTGTAGCGTCCAGTGGGGCAGGGGAGCGGTGCCGAGGAGCCCCGGGGGCAGTAATGACCTTCGGGGCACCTGTCGCCCGTTGCACCTCCGTCCTCCGGTGTAGGTGAGCGGGCTCCAGAGAGGCAGTAGTAACCTGCGCCGCACGGGCCTGATGCAACAGCGTTCCCAGGGGACGAGCAGAACGAGCCTGGTTCCGGAGGAGAATGGCGAGAGTGAGTGGAATGGGGAATTGCCTGGAAGAAGCCCTGCACATCAGAGAATGCAGAACAAGCATAACATTGGACTGGGTGGATTATCTGCTCACTCGGCTGCTCTCGGTTTATTCATAGTCACTGCTAATTTGGTACTGTACGTACACATTTTCCTCCCTGCTTATAACGTGGCTTATTTTCTTAATGCAGCACCCCATTAACCACCGGGTTCACGCTCGTCGCTGAGTCAGCTATTTACCCTGTTTAATTAGCATCAGTAAACGGTGTATGACCTGAAGGGCACGGTGAGCAGTCCTGGGGCTTGGTCATCCGCACGTGTGGGTTGATGGATCCAGCGGGACATGGGTACTGGTGTTTCGACCCAGTCCCAGACGGACAGTAATGACCCACTGGACATTCATAGCTCCCCAGGAGAGAGCCATTACTGTGGCCGGGACAATAAAAGCTACCCAGACAAAACAAAGATGGGATCATTTAGTTCCTGGCTGCATCTGATAAAAGAAGTGTGTGTGTGAGTGCGTGTGTGTGTGTGTGTGTGTGTGTGTGTGTGTGTGTGTGTGTGCGTGTGTGTGTGTGTGTGTGTGTGTGTGTGTGCGTGTGTGTGTGTGCTCATTTATGCACAAACCATACTGCATAATCCATCATGTTCCTGTTTGAGAATGCGTCTATGTTTACAGAGTTACTGTGTGTGGCTGATAAGCGCGTTTACCCCCGGGGACAGGAGTTACAGCTGGCTCGGCCGTCTTCTGCGCCGACGGTTCCCGGGGGGCACGGCCGCGGAGCCGCAGAGCCCTCGGAGCAGTAATAACCTGTTTGTGTGAAGACAAGAGTCATGAAAGCGACGCGCACGCGAGCGGACTTTTGCACTTTAGCACAAACGGAGTCGCGCGGTCCACGGGGACGGGGTTCGATTTCCTTTGTCAGCAGCACGGCAGCTGTTGATGTTTAGCCCCCATTAACCTAAGCGTGTGTTTTGTTTTCACCTGTTTACTAAGCTGTGCATTTTCAAACTTAATTAGGTGCTTCACAAGTTCTGCGTCCTTTTGTATTCCCCACAATACATGCAAAGCATCGCCTTTTGTTTGCTAATTATTGGCTAAACAATAGCGACCTGATTACTTTATTGTAATGTTTCCACGGCCTAAGGATCCAATCACCTTTTGGGCACGGTCCTCCACGGACGTCCGTGAAAGGGGGGTCGGGGCGATCTGCTCTGCCGGAACAGAAGAAACCTTCCCAGCATTTTCCCGAAGGCTCTGACGAGCCCACAGCAGCACAATAGTAGCCAGGGAGACACGGTTGGCAGTCCTCCTGAGAGGGGAAATGAGAAAGACAAATGAGAGAGTAACAGTGGCTACAGGAGAATGAAAAAGGAGAGCTTGCTATAATACAACTTGGATTTGGGATTTGATTTTTACTGGCTGTCATAATAAGACATGGAGTAGCTGGTTAACCATTATATAATCTGTCGTGCATTTACTTAATGATTCACACTTAATAATTTGACACAAGTAATGATTTATTTAATTTGCTACTGGGTGAAAGTGACCTGGGAGACCCGTTTCGTGAGGTTAGAGAATGTTCCACGTGGACAAGGCAGAGGATGGACGGTGGCCAGGGGGCAGTAATAGCCGGCAGGACACGGGCCTCCCTCTCCTGCTGACGGACAGACGGGCGAATTCGTCAACCCGTTCAAAATAGGAGCACTGACTATTCTAATTCCCCTCGCAAGTGAGAGAGAAAAACGTGTGTTATTACACACTCTCTGCCCAGAATTGTGAGCTGACCGTGGGAGCACGGCAGTGAAGACGTCTGCTTACCTGCGGCCTGTGAGACGGGCTGTGGAGAGGTGTTTCCATGTGAACAGTAATATCCCTCCTGACACGGTCCAGTGACAGCTGTGCCATTTCTGGATGCGCAGTAATGGCCACCGTCACACTGTCTGCACTGAGCGACAGACCAGTAGCCGGGGTCAGGCCCGTAAGTTCCCTCTGGACAGCTTCTCAAGTCATACCCGGTTCCTTCAGGACAATAAAAGCCTGTAGTCCAACAGGACAATACGTAAATATATGTCAGCCTTTCCTGATTGTTTATATTTGTTAATTCATAGAATAAAGCATGTCAAGTGAAAACATAATTATATGTTTTATTACACAATCACAAACCTGCAGGACACAGGTACAGAGACCCAGACACACAGTACCAGCCGGACACACAGGGATCACACTGGGTTGCAAGTGTGACGGCCACATACGTCCCCGGATCACAGGGCACGGGCTGAGCGGTTCCCTCTGGGCAGTAGGAACCCTCGGGACAAGGTCCTCCTGTGAGTCCATCAGTAGGGGTGGATGTGACAGCGCCCCCTGTACAGTAATATCTGAAAGAAGATGACACGAAGGCTGTAAAACTAAAATTTGTAGAACCCATAGAGGTTAGTCATGAAGCCGGTGGTGATAAGATGAAATTAAATGTATCTGAGGGTGGCGTACCCCCCGCTGCAAGGTCCGCTAGGCTCAGTCAGACCAGCAGAGCCACAGTAAAATCCACCCAGACACGGTTTACATCCCTCTGGGCCACGCAGGCCTGAGCTGTTTGACCACGTTCCTTCTGGGCAAGCCATGGGAGCTGTGGTCCCTGCACGGATGAGACGAGAAGTCGTGTTTCAACACAGTGTGAAGCAACAAGGGGAACCAAACAAGCGAAACGCACTCAGTGCGGAGTGCAGTGTGGAGCAACTCGGGACAAGGCAGGCTGTACCCAGGAGCAGCATGTTGAATCATAGGTCAGCAGCTCAAGTCAGACAGAAAAAAGTATACAAATTAATAAGAAGAATCTAATCAAATGCTGCAAGATAAATGTTGTCAGAACTTCTTGTAGGCCACCAAATGGTAATTAGCATGAATAAAACATTGTAGCCCTAGAATATAATGGAGCCGAATGTTAATGGCCTTGCACAGTATAAATTTGGTTGAATTAGCCTATGAAATACGTGCATCCAAAAACGTTGTCTTAAAAAGGGAACCCCATGCAACTTGGTTATTTATTTATTATATAAGTTACCTGAGGGGCAGTATTGACCAGGCGGACACAGGGAACCTGAGAATCCATCCCGGGGACTGGAAAAGGATGCCCCCTCTCTGCACCAATAACCAGCCTGGCAGGGTCCTAGAGGCAGGACAGCAAGTCACCAGCAACACTAAAGTCAGCACGTCTGCAGAACCACATGTTTGACCTCACAAGAGTGACCCAACCTGACGGCTCGGACAGACCCACGGAAGGACAGTACTGTCCAGCGGCGCACGGCGCGCAGTCTGCTGGGCTGCCGGCGCCCTGCCTCCCATTGAAGGTGCCTTTGGGGCAGGGGTGCTGTCTGGCCAGCGCCGTACCTGCGGGGCAGTAGTGTCCCTTAGGGCAGGGCCTCAGCAAAGAGGCGTTGGTTGGACCAAGTCTTGAATCACAGAAATACCCTTGAGAAATGGGTGAGAAATGCAGACTTTTAAACTCAGACAAGTCCAAAAGACATTCAGATGAGGGTAAACAGGGTTGAGAAGTTCGCCCACCCGCTTCACATGTAGCGCAAGCTGCCTGTTTGTCTCTGTCCTGGTAGGTTCCAGGTAGGCAGGGCTCTGGGGCTGCACTACCCACGGGGCAGAAGTGACCTCGAGGGCAGGGTAGAGCTGTCGCCACAGTCTGGCCTGGAGGGCACCAATGGCCTATCAATGTGAAAGGGTACAGGTGTTTTGTGGTGAGAGGCAAGCTGACATGCTACCAGTCCATCACAGGGTCGGTTTGTACACTAGAGGCAGACAAATGACCCGTTGAACTGTTGCAACTACTTGTCTTAGTGCTGTGGAAAGTAGCCAATTTAATGTATGTAGATGATATTCATATGCATCAAAACGCTTTACAGACTGACCTTGGCTGCAGGGTCCAGTTGGAGTCCTGAGACCCGGCCCTCTGCAGTAGAACCCTGCAGTACACGGCTGACAGCCAGCCTCACCGGTTGCACCTTGTTCTGGGGAGAACGTACCAGCTGGACACAACTCTGGCTCCTCTGACCCCTCAGCTGTAGAGAGAAAATGATTGAAGTGGACTATCACTCATTCATAACAGTGTCACGTGTGGCAGGACACGCTGAGCAGGAAGCATGCAAACGCCCCACACAGGTCAACGGTTTAGCAACAGACAGACAGGATGACTCACTAACACCCATGAGTGATCTAGGTGGTCCAGTTCGAGGTGTCCAGCTACAGTACACTCAGTTATGACTATTTTAGATTTGTCAATCAATCTAATTTGCATAGATGTGGGACTGAGGAGAGGAGCAGAAGAATCTTAAGCGAAGTTCAGTGTTAAAGGCTGGGGCCTTCATGCTCTATCAACAATTCAAATCAACCCCAAAGAGCCTCGCTGTGAATATAAAGTAAGGTATTATGAGACCTATAGTGTGCTCCGTCGCTCTGTGAAGTCCATTTCATGCAAATTACTTTAAGTTACACTGTTTTACAATTTCCTCTTTAACTATGTTTATAAAGGAAGAGATTCTAAACATGTGCATGGATTATTGGATTATTGCATTTGTGTGTGTGTGGTGGGGTTTAGGGCTGTAAATAACATTCATATTATAATAAAGCATGTTGCCAGGCTTTGGTAGGCTTCAATGTCCAGCCCCATATTTCCACTTCTATACAGTATAATATATACAATTAACGTAATGAAATCCGCTGTAGGGGCCTACCACAGTATGTCCCAGGTGGACAGATGCTGCCTGTCTCTCCATCTGTTGGTTTGGCCTCAGTGGCGCCTCCTGCACAGTAGTACCCAGCGGAGCAGGGACCCATGGGCAGCGCCAAACCTAATACAGTGTTTGTATTTTAATGCAAATAATCGACATGTGTGAAGAGCCTAAAGGTGCTGACTGGTAAAAGTTGCTGGGTTTGCTATGCCTTGTACCTGAGATGTTACAGAAATGTCCAGGCGGACAAGGGAGGGGCTCTGTGCTACCCAGGGGGCAGTAGAAGCCCACCTGGCAGCGCCCCCCCGTGGAGGTGGCTGGACACAGACAGTTGGCATTTGTGTAGTTGTCCAGGTCGAAGGGTTGGGAGTTCCACGCCGCCGACACACAGAACCATCCTGCGGGCAGGAGTCATGGGTGAGACAGTTGAAGGTGATACACTGATGGTTTGGCTGCAGACTGTCCCCGCGATACCAACGCACACTTCCTGCCGACAAGTCCAGTGGCACCGCGGTGGACAAATGTCAGCTGTCTCAGCACCGGGTGAAACCGCAGGGCGAGATGAGTGAGTGAGTCATGAGTGGAGCAAAAATAATGACTGTGGTGAGTAATCGGAGGCTGTGCTGCCCCCGTGTCTATCAGACTGCTCTGGACTGGATCGCTAGCAAAGCCGGACAACTAGGCTTTATGGTCGCAGCTGTATTTTTGATGAAAATGCAATATTACTAACCGGCCTTGCATTTTCCAGATACTTTGGTCAGCCTCTCCTTCTCACAGTAGTGGCCTGGAGGACAAGGCAAGCAGCTGTCCAGACTCTGAGTCATGGGCTCTGGGTTGTAATATCCACGAGGACAGGGAAACTGCGTGGAGTGTCTAGTACCTACACAGACATGAGCATCACAAACATAGAGGTTTTACAATATGTCTATTATTCACTTCTGAAGAAACATATCCATGACTCGGTGTTTCGGGGGATTCTACCGTCGAGGCAGTAGAATCCAGGGGGACAGGGGAACTTGCTGAAGTTGCCAGTCTTTTCTGGACAGTAGTATCCAGCGGGACAGCGGGAGCACAGTGGCTGGCCTGTGAGATTGGTGTACGTTCCAGCGGGGCAGGGCAACGGGCTGCCACTCCCCTCAGGGCAGTAATGAGCTGGTGGGCAAGGACCCCCCGCTGAGCCTGGAGAGGGGAATCTAATTACGTTTAGTAAATTGCTGAAAATCTTGAATCAGAAAAGAGTACATGATTCTGCTATAATTTTAAAACCTAAAAACTAATAACTTTAATAATACAAATAAGTTTCAAATATAAGTTAGTATGTTTCCAGTTTTACCTGTAGATGTTGTGTCTCCCCCTGGACAGTAAAACCCTTCCTCACACAGTCCAGATGGACGAGTGAGGCCTACAGTGCCACAGAAGTATCCCGCCGGACATGGACTACAGCCAGAGGGGTCTGTCAGGTAAAGGCTACAACCACACACACATACATATGTAGTAAAAAAGGGAAACAGCTGAAAGTGCTGCATGTAATTGTCATATTTATAGCAAACCTATTAGAGTAGGTCCCTGGTGGACATGGCAGAGGCAGACTGGTGCCCTCGTGACAGTACCTCCCCAGAGGACACGCTCCCCCAACTCCTGTGCTGAAGTTCCCATCTGGATTCTGAAAGTTCACGCCTTGACAAGTTGCACAGTTTTCTTAGCTTTAGTGAAGTTGTTCAGCCCAGTTTGAGCAGCAGCCGTTTATAGCGGAGCAGGGGACTCCTAAAAGGCATCCTTTGTTGCCGGCATTATTCACGTAGCGTACCTGCTATGCAGTAGTAGCCCGCCTGACACGGCCCAGTGGGTTCAAACAGACCCCAGTCCTCACAGTAGAAGCCTGTAAAATGCAAAGCAGTTAAGAGTCTTGTTAAGAAATCACTCAGTATAACAATACATTCCTTCTCTTATTTGAAGAAATGCGATTTGCCTATATTTACATACTTTTCAACACATTCACCAAATACAGCTTAGGACAATAAAGTGTCTCAGAAAGAGAGCGATAAAGACATCCAAGAGGCAACACTCTCACCTGCTGGACAGATGAGGCACTGCTCCACTTGGCTGAGGCCGAACTGAGGGCTGTATGTGCCAGGAGGGCACGGCAGGATGGCCTCGACACCCCCACCCAGACAGTAGTGGCCCGCTGGGCAGGGCTCCACGCCCTCCCCTGAGAGACAGTAGGTCCCCGGGGGGCACTCGCCACATACCTCCGCACCTTCGCCCAAGGGGAAAATAATAGGGACCACAAACGTCACATAGCATCTTAGATGTTGATAGATGTCATGTCGGGCTAAAAGGTTATTTTTCCGTACCTGTAGTGTTCGAATAAGTTCCATCAGGGCAGATTAGAGGAGAAGCTGAGCCCATGGGACAGAAGTGTCCGAGCGGACAAACGTCCCCGGTCACGCCATCCGTGGGCACTGGAGACACTGCCCCTCCTGAACAGTAATACCCTGTAATCCAGCGGGTGGGCAGACATGAAAGAGGATACAAAGAGAACGCATTCATGCATACATCAATACTTTTCATATGGTTTGGTGACATAATCAATCTAATCACTACCAATAGTACCTGGGTCACAGATTCCTGAGGCCTGACTAAGTCCAGTGCTGTTGCAGTAGAGTCCTGGGGGACACGACAGGCAGGAAGACGAGTTCTGGGCTCCCACAGCGCTGCTAAAGGTTCCCAGAGGACAGGGGTGCTGCTGGGGGTACTTTGTCCCCCGTGGACAGATGTAGCCGGCAGGACACACGCCCCCAGACGCCACAGCCACCTGTGGAAACGCTGCGTTAATGATTCAAATGTGAACATTCATTTTGGCTTCCAGTTGTATTAGAAGTTTCCAAATTAAACAGTTTGGGGTTGGTGGCTGTCACTCATGTCCCACGCAGTGCAGCTCGTCCGACACGCTCGTGAGAAGCATTTATTTATTTAACTAATGCAAACTTGAACTACTGTAAACATTGCCTTC
Source organism: Betta splendens (assembly GCF_900634795.4). NCBI lineage: Eukaryota > Metazoa > Chordata > Actinopteri > Anabantiformes > Osphronemidae > Betta > Betta splendens. The sequence continues at coordinate 8,840,519 of NC_040893.2, forward strand.
GAAATCCACATTCACAGAAGTGACAGAAAGCACTTTAGCATTCGAAGTGTGTGGGAAATGAATGGCTGTCATCTAATCAGCCGCACAGTCGAAGCGGAGACGTTCTAACCCGAAAACCCAGACAGTTTTTCTTTCCTTTGCCATCGTCCTGCCTCCTGGTCTATCCACCGTCACGTGCCAACAAAATCTGATTGGCAAACTTAGGCGAAAATAAATTAGAAGCATAATTAATGTGCAGCTACATAGCAGACAAAATGTCAAGGGTTTTTTAGAAATGAGCTTAAGGAAAAGATCCTTGTGTTCTCCAACTTGCCTTTCAAAAACTATAGACTTACATTACATATAATGGACATACATAATGACATGACATCGTCATAATTTTCTGTTATACAATCCCAGAAAAAAATCACATTCTGTTTAATTAATAAATGGACTTTAAAGTGTAATTTGAATGGTATTGTGAAAATGCTAGTCCACATTAGCCACCACCGTGTGTGCTACACCATTATTCTTACTGGAGAAGCAGTGGAGGCGCCTGAGGTGCAGTAATGTCCAGGGTCACAGGGAGCCTGAGGTTCCGACAGACCCACTCGGCTGCAGAACCAGCCGGCCTCGCACGGCCGACAGTGCTCCGCAGCTTCACCACCGGGCTGGTCAGAGTAAGAGCCCTTCGTGATAACAATCACACAGCATGACGTTCAGTATTAGATACGCAAATTTAATGAGAAGAACACGTTTTACAAGCACATGCAGATACTAACTGGGGGGCAGGGCCGAGCAACAGGAGACCCTGGAGGACAGTAGTGTCCCGTGGGACACAGAGGAGCCTGAGACAAGCCCGTCTGGTTACACAGTCTGCCTCCCTGACACTCCACACACGCCTGTGAGCCTCGATGCTGATGGGGATTTAGAGACATGGGAATAGCCTTCAATATGCCTTCACCTCATTAGTGATTTTTAACAGTACACCCTCTGTATTCTGCCCAGGTTATTACCCACCGGCTGAAATGTGCCAAGAGGACACGGCTGCGACCTGAACGCCCCCTCCGCGGTAAAATGACCCGCGTCCGCTTCGTTCTGAACGGGGGAAGCCGACCCTCCGTTACAGTAGAAACCAGCGAAACAAGCGCCTGAAGGTGAGGTGCTGTTGTAGCCTAGACAATAGAATCTGAAAGACACGTGCGGACGTTAAGAAACAGAGGCTCCCTCCGCACAGGGTGTGGTTCGAGAGAAAACGAACACGGTATGTGAAAAGTCATATTGATGAGACGCAGGGTGAGCGAGTAGAGGATTTGTCACCCTGGCGGACAGCTGACGCACTCCTGGGCTTTCCCGAGGCCAGAGGTGTTGCTGAAGGTTCCAGGAGGGCAGGGCAGGGGTGAGGAAGAGGCCGGGGGGCAGTAACTTCCTGCTGGGCACAGTCCTCCTGTTGGACCATCAGCTGGTGTCTGGTACACGCACGGAAAAAGCAGTGGAATTTAACAGGATACAGAATTAGTCACTAAAACAATTATGAATTAATGACAAGCTTTATGCAAGAAATGATTCAGGTAGCATTCTCGTACTGCAGACTTGGCGCCCTCCCTGCAGTAGAAGCGCTCCCTGCAGCTTCCAGAGGGCTGTGAGAGGCCCACGCCAGCGCAGTACTGGCCTCCGCCACAGGGAGTGCACTCAGAGCTGTCGGCGAGAGCGGAGCGGGAGCCGTAGGTTCCTTCAGCGCAGGCTTTCGGGGAAGAAGTGCCCTCTGGACAGTAAAAGCCCTGTGAAGTGCACAGCAGAAGGAGAAAGGGAGATGGAAACAGACCTTTACTCCCGGAGACCTTTTAAATAAAGCGAACAGCACAGCTACAGAGGCAGTTACTTCTAAGGCTTTTCTGGAGATATTGGATTTTTCCACTGCACCTGAGGGCAGATGGCGAGTATGTGAGTTCCTGGTGAGCTGCAGTAATAACTGGATGGACATAAGACACAGGCCTTTCCACCGTGGCCAATGATGTTATTCCTGTATTGACCAGCCTTGCAGGGGTAGGCGTAAGGGTAGCCTGTCCCCAGGGGGCAATAGTGTCCATCAGGACAGACCCCTGTCTGAAACACGTACAAGGTGTATAAATATATTAACAACTTCATTACTGATAATGAGCCTTTCATTCATTTGGGCTTACAGGCCTGGTAATGGGCTCCTCCTGAGGCTGATCGGAGTAACAGTAGCTCCCCTCAGGACACTGGACGCACTCACTCACGTCACGAAGACCAGGACGTTCACCGTAGCTGCCGTTAGGACAAGGAATTGGGTTGGGATCCTATGAGAAAACATTTGTTTCAGTTTAATCATCAGAGGAGCTTTGGCTACTTGACAAGCAGAACAAATATACAAAAACCTCCGCTCACAATATCTCCGCCAGGGCAGTAGAAGCCGCGAGGACAGAGGGTGGCCGAGCGCTGGGGGTCCCTGGACAGACCTTGGGAACACAGAAAGCCGGGGGGGCACACCATGATGCTCAACATGGCTTCCTCACTAGTGGTTTCATTGCTGCAGTAATGGCCCTGCAAGCACGGAGAACACTCCACAGAGCCTCCGTCCTACACACGAGAGAACATGAAGGGAGAATCAGAGGAGTTAAAGATATCGAGTTATATGGGGGAGGGAAAGAGCAGAGGCAGAGTCAAGATGCAGGGAAGAAGGGGAGATGCTGCATCTTGGAGGAGCCTGGAACAATGCTGCCTGACAAAATGCAATATAACGCAGAGACAATTAAGAATGACTTTCACTACTTTAGTTGACATTTAAAGAGGTGCAAACATGGTGAGTGACGTGGGGCCTTATCGCTGTGGGAAGAGAACGCTAATGTAAAAATAGGGCAATCCAAATGTCTCACGGACAAACGAGACTGAAACATCAGCTTGGCTTTCCACAGGTTCTGTCAGTTCGACCAGTCGCAGCGGTCTGCGTTATAGAGGGGACCTTACGGAGTAGCTGCCTGCGCCGCACACTCTGGGGTTGACAGTGGCTGAGTGGGGACAGAAATAGCCAGCCGGGCACGCGGAGCAGTCCTCCAGCCGCCGACCTCCCTTCAGGCGGCGAAACGTGGCGCTGGAGGCAGAAGGGTTTAAATGATTACGCCAGCTTTTCACCCCACATGTTTGATTCTTTTCCATGAGTCCTTTCTTCGGTGCCGCCCACAGCTACTACTGTACCTACACGGGGCAGGGGGACGGTTTGGAGGTGCCCCGTTGACAGAACGAGCCTTCGGGACAGATCAGGCAGTCTTCCCTGTGTCTGTTTCCCATTTGGATGCTGTAGGTGCCCGCGGGGCAAGGGAACTGGGTGCCGTACGCGGTCCCTGGCGATTCATCAACAGTTGTATCCGCATGAATGACTCATAATTACAGCTCTGCAAACAAACCTTTGGAAATCGCTTGTAAAGCAGTAATTGGCTTTTTGTGGTATATTTTATAATCATTGTAATTTAAACATTAACCAAAAGCGTGGCTTCAATTGCTAAATACTACCTACTGTACCCACCGAGAGGACAGTAGTGGCCGGAGCTGCATCGACCAGATGGAGCCCCAGCCCCGGTTAGACAGTACCAGCCCTGTGGGCACGGCCGACACTCGCTTTCCGCTTCCAGCCCACTCTGACCGCTCCACGTCCCCACGGGACATTTGTACTGTGTGGGGAACATGGTTCCAGGGGGACAGTAATGCCCTGCGAAGCAGTAGAGGGGTGGTCTCTGGATGCCACCAGTTCCTGTCGACACATATGTTATATGAGTATGAGATGTCCTCAGCTGAACCTGTGTCTGTGTAAAAAGGCAAATGGCACCTCGGAGACAGGCGTATCGCGCGGGGCACTGCCGACACTGGGAGCGGTGGGTGAGGTCAGTGCGGTTGCTCAGCGTCCCCGGTGGGCAGGCGTTGGCTGGGGCGTTGGGCGTGGAAGAACCGGGCGGACACACAAACCTGTCAGGGTAAATCAAACGGATTGCACAATGCAAATGCAGGATTTTAATACTGCCCCCTACAGCCAAACACAGAAATAACAGGCTCATGGTGTCGATAGAGAGAAAACCTTGGACAAGAGCACTGACCCTTGCATGCAGCCGACATCGGGAGCCCTCAGGGCCACCTGCGTGCACGCCTTTCCCGCGTGGCACTGCCTGCAGTCAGCCAACTCGTCCTGACCCTCCAGGGGGTTGAACGAGCCCGGTGGACAGGGAACGGGGTCGCTCGTCCCCTCGGGGCAGTAGAAGCCACGGGGACATTTGAGGCAGTCTTTCACACCTGGAGAAAAGAAAGAATGTAAGTTCAGAGCGCAGTGAACCAACTTGATTAGCGTGTCTCTCCCAACGATGTCTCAAAGCTGTCACGTAGGGTTTAGATCTGCTTATGGAGCACTTAGTTACGTCAGTCAGTCATTTTGTGCACTGGATTCACAGATTAGCTTGTACATGACAGTTGTTTTTATTCCAAAATTAGCTGCTTTTTCTCGTTGCCCTCTTAGCAGCCATCTGTTGCAAGCTCTCATCCATAGAATTCAGTCCCTCGTGACAAATAAACAGCACATATTTTTTATATAATCACTGAGCCATGGCACCAGGTTGGTTTTAGTTGAGACAGCAAAGAAGTGCATAAATAATGATTTTGGTTAAGGATTACATTTGAAATGGAAGAAAAGGCAAACATTTCGTAATGATTGGAGTGCACAGAACTCACTTATAGCTCCCTGATGAGGAGTGAAGGTGCCTCGAGGACATATCACTTCCTCTAAGGTGCCAGCGGGACAGTATCTTCCCCGAGCACAAGGCAAACCAGGACCCGAAGAGCCTGTTGCAAAAGCACAGTCGTCATTTTACGTGTTTCTTGGAATTGTAGCGTCGCTGCTCTACTGGTGTTGGCGCTTCAGTGCTAAGACTTACCTGCAGGACAGAAGCGGCCTTCCCTGCATCTCTTACAGGCCGCCCTACTTGTCTGACCCAGTTGTTCTCCTGCTGTACCAGCGGGGCAAGGTGACCCGTGAGGGGTGGCGGTGCCCGCTTCACAGTAATAGCCCTGTGGACACAGAAACTGGGAGGTGGGTCTCCGTGAACTGCCTTCCAGACAGTAAAACCCTAGAGAAAAATATTTATAGACAAAGTCACGAAGGGATTCTTTCAGGATATTTGCTAGTAAATGTGAGTACACAAATTTCCTGATTCTCTACCTGCAGGACACACTGTGCAATCTCTGAGTCTCTGCAGACCTTCTTTAGGGCCGTACGTCCCTTCAGGGCAGGGAGTCACTTCCCCACCTACACAGTAATAACCTGGGGAAAGTATGTGCATATATATATATATATATATATATATATATATATATATATATATATATATATATATATATTAGGAGGGAATAAAGATGTTACTGTTCATAGTATATGAAGTAATACCAACCTACTGGGCAGACAATACATGTCTCTTCACTCTTGTCTTTGTAGGTTCCTGGTCGGCAGGTGATGTGCTGACCGGATCTGTGGACTGGCTGACGGGGGCCCACTGCTCCGCACGCTGGAGCGTCACAGCGCTGGCAGTGGGTCTGCCCGGCAGTGGATGACCAGCCAGTGGGGCAGGGGAGAGGATGTGACATCGCAGTTTCTGGACAGTAAGACCCTGTGCCGGGCAGACGAATAAAAGTAAAGTTCTTGTATTTCATTATTTAGTATTTGATGTCTTTTTATTTTTATTACTGCAATACCTGCAGGACACTGCAGACACTGGATCGTACACATGGTGGAATAGAAGCCCGGGGGACAGGCATTACATACAGTGTGATTTGCACTGGGCTCATTGCCAGGCCCACACTGAAAGGCACATGTGAGAAATAAACAAAGATTAATGATCAGATATTACATTAACCAGCACACATGAGCAGGATGCTTTTAAACGCACCTTATGAGGGAATCCTGAAGTGCAGATAGAGTCTATGGGGCAGGTGAGACACTGCAGGAGTCCTTCAGGTGAATGCTCCCCCGGGGGGCATAAAGACAAGGTTCCATTGGCTGCATCACAGGAGAAACCTGCAGGACACAGCCGACAGTCCACTCTGTCCTCTGTGCTGATCAGACCGGGTAAACATGGCTGCAGCATAAAACAGATGAAGGTGGTACAGTGACGATAGCACTACAGTACATACAGTATGATCCAGCAACAAGCACAAGCTGTGTGTGCAGAGGTGTGTTGCTCCATTACCTTGCAGTCACTTATGTGACTTTTTTCCGTGTACAGGTTGAACGTTCCTGCTGGACACCTACGAGGTGCTGACACATTGCCAGGACAACTACAACATGGAAATGATTTATTAGGCACAAATTCCTTTTTTAATTACCAAAAGCAACAACACTGTGTGTTCTTAAAGTCTGGTCGGCAATTTCAAAAACAGTTGGTGATTTACTAGTGACCAGCAGGACACTCTAAACAAAGCTGGTGGGAGAAGTATTTTCCTTCTTCACAGTGATACGAGTCGGCGTTTTCGCTGATGGGAAGGTCTCCGCTCCCTTCAGAGGATTCTTACACAAACAAATTGATGTCAGGTTGGACGTTTGTAGTGTTTTTTTTCTTTAATTGGGTAAAAATACATGTACAAATGGGTTTCTCTTACCTAAGAAAGCTGCAGGTTGTATCAGCAGGAGAAAGAGCCATGAAGCTGAAAAGCAGAACAGATCCATTACTTTCAACGAACACATTATCACTAAGTCCACACGGTCATTTATTTGTGTCTCAACAGCGAGGACTGATTGTTTGAAGGCATGAAAGTCAGAAGCCCTTAGTCACTGAAAGTGAAACAGGAGGCTGAAATGTGATTCCTAGGTGCTCTAGCTATTAATGTTGTGCAGTGATGTACTGTAACACTACCTTCCACCTTCATAATGCATGAGAATGTGCTAAAGCGAGCAAGCTCATTTTCTCTGCCGAGGTGAATTATTTACGAAACCCCAGAATAAAACAACAACTACTACGTTTGCTCAAATCGATAAGGCTAACGTTGAATGCCAACGTCAAGGTGGAAAATGAAGGTGCGACAATATCTGTTTGAGCAGAGAGCGAGCGAGCTGCACCCGTGCATCTGGAGATACGTGCAAACCACATTGATGTGTAGCGTACGTTCCTTTTTCCATGCCAGGTGCACAACGTCAGCTTTATAGCATTAATGCACGCAAGACATGCTGTTGCATCGTGTCATCATTCCACTACAGAATATGATTTTATCCTTTACATTTTTAACCACAAGCTACGTTGCAAGGACTCACAAGCAATAAATGGAAAAGTTATGAATTATTTTTACACAGCTCTGAATCCTGTCGTACACCACTTCCTGTGACTTAACCAAGGGTGGGAGCATGCATGTGGGTGCTTCAGTGTTTGCCTGCAGGTGCAAGCACCACCAGATTAACAGAGAGCAATCTGTCTTTACTGCAGGTTCTTAGTCGGGGATCATCAACACAAGGGCAACAACTATGAGCACAGTCCAGTTTGCATTGCTATGTTTTTGGATGGTGCAAGGTAAATTATAAAAGTTTACGCTTTGTTACTAAACTTGAATTTATTCCATAATCATGACGAGGATCTGTTTTTTTTGCAGATTTTGTGAGCTGTCTTAATATGACGACGCTGACTGTAGCGTTGGGAGACTCGCTGACCTTAAACTGCACCTACAACTGCTCCACTGGATTCATCCGCGGCTGCTGGCACAAGGCGTCCGAGAAATCGGCGTGTCTCGGATCGTACACCGGAAGCAGCTTCTGCACAGCGTCGCTTCATCTGTCAAATGTGACCATGGCAGATGTGAATACGAACTACACGTGCTACACAGAAGATAAGGATGACCCCCGACTTCCACAGAAGACAGAGAGCGTTGTCTTTCTGCAGCCTAAAGGTAGAAATCGCTGTTTGTACATGAAGCTGCTTTGAGAATTAAAATTTAAACATATGTTTGTTTTCAGATTTAAAACGTGATCCAAACAGGACATTAACTCCAAAGACTAAAACTACAAATGGTGAGAATCCAAGTATTTTGAAGACATTTAACTCTTTTGTGTATTAGTTGTGTTTATTTATACGTTTTAAATTTTGCAGAATCCCATCCTGCAAAACCAAATGATTCAAGTGAAGGTGAGAGGACTTTCAAGCAGCACAAGCTATAAAGTGCATGAATGGACAGGATGCATGTCTGTCTTTTCTACTGTACACTCACCTATGGGCGACTGGAAAGTAAAAGTCACTTTTGACCAATCAGCCTGCACTTCAACTCAATGCTGCCGTTTCCATGTTAACAGGGGAATTCACTGGGCTGAAGGTTTTAGCAACAGTGACCCTAGCTGTGGCCACAGTGCTTGCAGCACTGGCTCTTTATCTGTGTCTGAACCGAAACAGGCAGAGCTGCAATGGTAAAGGTGATTACGAAATATCACACTACCAACATACACTCGCAACAAACATTTGAAATTTCTGAATGACAAAATAAATAAATGCATTATGATTTCATACGTTCCAGGCGAACCTGCTGAGACCAGGTTTGGGTGAGTACAACTAAACAGATTTTTTTTCATATTTTTGTTACAATTTTGTAATTTCATTGTTTACCAATTTCAGCTCATCGCCACCATCTCACATTGTCCTCTCGCCAGGGAAAGGTAAAAATTTAACACATCAAAAGACCTTGAAAAGCACGCCTGACACTCACACAGTCCATTCTCATTGTGCAGGATCAATGCAAAATGAGAAGGTGACACTGAGGATTCCCTCGCCAGGTACAAAATCCTCCGCTGATATTTGATAATAACTGATTCACTGACTCCACAGTTCACCTACATGCAAGTGAATTGTTTCTCCGACACAGACAACGAGAGTGACACTGAAGTTCCCTATGCTGATATAATGATCACCGTCCGCGGCGTCAGCACACCAGAGCTCACGCAGGTCGGCTACTCTGCTGCTGATAATAAAGAGGTGAGGATTCCAGTCCTATGCAGTCCTTTTTCACTTTTAGATTATGATTAATGATTGATGATTGATTGATGATTATTGAACACAGAGTTAATTAAACAACATATTCTTCTCTGCTCTGTAGAAAACTCTTTGCAACCACAAATTCTACACAAGAATCTGATGCTAGTACAGTATTATACCCCGGTTCACTGTTGCCTGAGTTTAAAAAAAAAATTGCAAATCATTGCCCTGCATATATTTACATTTTACACAGCATGCAAACGTCTTGGAAAGAAGGAACCAATTAACCACATTAAACGGACGGATTACGTTTGCTTTAGCTACTAGTTTGTTCATTGTTCAATAACAGAATCCACTAAATACTTCTTGTATTGAGTCACTCTCGTGCCCTTTCTGCTTGCCGTGCAGCGGTGGGGAGATGAGCCACGGTGTCACCTGCTGGCCTCGCGCTCAGCTGACAGACTGCACGTGCCCATGGCCAGAGAGGTGAGCCGGAAGATGAGCACCAACTCCGAGTACGCGGTCATCACGTACGCCTGACTGAGGCCCTGCTACGCGAAGGACAGCGCGAGGAGAGAAATACCCGGATTTAGTTATACGTGCTAATACATGTTCACTGTTTTTGTCTTTTTTATGTATTCTATTTTTTGTATACACATTATTGTTTTGTCTTTGTGTGCTATGTTGACATTGTTAATATAATAAAGCTTCCTTCTGACGTTTTATGTTTTTATGGCGTTTGAGCCTCGTTAGTACCCGTAGTTAGAACGGTTGCTTAGGAACACTCGTCCACAAAACACAACGTTTTTTTTAAACGCTAGCTACAGCTCTCAAAACGAAAGGTAGGTCAAAATTTGAATGAAAATGCTGATGTAAATTTAAACGTCACGTTGTTTCGTTTTTTTAATTACTTTTTATTCTTGCTGAATATAGCATTTATTTATTATTTTTATTTTAGCGGGTGAAGTTAGATTCTGGTTAATACCTAGCTAACTAGCTACAAACAATAACACTGACTGACTGTAGTAAGTCAGATTGTGAAGTAAGTTAAACCCGTTCCATATTATTGGCTACATATTAGGGATAAAAAGTGGACTCGATACACCCAACAGCTGTGGCTCCTCCTGGACACACATCCTCTGTCATTATTAGTCCATCCTGAAGGAAATGTCAGTGCCTTTCTCCAACACTCACCTGCGGGTGCCGCAAGGGTTCGGTGCCCTCCTGGAGGGACTGACCAGAGAAATACTACGGGACCAGCCTGAAGACATTCCTAAATATGCGGAACAGTACTTCGAAGCTCTCCTCAAACAGAGAGAAGGTGACTACAAGTTTCAACGGGCCTAAATAGCCAAGTATTAATAATTGGTCCCCTCACTTTGTCTGTCTTTGTCTGTTTGCTTGTAGAGAGCGGCATGGACCCTGCCGAGTGGGCTGCTAAACTGGAAGATAGATTCTACAACAATCATGCTTTCAAGACTCCCAAGGTACTAGATACAGGATACAGCTCACATTGTCATTACATGTGTGAATCTCCCAAGAGTTTACTGGTAAACAACAGTATTGTTCTTGTTGTCCTCTTTCAGCAGCCTCCTCCTGAAGATGATACCACAGCAGATGTGACCGGTTTCATGTGAGTCTCGTGTTATGTGCTGAGCAACAGCCAGGAGCGTCAACAGGACAGGATAAGCTAGTGATGAATAAAGAATAGGTGGAAATAGTTTTAGTTTCTATTATAAAACAATTTATTTGTCACTTTGAGAAGTATCTGTCATTGTATATGTATGAGTTAGAGTTTTGAAAATGGCAATTCTTTAAAAAGCATTATTATGGTGACAGTGTCACGAATGAGAAGAACTGGTAGGACAGAATGACAAGAGACTGCTAGACAGTCACAGGTCTCAGATGTGTATTGTACTTAAGAAATATCGCTTGACTTTATTTCATTGTATTCTTATTTATTAAACATATTTTATTTTGTGCTTTTTTAGAGAAAAATCACATGGATCCCAAACTGATGATGAATCAAGTGATGCAGCAGAAGCCACGACACACCTTAATATCACTGATGACGTCGACTTAACTGAGAGCATGGAAGAAGAAGAAACACATATGATGTCATTAGAAAGAAGACCTTCAGAGGAAGAATCAGACACCAAGCCCCAAATTGCAGATGTAGAGTCAGAAGAAGAGAGCTACCCAACCATTAATAAACCTGATGAAGTGGACAGGGAATCTGATGTAAATGAGAATAACTCACTTGCAGACCAAGACATACCTCAGTCTGAGTTAGAGTCCATAGACTTCTTATCAATCAATGAGGCTGCGAATGTTGATGTGTGTGCTCAGGAGTTAGGAGAAGGAGAAGATGAAGAGGGTGATAAAGAAGAGACAGCTGTTGTAAATGAAGAGATTTTCAACTCAGAAGAAGAGGAAAACTCTGAAGTAGAAGAGCCAGTAGAGGTCTTTCCATATTCTGGACTGGCTAGTGTGGATTTGTCTGCTACAGAGCTTAGAGAAACAGAAATAAATGTGGACAAAGCCATAGTTGAAAGCGATGCACATGCTGTTGAAGAGAAAAGCCAAAATCTCCAGCTTGAAGTAATTCAGGAGCAATCATCACTGTCTCAATTTGAAACAGACGATCCGTCTGAAATAACAAAACCAGAGGAAGAAATAGAAAATGAAGTTCCCAATAAGGAATCATATGAAGAGTTAGCTCATACTGGTAGGAGCTTAGGTATTCCTGATATAACAGAGGGTGATTCTTTGGTTGAGATGAGCTATGAAGATGAGGTCACTGCAGTGGCAACAGGGCAAATAATGTCTGGCCTACAAGATGATGAACTTGAAATGGAGGAGGCTGAAGAGGAAGCTATCTCTGAAGAGGAGGAAATGGAAAGTCGCCAAGATGCAGCTGAAATAATAAAGGGAGAAATGGACACAAATGGCTCTAATTTAAATTACAGTGATGATGGTGAGAAGAGAGAAGGCGTTAGAAACATCAGCTCATCACATCAACCCACCACCGAGGAGGACGAAGAAAAGCCAGAGAATGAAACTGGTCATAAAAATGAAGAAGAGAGGATGAGTGAGGATGAGTTACACCAGAATCAGGATTCTGAAAAAGAGCCTAACTTCAATGACTCTGAAGATGAGACCACAGAAAACGAGGACCTACATACAGAGGGTTATAAAGGGATGGAGGATGAAGAAATGAATGATGGTGATGAAGAAAATCTCGCAACCCAGTCGAACGTATCAGTCGCTCCACTGGAGACCGGAGACCAGAGTACCGAGTCACAGCCAGAGCAAGGAGCGGAAGAAGATGTCACACCAGAAGAGGAAGAAGAACCTACAGAGGAAGAGAAAGAGACGGTTGATCCTGAAATACTGGAGAAAAGTGATGTAGGGAGTACAGAGGAGGTCATCAGCCTCACTCACAGAGCAGATGGGACATCTGAGGAAAGACCACTGTCACCTAAAGAGGCCACCACAGAGCCTGACGGCAAGGACAGTGACACGGTAACGTTGCATACTTCCTCCTAATATAGCACATACAACTTCATACTTAACATGAACATTAGACCTGACTGTGTTCCGTTAGTTTAAGTAACCATTTTTAACTGCATGTATGGAGGCTGCCACAGCTCAGCACCTCTTCTCATTGTTATAAGTAGACTGTGAGTAAGTTTTCTCACACTTTCAGACAGAGGTGGTGTCTTTAGCTGGACTTCAGTCTGCTCTGTTCCCATTCCAAACTCATGTGGCCTACATAAATATACCACGCGTCAAGGACAACGCTGACCCTCACATTGTTTCGGCTTAGTTCATTTTCTCAGTGACCTTTAGTAGTTTCTTTCTAAGGAGAGGGTCAGTCAAAATGTTTATAACACAACAAACAGCTGTTCATCTAGGGCAGGATGCTCTGCTGCAGGCTCATGAAACTGTTAGCCCTCCACCACCTCCACAGAATGAAACCCGATTCAGTAATCCATCATCCTAAAACTGCAGCTGAACAATATGTCTTGTGAATTAGGCCTGTTACATTCTTACTGCTGCCTGTCACAGTTATCCCAGTCTGATTTGTCTGGACCAACAGAGCTTCAAACATGAAGGGAGGGTGTGTAGGAAGGAGTACTAAGAGCGTTACCATGGTAACCTCCTCACCATACTTCTCTCTCTTAGTGTCGTCATGGAATTAATAGGAGATGGTGATGCTGATAGTTGCTAGGCACCATCTGTATCAGTGATCTACCTTTAATAGCACTTTACAACTGGCTGATTAAACAGCGAAACAGTGCTTTTTGTGTTTCCACATCCAAAGCTTTCTTGTCGTTATCAGCTAAAGAAACTCTACCACAAAACTGTACAGTCGAACGGCCGTCTATTCTAGCAAACACCACACTGCAGTATCTCACATGTGGTATGTAATATAACCTGTATTTTAACTTTATGCCACTTGTTCATTGTGTACATACCAGTGATGGTACTGTGTGCTTATGGTCTTAGATGGATAAATACTGCGGGGCACACTAACGCTAAGGCTACGTGCAGACTGAACTACACTATCACTGATCGCAGTAAATTTAATTACACAGTGATTATCATTCCTGCATGTTGGTAATGTGAATTAATTAATAAAGTGAGTCAGCTTAGTGAGATTAGGCTCGACGATAACGTAACATATTTTTAAATGTTTTTCCAAAGCAGCACATCATTAATGTCAGAAAAACTCAGATAAATGGATGTTTTCTGTTTCTCTCCCTCTCCGTCTTGTCTCTGAGGCTGGCAGTAGAGTGTGGGCGGCCATACCAGCTGGGATCAGAGGGATGGAGAGGGCTGTTAGCTCACTCTGCCTCTAATAAATTTATAACACCTCCTAGTGTAAAACAGTCCAAGATGCTTACACTGTTTAATTTTCACGCTATTAGTAGAACTTGAAAGTCAGCAATTATTATTTTATGACCATCTGGCTTTTCCATAGTATTTCTATGTTGGTCATCTGTTTTTATTTGTGGACATTGTAGCACTTCAACTTGTGAATTCATATGAATCTTGTGCTTGTGGTGATCTTATCGTCTGATCCAGATGAAATGCAGTACATCTGGTTGATGATTTTTCACTTGTGTCAAACTCATCACGCAAATTGCTGAAAATATCTTTAGGCTTTGCTTGGTGAGTACTGAACTCTGCTAATGATCTGTAACACAGTGGGTCAGCAACCTTAATGAGACTGAAAAGATGGAACACATGCTGCCATGTTTATAGGAGGTCTTTCTTTCCCACCCTCCCTCTTTCTCCCTCCCTCTCTCTCTCTTGCTCTCTGATGATCTCTCTCTCTCCCTCTCTCTCTCTAACTCTGTGCGTGAGCGGGTGTTACTGAATATACAGTGCCTGTTAGTAAGAGCCAGTGAGGCATCTGTATTATACCGGAGACCCGTTTACAGGGAGCTTTGCTTGGTCCATATACAAACTGAGGCGTGAAAGTCACACTAGGCCAGCTCACCTGAAGACTGAAGTCATCTGAGAGTAAGACATGGACTGTCACAATGTAAGTAGGTGATACAGATTAACTTTTTTGTTAGATTTATCTTTACTGTTAGCATTTTCTCAACGTGGTAGATAGATGCACATACATGTAATGAGTTAGTGAATGGTACTTAATGGTAACTGGTTGTTTTCACTCTGCTTATGGTCATTGTCTTGTCTCGTTGTCTTTTACTAGATGTAGCTCTGTCTGTTGATCAAATCTTTCACAGAAAAGTGGTGACAACATAAAACACTATTATTAAAAAATAGCTTTATTGATATTAATTTTACGTAAAATTTGAGTGTCTCAATACAACCAGTGTCAGATTAAGTCTGACAAAGGGCCCTGGGGCAATGAAAACAGTCAGCAGACCCCTGAGAAGGTGTAGCCAGCACAAGCCAGTGCAGCAGCTCTGCATCTCTGCCTGTTGGTGAGCAGTCAGACAGAGAGGCTAATCAATGCTGGCTGAACAGGTGGGTGGTCACACTCCTACACTGAAGGGGTTTCACTGGAGACATGATGCACTGCTTCACCGAGGCAGTGGGATGACAGTGGGCTTGATCTGTGGGCTGTCTTTGTGCAAAATGTCAATCTGTTTCCATAATCAAGAATGGGGTGAAGCTGATATGTGTTGCCACAGGATCTGAATCTGTGTTTATGTAACTCATCAGCAGCCTTGGCGCTACTTCACTGACACTTTATGACAAGCGAGAATTTCTCCTCTGCCCACCCCACGTTTCCTTTGGGACAGCGGATGCTGTACTTTCTGTCATGAGCTGCAGCAGGGTTTTTTTTTTGTTTTTTTTTTGCTGGGTCATCCTTTTGGGCTACAAACAGTAGCCTTTTACATAATTTAGTTGCACACCAGAAAAAGCAGGTTTCTGTGTTGCATCGAATGGTTGATTTCAAAATCAGCGATTGGACGGTTTGGGAATTTATAGAACTGGTAAATCTGTTGAATCTCTTAATTTCTTCTCTCAGGTTCAAAGCACATCATGGTGTTTCGTTATGAAATAGGCTGAGTCAGACTTTGACAACATTGTGTGATACATTATATGACTAGCAGGAAAGCAAACATGGGTTATTGACCTCCTGCATCCCATCGATATCAAGGAATAAGGGTGTGTGACTCAGCAACAAGCATGCAGAGAGCAACAGATGTGACGGATGCAGGATGCAAAATATGGCGGCACAGCCAGTCAAGTGTGATCTTCTGTTCATGGAGGAAATATGATCACAGAATATGATGTGGTCCTCTGTTGTGGTGATCGACTGCTTTGTGATCCCCCCCCCAGCAGGAGGAGTGCAGCCGACCCCAAGAGGAGGAAGACATCATGGATATCCCCCTGGATGACCCGGAGGCCAACAGGGCTGCTGCCAAGATCCAGGCTGGCTTCCGTGGCCACATGACCCGTAAGAAGATGAAGCCGGAGGACAAAGCAGAGGGGGAGGAGGTGAGCAGCACTGGGGATGTGCTCAACGGCAGCCATGGGGACCCAGGTCAGTGGTGTAGAGCCAAGGGATAAGACTAGGTCACATAGGACGCATAGAGCATTATGGCTAGTGGCTATAAGGACCCACCAGGCTCCAATCACTGTAGGTGATGAAAGGTAAGTGATGGCGAGCATGAGCGGCTTCTCTGGCCAGAAACTTAAGTCTAGAGAAGGAAAGTAAAAGAAAGCAAGGAAATACCAGGAATAAGGCAGAAAATATGTTAGTTTGATGTTATAAGTTGTGCATGTTGTTTGTAATTTAATGGGTGAGTCATTCTAGATGGAATTGGGAATAAAATAATCTGTTTAAAATGCATCTAATAAATTCACCTATTACTCCCTTATGACTTATATCATGTGGGAGTAATAAAATACATGTAATTAGTTGATGTAATGTAATTAATCCTCTATGTCCTCAATGAATCAGTTCATTCATTTTGTTAAAGGGCTTGTAATGAATCTGCTTCAAGATGTGCTGAGGGAGCAAATGTTCTGCTGTCAGTCCAAAGGGGGGTTGACCGAGCTGACATCTGCAATTTCGGCACGAGCAAACGCAGCTGTCAGATACGGTCTCACTCTTACAAACTTATATCAAACCTTCATGCGAATAAAAATACAAAATAAAACCTGGAACCACGCATTTACATCAGTTGTCGTAACCCAAATCACCAGAAATGACCCGACGTGCTTCAGTGTCACCTCTTCCTGAGGCGAGGAGTTTGGGAGGGGTCGGCTGGCCCGAGGCTTCTACGCAGTGTTTCAGCCTAACCCAGTTGCTGGCTGCCTCGGGTTTCTATGTAGGAGATGTATTTATAGTTCCAGGTGCTTTAGAGCCAGTATACGCTTTATGCTGAGCAGAATTAATGAGCCTGTCGGGCTGGAACCGAGCATCCCAAGCCCCCACTGGAGGAGACCCCCTTTCAGAACACAAGTGGGTTTTTGGGGTCACCGATTATGTCAGCCATGACTGACTTCTCAGTATTAGACAGTACTTTGGATCGTCTACCTGCATGTTAGAAGTATCCATCTTCCTTGAAAATTATGTCTCCTGCCTTTCTCCTTACTTAGCAATCCAACATAAAGTTGTCTTCAAGTGTTTAGTTTTTTTTAAATAGATCCACCCACAAGTGACCTTTCAGCTCGCAAGTGTGCATCAAAAACTTCCAACAGCATAGAGCGTGTCATAGAAACGGCTGTTTCTTTTTTCCAGTCTCTGCGGTGCTTAACTACGCCTTGCCTGCTTCTGTTTATAGAGACAGGAGGATCGGGGGCAGTAGAGAGAGACGACACATCTGTGCCAGAGCAGTGACACCCCTGTCCTGACCTGGATGAAGAGAACGGGGGGGGGGGGGGGGGGGGGGCACACCTTTTTACCCCAGGAGTCATTTTCCTTTTCAGTACAAATTAGCAGTAGAAAACGAACAGTTTTCGAGGGCGTGTTATGTGAATTTTTTGTGAACTTTAACACTCCTTCTCTGCTTCTCCAGCAGTCTCATCAGTACGGATGTCTTTGACCCAGAATGTGCAACTCACTGCATGTACTTGTGAAACTTCTGGTAGTGTGCTAGTTTTTAGATGATGATCTGTGAATGTGAAAATGAATGTCCTCTAAATGCTAAACAGGGCTTATTTTGGATGGACCCCATCGGTACCATCTGTGCATAAACTCTGTATGCATCAGCATTAAACTTTGTGTAATTAGTGGCTTTAATAATTATTTGTTGTTTTGCATTGTTTCCCAATGTGCTTGTACCTTGACTATTATTTAACAGTTTGACTTGCTTACAAAAAAGTGATTAAAACATCATAAGAGAAGTAGCTATGTATGTTCTATTTATTCTACTCAAGTGGGATTGCGATCGCTTTTTGATCACGTGATAAGTACGTAAGTCTCTTTTCAAGCATTTTCTATAAATCTGATCTTCCAGAACAGTAAGCATGCAGTAATGACACCTTTCACCCAGATGCATTTGCTCCAGCTTGCCTTATGAAGCTCTGTTGTTGTGTTGGTGGGTTTGACTTGTTTGACTAATGTTTTATTGTCAGAGTTTGCGGAGCCTTCATGCTTTAAGACTAACTGAATAGTACATTGCTGTACTTTGCTGTAGAGTCACTGCATTACACTAATAAATCCACCTTAAATATTTGGCGAAATGTCTGTTCCAGACTTTATTCATTCATACAAGTACTATTAATTTGTCTCAGAAATTAATTGAAGAACGCGTTTCCATGAAGGTGACACAAAGTTAGCACTCTGGCTCTGTTGCAAGAATCTCATTAATAATTTAAAAATATAAAACGGTGCATTCCTCACATTTACACCACACCAATGTATTGCGCAACTGTTCATACAAACAATAACAACTGGTAAATAGGAAATATTAATAATTCAGTTACAGCTGCATTAAAGTGCTTCGTGTTTTCGTTTAGCTTTAGCTTTATTGTGAACACCCACCACATTGTGAGGTGTGTGTCAGATCTGTCTCCACCTTTCTTCCAATAAGTCAGTTTAAGAAACAGAAGGGATATTGCAATCTTTGCCTCATTCGCCCAGGCAGTCTTGCTCGCTTTATGAGAAACAGGCTCGAGCATCTTCAGCCTCCCAGCGCTCCCACTCAGCCCACCCACACACATCTGAGCCATACAGCACGCTGCACGGAGTCAAACTGCACATGCACTGGCACAGATGAACAAAAACAACCCATACTTTAGCATGCAGATAGTCTGTACTTAGAGCAGCCGTCCTCACAGGCACACGCACGCTCTTTGTTGTGTCACCAGCTGTGGAGGCAGGACAGCCAGCGTGCGCCTTGATCTCCATGGTGTTGGAGCCATAGTGCAGAGCACTTCCTTCCCAGGCTAACGTTCCTCCTCCGCCGCGCTCTCGCACACATCCTCTAAGGGTTTTACATGGACCTATTCTCTCTCTTCTCCTACTCAGTCCCAAAGGAGCTGTGGCTACGTTCCCCTGTCTCTTTAATGACTGTGGGTGAACAATCAATATCCTGCAACACCTCCAAACATAGCACAGCACCCACTTGGTGCTGGAGACTGAGTTCCGTGCGAGGGAAAAGACAGCTTTCAAAAAAGGGAGCGAGCGAGAGCGATGCTAGCGAGGGTCCTGAATGGCTCGTGTGAGTCATGTGAGCAAGTCTGTAAAGCACAAGGTAGCAGAAAATACTAGTTCACCGTCATGCGGAAAGATGGATGTGGACTATTTTAGGAGGAGATCATGTGAAAGATCTGCTTGGTTGCTTTGTTGCCTGTCTCAGACAGCCCATCAGTGGAGACAGATCTCTGTGCTCTACTGGGAGATAATTAGTGATGAATAAGCCAGGACACACAGCAGGGGGCGCAATTATTGCTTTCCAGTTGTTCAGCCTTGCCGTCTTATGAAATGCAGTATTTTTTAAGTAGGTTACACAACTTAACAGAAACGAGAGGATATAACTTAGCAGACCTAAACTCCTGGATCAAATATGAAGTGTCCATTAAAGACAATATTAAAGATTAAAGACATGAGCTCAGCATTAGCGACATGTGCTCGATCAGTGTTGCGATCCAGATGTGACAATGGTTTCTCTCACAGCGCCCAAAAGGACTGAGACACACAGGTCCTGTCTGAAAGCCGTCCCCCTTGATTGGGACGCGCGTTAGAAGATGTGAGGAAGCGGGAGATGCTGCTTTAAGGGAGGGCAAAGGTCGAGGGGAGAGGTTCAGCTTTGATGGGCCACTACAGAGCGGTGGTGGTGAAGAGCAGCTGTTCTCTCCGTCCCGGAGGTTTCCATCAGCCGCGTCTCCTCCTCTGCATCAAACCTCCTTTTGTTCGGATGTGCTAAACGTTCCGAGAAGCCCTAACAAATGGGAGACATTTGACAAAGCAGATGACTCATCAGCGCACGCAGGCTGACGTACCATGTGTGGCTTTCATGCAGGGCATCGTGCTGATTTAATAAAAAAAGTGACATTCCGGCTTGGAAGATATTACCACAGCATGATAGAACGACAGCTGGGGAAAATCACCTAAATTCTTAACATCACACGTCCTTTTGGTTTTTTCTTAAACCTCTTACCCCTTATTTTCATTTTATTTCAATTTCTTCGTTTGTTGTTTTTCACATGTATGTTGGATATTATACAGACAGGAAACAAAAAGAGCCCAAGCACAGTCACTATGTATGTATGTATGTATACAGTCACTGTAATGTAAAACAGGCAGCTTCTGTTTTTATAGTTTCTCCAAGGTCGACCAGGCCCTACACGTAATGTGTCTCCTCTGCCACCTAGAGGCCATAAGAGGTACTGCCCTCTTCTTCTCACCCGTTTCCTCTTGTTTTTCCTTAACTTATTTGTCATGCAGCCCTCTGACAGCGTACAGCACTGCGGCCCGTCTACCTGACAGACACGGCAGCGTAAACGCTGCGAGGCTGCGTGTTTGTGTCTGCCGTGTTGACCGGCCGCAGTGCCGCTTGCCAAGTCACAAATTGTGAGTTTATTGTGCGGCTCCGCTCTGAAGAGTTAGCACAATGTGACAAAAGTGGGACAAAGAGGGGGGAAGTGAGTTGTTTTTCAAACCCAGACATTTCAGAGCTTTAAGTGGGCTCCCTTCAGAGCCACTGTTCTGACTGAAGCGCGGCCGTTATTCCCTGTGGGAATTCCTGCAAAGCAGCTCAGCTCAGTAGTGAGTTCAGCTATTTGACAGTTTACGTTTCACAGAAGCCTTTTTCTTACTTAAGTTAGTTAACCACCATTACTTTCTTGCAGGTCCCTATTGTTTGTGAAGTTTAAAATATGTCACACACACACACACACACACACACACACACACACACACACACACACACACACACACACACACACACACACATACACACACACACACACGCACACACACACACACACACACAGTTGGCCGTTGTTGCTGGTGACTGGGGTGCTGCTGTGAGGAGAGTGGGGCTCAGTGTGACCAGGCAGAGGCCAGTGTTGCAGCAGGCAGCCAGTGGAGAGAGTGTGTCTCGGAGCGGGACGTGCCCGGGGTGGATAAACCATGCTCACTACGAGGGAGAAAGACTCTGCCCAGGACACAAGATGAAAGTGGAGAGGAAGACCTCCTCTACAGGCCACGCTTTTACAGACATTCCTTCACCGGTGACGCTCGCTGGCCTCCTCCTCTTCCTCCTCCTCCTCCTCCTCCTCGCAGGTAAGTGAGACTTTCGAGCTGCACAGATGTGAGAACGCGTAGAATCTCATAGACGTCTGTGGCTCAGACGACAAACACGGAGCAGATTCTTCTTAGCAAAGGCAGCACATACTGCGCCTATTGTAGACACCACCGACTCAATTAACAATCAATTGTTATGTAATGTGTATGTGTCACTTTGCTCTCTTTAAATTGTTTATCCCCTAAAACTAATTAAAAGTTCAATTAACTTATTCTTTCTTTTAAAAAAGTGCCGCGATGAAGATGTACTGTGTTTTCTCCTTTTTTTGTTTGGCTTGTGTTCCATGGTCTCGCAGCTCAATAGCCTCGTTCATGGGTGGTGCTCTAAAGTAGCTGGTCCCCCATCAAACGCACAAAGGAGCGTGGAGTGGCTGTTGTAGGTGCATGGGAAGGGGAGATAAGGGTCGAGTGTGAGGGTATTAAGGTGTGTGGAGAGCGGTCAAACAGGTCAGCGGCTGCTTTATGTCTGTGGGAACCAAGTTCAACCAGGGGACAAACGTGTGTCAAAATCCCAACAAGTAATTTTCCTTCACAAATGTATTGTTTGATTTCATAATAGTATCAAGATCCCAGCTGACACAGTTTCCACAGCCGGGTCAGATTCGCTAGAATCACTGGATCCTGTGTCTATCTCCAACTTCACCAGTGATAAAAAGACTTTGTCTCTCCCTCTTTCTCTCTCCCTCTCCCTCTCTCTCTCCCTCTTTTCACTGAAGGAAACTAGTTCCAACAATCACGGCCTTTGTCCCATCGCCTTGGCAACCCCTGTCAGGCGGACCAAATGGTTGCCACGGCAATGAGGCGATGCCCTGCTAACTGCCTCGCTGCAAAGAATAGTGAACAGTGCAGAGAACCCCCCCCCCCTCCACCCCCCCACCCCCACCCCTCCAATCTCTCTCCTGGGTTGATCTTTCTATCACTGAGGCCTAACAGTAGGATGCCACCGTGTGTCCAGCCGCAGCTGAGTTATAGCAACCTCCACTGCGAACATAATAGCTGTGGTGTGTTCCGTTTCCCAGACAAGGCCTCTCCACAAAGGCAGAAATGCGGCTCGCACTGTAATACCTTAGCCCCGCATCCCCATGGGAGAGCGGGCAGAACTGGGCAACACAAATCAAAATTAGTGCGGTGCTTGTTCACCACACGGGGCCATGAGGAACTCTCGGGTGGGGGGTCATCTGGGAAACACTGGGACTGAAAAAACAGGTCTGTACATGGGGTGTGTGTTAAATAATAGATTACAAAGATATTAAAAATATAATATGTATTTATTCACGCCTCTGTTCTAAAGGCGTTTTGCTGACAATGTGTTTTTAAAGCAGCAGGATTGTGTGTGAATAGCGAATATGAAGTTGGAGACGCAGTGCACTGTCTCCCGTCCTTCAAGGCGAGGGGTCGGGCGTGAACGTCACCAGCCACGCCCAGACGGTGAGGGGCACGGTGGGCCGCGAGGCCCTGCTGTCGGTCAGCTACTCCAGCAGCAGCGCCGACAGGCCCGTCATCAAGTGGCAGCTGAAGCGGGACCAGGACAAGCCCATCACCGTGGTGCAGTCCATCGGCACGGACATCATCGGGAACCTGAGGCCCGAGTACCGCAGCCGCATCCTGGTGTTCGAGAACGGCTCGCTGCTGCTCCACGACCTGCGCCTGTCGGACGAGGGCGCGTACGAAGTGGAGATCTCCATCACGGACGACAGCTTCACCGGGGAGCGCCGCGTGGAGCTCACCGTGGACGGTACGCATCCGCACGCGCTGTCACGAGACGCCGGCGGCGTCGGCCCGCCGTGACCCTGCCCTGTCGCCCACAGTGCCCGTGTCCAAACCCTACATCCAGATGATGGCGTCGTCCGTGCTGGAGTACAGCGAGCACTTCCACCTGCACTGCTCCCACGAGAACGGCACCAAGCCCGCGTACAGCTGGCTGAAGGGCGGCGCGCTGCTGGCCAACGACTCGCGCCTGCTGCTCTCGCACGACCGCAAGGTGCTGACCATCGCGCGCGTGCTCATGTCCGACGACGACGTGTACGTGTGCGCCGCCGAGAACCCCATCGGCAGCGCGCGGAGCGCGCCGGTCCGCCTCACCGTCTACAGTAGGTGGCGCCGGTTACGGCTACGGGGGGGGGGGGACCCGTGATGTAACGCTTGTTATGTGACCGGGTACAGGAACGGAGCTTCATACCCGACACCGGCACGGCAGTCACGCTGGAGGGGCCCGTCTGACTCTAACAATGCTGGTTACAAACCCAGCCGTGAGCAGCAGCGGAGTTGGCTCCGAATGGCTGGTACTGGGCGCCAGGCATGAGAGAGAGAGAGAGAGAGAGAGAGAGAGAGAGAAGATAGGATAGGGCGAGAGAAGAAGAGAGTTAGACTCTATTTCTCTCTATCTAGAGATCCTCTCTTGCTATAGTCTCTTCTTCATTTCTCCTCTCTCCTATCCTATCTCTGTCCTCTCTACTTTTCTCTCTCTCTTCTCTCTAATCTCTCTCTCTCCTTTTCTATATCTCTATCTTTTCATCTCGCTCTTCTTACTCTCTCTATTCCTCTCTCGTATCGCCGCTCTCCGTGATAAAGAGTGAGAGAGAGAGTGAGCGAGAGAGAGAGGGGGTGAGAGAGAGAGAGAGAGTGAGTGAGAGAGCGAGAGACAGGACTAATGAATAGACAGGTATTTATGAGGAGGTCCATCATCAAACACCCCCCCCCCCCCTTTGCGCTTTGCCTCACTATAACGCGCTGCTCCCCTGCAGCTTCTACGCGCCAACGCTGGGGAGACTTTGCGAGAAGGAGAGAAGGCGAGCATTGTTCAAGCTCCAGCTTCCGGTTAACGTTGCATCTGTGCCGTCAGAGCTGCAGATCGGCGGCTCCGCCAGTAGGAAGCTGCCCTATTAACCCGGGCCTCCGCCCGTCTGTCCGTCTGCCTCCGCATGCTCTGGTTTAGGAAGAAGCTCGCTGTACATCATCCTGTCCACTGGGGGCATATTCCTCCTCATCACCCTGGTGACGGTGTGCGCCTGCTGGAAACCCTCCAAGTAAGAGCAGCTCTGTCCTCCCTCCTCGTTCTTCTCCCCCTCCTCTGTCTCCTTTGATATTGTGCTCGAAGATGTGACTGGAATCCTGATTGGCTCCATAGGGTCGTCGTGCGCTGCTCTTCTGCATAACTTCAAGTGTTGACCCTGTTGGTGTGAATGTGTCGAGCTTTAGACTCGTTGTGTTGTTCTTGCTGCAGGAAGAAGCATCGACCCGTTCCCCAGAGAGCTCCCATCTACGTGGAGCAGAATGAAAACGGCCACGACGGTGAGCAGCGCTGACGGCCTGTGCACACGTGTATTCATTCTTTTAGCGAACTTCCACAAAGATGCAATTAATTTATTCATGCATGTGATTTTTGGCTCAGTTGATGTTGTGCCCAAACCCAGCACGCTTGATCGCAGGAGTCCCATGCCTCTGTATGTTCTCAATGAAGATGTGAGTGACATGCTCTCATCACATATTCACTCTGATCTACAGTGGTGGACCAACAAGTCATCCATTATTATATTAGTCTCATCCGTCCTGTCACTTTGTGTAGGAGACTCTGGAGCGTCTGGAGGAGTGTCCCGGCAACGCTGTCGGCCAATCAGAGATCAGCATCCCCGTCGCCTACGCTCCGGTCCTCCCGCCCTCTGCCAACAGAACTGAACGGCCCATTTGGTCGACCCCACGCCGGTACCCCCGCAGCCCCTCTCCGCTGGCTCAGCTCCCCCCCCACCTGCCCCCCGGGCCCTCCCTGCGCTCCGTCCCCTCCCCGGCCCACTCCCCAGGCTCGTCTCCACGCAGCTTCAGCCCAATAAGGAAGGTCCGCCCCCCCGTGGGCATCCCGACCAGCCACATGCCGGTCGAGGCAGAGTGTCCAGATGCCAGCGACCAGACTCACTGTCCACCACAGCAGTGATGCATACTTTCATTCTGTGATATGTAAAGTACATGTATAGTTTCTGGGCCTACTGCTGTGTCCTGCTTAAGGATAATGGACGTGATGCACTAGAATAAGAGATTGATTTACCTTCATCTAATTCTTTGTTTCCCTGTTCCAGTATTTATCATTTCTTTCTTTCTGGTTATGATGGTATGTCTTTAGTGGTTTATTAAAGGTGATGATAAATATTTTATAATAAATAAGTTGTAGTTTATGTTAATATTCTCCCATATGAAAGTTACATACCCTGTGCATCCGCATATAGTGTTTTTGTGTATGATGCTGAAACAGTAAAGCATTTTCACCATATTTTGCTCTCAGTTTTAAAACACAAACTGTATTTGTATCGTACTATGTCACTGCACCTAAGGTAATAAAACACTTTAAATCATGTTGAGTATGTCTGTATTAGGTCTAATAATCACACCTATAACACTCACAGGCAGTGATAAAGTCACTTCTTCCTTTTCATCAGTCTTTGGCCTCCTGTTCCAACATAAGCTCGTAATTTCTTTCTAGACCATTAGATGTCGCCCTCACATATCGTTAGAGGCCTTACACTTACTCCACTCAGGTTAGATAGATAGATAGATAGATAGATAGATAGATAGATAGATAGATAGATAGATAGATAGATAGATAGATAGATAGATAGATAGATAGATAGATAGATAGATAGATAGATAGATAGATAGATAGATAGATAGATAGATAGATAGATAGATAGATAGATAGATAGATGGATGGATGGATGGATGGATGGATGGATGGATGGATGGATGGATGGATGGATGGATGGATGGATGGATGGGCACCCTTCAGATGTCCAGCTGCATCTTTTGTGATGAAAATTAGTAAAACTGCTGTTACAGTGTGATGAGTCCTCTGGTTGCATAAGCAGCGAATCACACCCTCTGTTTTGATGTTTTGATCAGGGCTTTGCTGCCTTTGTTCCACTCACCATTTCTTCCTTGGCGCACAACACGACGATGTGAGCACATGTAGGGAAACGGAAACGTCCTGAGACGATGGGAGTGGGTGGATCTCACTAAGCCTGGAAAATGCTCCTAATCCGTTTTGATCTTGCATTTGGATATTAGCCATCCAGTCTGTGCAGCCGTGGTCAGTCTGTGCTCCAGTGTGGCTGAGGACTAATTAGACCCTGGAGAGCAGCATGGCCTTTGCATGTGCGTAGTGTGTGTGTGTGTGTGTGTGTGTGTGTGTGTGTGTGTGTGTGTGTGTGTGTGTGTGTGTGTGTGTGTGTGTGTGTGTGTGTGTGTGTGTGTGTGTAGCTCATGTATGACGCCCCCCGTCTCTAATTAATTACCTCCTCCCGTCTGTTTTCTCACCTTGCTCACACCAGCCTGTTGATGTGAGATTCCCAGCAGAGAAGCCTCTTTTTCATGCCTTGGCTCAGACGTGTCCATAGTGTGTAGAGGGTAATTCACTAGTAGAGCTCTGGCTTTGGGTCAATAAACAAAGAAGAAAAGATGATGCTCTAGCTCTACACACAACTCCACGACACCAAAAAAAAACAAAAAAAAAAACGTTCTCCCATCAATCACAAGCCTCTGATTCCATATCATTCCCACATGGAGCTGGGTTCTCCAGTCAGTATCAGTAGAGTTCTCACTACTTCATCACTGTTTTATGTTTTAGCCCCCTTCAAATCAGCCCATCTGGCATCAGCACCAACCAAATCCCCCACTACTTAAGACATTAGAGCTGCCTTTAATTTCTCCATAGCGACGGTCCCCTGGCAACCGGTGAGAGGGCAGGTGAAATTCATAATGCGCTATACCCCTCTGGCTCCCTCACATGTGTCCTTCCTCACCTTCTCCATCACTCACAGCCTCGTGTCTCGTCCTCAGCAGCTCCCACGTCTCCGACACCGTGAGTCTGACAGATGTGCTGTTGCTTTGCGTGAGATGATTCAATTGTTTTTGTCATGTTTTATTCTCTTCATTAAACATGGCACCGAGCTCTAGTTTTTACTTCTGTACTCATTTCTTCAAACGCCTCTGGTTGTCTTTTTCAGGCTTGTTGACACAGAAGTGAGCGAGGACATGGGCTCCAGCTCCTCCTCCTACGGCTCCAAGGCCGTCTACCTGGATGTGGATGGGAAGGTGCAGAAGGTATCGTATATCAGTGGACATGTTGGACTGTTCTGAAACATTCCTACTGGTTGCTTGGTGCTTGTTTATGTGTGTATGTGTTTAAGTGTCATGAATCAACCATGTTTTAGTCAAGCATCACATACATTTTTGTTACATCACTCCAGTCAACGTTTACATTATTATAACTTCATCATTAAATGGGTGTTTATACCCAAACTTGTATTTACAGATACATTCATTCAAATTTTGTTCTGACTTTAGTTTTATCATCAACGCAACCTTGCAGTTAAACCAGTGAGAAATTGGTTAATCTGTGATGAATAAAATGAATAAAGTCAGCGTCTTGAAATAAGTATCGATTATTATCAGGGGACTGTTTTCACGTGAGGAGGGTCTAAAATTAGATGTGACGCACTACGTTCCACCTTGTGAACGTCACTGGAAGGAGCATTACAGACTAACCATTCTCCTGGGGGAAGCATTGGTCATCCATGGTGCAGCTGTCCGGGAGCTGGTGTGAAGAGTCTTGCTCAAGGACACACCTGGTGCCAGAAGCGAGACTTGAACCTGGGACCTTCTGCTTCCCAGGCGAAGACATGCACGACACACTGGCTGATCTGGCGACCCGAAGACCTTCTAGTAGTGAAGCTCTGAGTTCCTCTCTGTTCCTCTCTCTCACGTAGCTTCCTCTGGCGCTCGCTCATCCGTACCTGGACGAAATCATCATTATCAGCATTGTTTTGCGTGTTCACAGGTGGTCTTCAGCCGACACTGCAGCCCACAGGACCTCAGGGAGCTTCTGTGGTCCTCGTCTAACATTGCCAGGTTTGTTGTATGTTTGCTCCTGCGTCATACAATACAACACAGGAGGGCTACCAGTAGTGTATTATTATATTATGCCATGATATGATTAGAATATTAACTAATATAATCTACTTCTGCTTCTTTGTGACCCTTCAATCTAGACAATGGGGTTTATTAATGGGTCCAGTAGAAAGGAATGAGGGCAGGGAGACTAAATACAGCTCAGAGTACATTCACTTTCGCTGCTTTTCCTCTAATCATGTCCTGACAGGAACACTGCCATTATGCTGGTGGACCCAGACGGGGCTTCGGTGTCCATAGATCCCACCATGCCCACCAACTCTGCAAAGTACTATACAAACACGCTTTATGAGCTAATAAACATCCTAACTTTCAAACCTGGGAAAATTTAAACTCACCCCAAAGTGCATTTAGTAACTTTCAGCAACTTTTGCAGATGCAAATAACAAATCTGCTTTTCCATACAGTTTTTTGTACAAAGTTGTCCCCGTGGCTACGAGTCAACATGAAGGTAAACGTATTAAGACAAGGTTTTACTGTGTCAAGGTCAAAAACACAAGGTCCCACATCATCCACAACAACATGGAAGGGACTAAAAAAAAGTAATAAATCACTGTAATTGAGCAGGATTGTATGTGTTCCCGCAGAGACGGAGGACGTGTTTCAGAACGTGTTGTCACAGGTGGCTGAGCAGTTCAGCAGGTAACGCCTCACTTGTTTACCCTAAGTTGCCTAAAGCCTGCTCCTCCCCGACGTGGCACAAACCCCACACAGATCCCTGAGTCGGGCCTCACGCCAGCAGTTTATGCTGCAACCAGTCCTTTCACTTCTAGGCTTTAACTGTGCCAGTTTATCCCACATTTATTTGACCCACATAATCAATAAATCAAATGACTGGTGGTTGGGATGTGTTTTTCTTGCAGGGCCTTTCGCATTAACGAACTGAAGACGGAGGTCACCAACAGGCTGGCAGCGCTGGAGAAGAGGGTGGAGCGTGAGTTGACCCTCAGGACGCGCTCGCAGGCGTTCAACAGGGAGGTCGGGCTCTGACGCCGTCTGCCGTCCTTTCTTAGTGGAGGGCCTGAAGGCGGTGGAGATCGAGAGGTGCAAGAACGACGTGAAAAAGCTGCGAGACCAGATGAGCGCCAATGGAGGCGGCAGGTGACGTCCACGCGGTGCGAGGGCGAGCGCGCCGCTAACACAACTAGCTAACCGCTGCTTCACAATGTCTTGACCCCAGAGGAAACTGCTCCTGCAAGTACGGCCTCTCGGACGACGGCAGGAAGGTGACGCCCAGGAGGGACGTCCCCAGTTACCCCAAGGTTGGTCCGTGGTCACGCTTCTGGTCGCCACCGTTACAAACGTCACACCGGTGTTCTGAACACTCTGGCATTTACAGTACACGCTGTCCCGAGAGACTGTGGAGGCGCTGAAGAAGCCAACGTTTGACGTCTGGCACTGGGAACACAACGAGGTCTGTTGGTGCGCCAGCTTCTTCCCACGTCATCCAGGTGCTTCATGTCCGACTGTGCCTCCATGTTGCAGATGCTGAGCTGCCTGGAGTACATGTACCATGACCTGGGCCTGGTGAAGGAGCTCAACATGAACCCCATCACGCTCAAGCGATGGCTGGTACGTCGCACTGAGTGCACTTGCAGATCGAAGCGTGCGCGGCGGGAGTTCTGAGCCGTCTCCTGTCGTTGCAGTTGGCGATTCAGGAGAACTACCGGAACAACCCTTTCCACAACTTTCGTCACTGCTTCTGTGTGAGCCAGATGATGTACGGCATGATTCACCTCTGCGGCCTGCGGGTAAATTGCACCTTCTGTCAGCGCCGTGCGTGTCGAGAGAATCCTTTGGCTAAATTACAGGCCGGACGGTTCAACCCGTTGGCCGATTAAGACATAATTATTATTTATCAGATTTTTTTAATAACCCCCTACATGCGCACGCTCATCCAGGAGAAGCTGTCTCCCACAGACATGGGCATTTTGATGACAGCGGCCGTTTGTCATGACCTGGACCACCCCGGCTACAACAACACGTAAGACTCAGCTCCAGTAGGGGCGTTAACAGACAGGGGAAACCTCTGTTTCCAAAACACACTCATTCAGGTTATCCAGGTTGAAGTTTCACAAACTAGACCAACTCAAAGCGCGTCCGCCGTGCGGCCGTCAGGTACCAAATCAACGCCCGCACGGAGCTGGCCGTGCGCTACAACGACATCTCACCGCTGGAGAACCACCACTGCGCCGTGGCCTTCCAGATCCTGTCGCTCCCCGAGTGCAACATCTTCGCCAACGTGGACGCCGACGCCTTCAGACACATCAGGCAGGTGTGTGGACGCCGCTTTAATTAATCCCATGAAACCTCCAGCAGGTGATCTGATACTGCCGTTGTACACACAGGCCATTATCACGCTGATCCTGGCCACGGACATGGCCAAACACGGAGACATACTGGACTCCTTCAAGCGAAAGGTGGACGGCTTCGACTTCACCAGTGAAGAGCATGTGACCTGTGTATGTATTCATAGGTTTGACCTCAGCCTTTGCTTTGTCAGTTTCATTAGAGACGTGGGGAACATGGTTCTTGGTTATTTGTGTCCTTTTGTTTCCAGCTGAAGATGGTTTTGATCAAGTGCTGTGATATTTCCAACGAGGTGAGGCCGACCGAGGTGGCCGAGCCGTGGGTGGACTGTCTGCTGGAGGAGTACTTCATGCAGGTGGCTGCAGTCAAACAGTTCGCTTACCGTGCGCCCTTGAGCTGCTTCCACTGGCTTTGACGCCCGTGCATCTGTCTCCGTCCCTTCTAGAGCGACAGGGAGAAGTCTGAGGGGCTGCCGGTCGCTCCCTTCATGGACCGAGACAAAGTCACCAAACCCACTGCGCAAATCGGATTCATTAAGTTCGTCCTCATCCCCATGTTTGAGACGGTCATGAAGGTGAGACGTCTCAAAAATGGCCGCATGTGTGAAGCTACTGTGTCTAATGAATGGACGACACTCCACTAGCTGTTTCCTCAGATTGAAGAGATCATGGTTCAACCTTTGAGAGACTCCCGTGACCACTACGAGGAGCTAAAACAGTTAGACGACGCCATGACAGAGGTAAGACATTCATACGAGTCTGTCTGTCTGTCTGTCTGTCTGTCTGTCTGTCTGTCTGTCTGTCTGTCTGTCTGTCTGTCTGTCTGTCTGACAAAAATTATTATGAAATAATCAAAATATGTTTCTACAATCATTTTTATTAGCGTATAATCATGTATAATTTCATGTCTGATCTTACGGTGTGTCTCAAACATGACAGGATGAGCTCCATTTGATTGTATTTGCAGCCATCACAGGCAAACCTCACAGGTCCAGAGCTGCTAGCGTGTCTTGTCTAGACAGGAAGCAGATCATTTAAACGTTCATACCGGTCCAAAACAATGGCTGTCAAACCCATTCACACATTTAGGGGCCAAACAAACCCGCTAACAGGAGGAAAAGGGAAAACTATGTCATTAGGTGGGAAGTAGAAGTGAGCTGTGCAGAGTGAGTGATGTAAGTAGAGGTTGGGACTAGATGACTACATACTGAACTCTGCCCTTAAACCAAACAAACTTTATTATGAACTGTTATCTCTTATCAGGATTCTTCATTCGTGATCAAACCCACGAAAGGCTTGAAAAAATGCGAGTGAAGACGATTTGGGGGCGACGGACAGCGCAGGAGGCCACGAGAAGACTCTCCTAAACATAGACGTCAAAGCTTCACACTGTGACCTTTGACTTAGCGACTTAGTGTTTACTGTACCACAGAGGGACCTGGCGACCTCGCTGTGTTTGTGGGCCTCTCTGCTAATTTGATGTTCTGGGGCAATGACCAACCTCGTGAGGGTGGTGCAGGACCTGCACGTCTCTAACCTGAGCCTGCAGAGAGGCGTTCAAGCAACCTTCTATTGCTGCCTTTTCGACTGGATGGATGGAATCAGCCAGCACGTGTTGAAAACTAGCTCATTATGCTACGCACAAAGGTGCCACTTATCTCCCACCCACACACGCCCTCCTCCCTGTCCCTTAGCCTCTCTGAGCCAGATCAGGTCTGGAAGGGTTCCTCCAGCTGCACCGTGATTTCATCAGTCTTTTTTTTGGTTTTAGACAACTTGAATGGGTGGACATATCCCCAGTGGGATATTAAGCGGGGTATCATAGCACAGCATGTATTACCAAAGATATTCTCTTCAGCTTTGGCCTTGTGTACAGCCTGTAGCTTGCTCCATATCAGTCCTTCTTGTTGCCCATGCTGTGTTTGTCGTTCTTCTTTGTGAGTTGTGTGCTTTTAGGCCCGATCGTCTCGAATGCACGAAAAAGAGGAACCGCACGTTGTTCTGGCATCCGAGAACGAGGGAAAGCGAGCGAGCGCACTCGTGTTTGTGTGCAGCCTGAATGGATGTAATTGCCCATCACCTTCCCCACATAGCGTGACAGGGCGTTTGGAAATGAACCTGCAGGAACGCACACGTCTTCTTGGATTGTGATGCCGAGCGCTCACCGATTAAAGGAACGTGAATAAAAACCTGGTGAATGACTTTTATTACGCCTCAAAGTGTCTTATTGTGTCGCTTGTGTTATGCAAATTCTCCCAGTTTTGGGTGCGATGCTCATTAAAGGAGCTTGATGGTGGCTATTCTTCTTCCTCACACTGGACTGACACAGTGTCAGATCGTTGCATGTGCAGAAGGTGTGGCAGATTTGATTAGGATCTTGGAACATGTTCCGCTCAGTAGCACTTTCTCTTTTTTACAGTAAGATCATTTTCAGAATTGCAGGGAAGATGTTTGGGCAAGTGCTCTTTGTCTTGATCTGAATTTTAAGAGCCTTGTTACGCTTGTTATTTTTCACAATAAAATCATCAGATGGTGGATAAATGATTGGGCCTTTGGGTCGTTTGAAATAGCTAAGATGATTAAAAAATGAAATGAACAAAAGGGAAAAACAAATGAAGGCTTGGAGACTAATGCTCCCTTTGTGTTCTGCCTATAAGTCCCCGGGGTTTAGTATTGGAGCACAAATGCACTTGTATCTATATGAAGTGTGCAGGTGCTTCCCCAGGCTTCCACCGTCATGGCCCACAGATCTGCATGGGTGGTCTAACAAATCCTGACTCTGATCCAGGGGAGAGTTGGAACTAACTGCACAGAAAAGGGAATTTGATCCAGCTTTCAGTTCAGTTTTACTGGGGCTCACCAGGTAAACCGGTGCAGGAATGTTCCAATCTGATCAAATATTCACTTTGCACAGGAGCCCACAGAGGACAGCACAGCGCACCCACTGCTGCTTTGTGTACAGACGCATTAGCCTGCTTTGACTTGACTGTATGGGATGTAAGGCAGAGCGAGATGGCAGCAACTGTACTAACGGAGATGGGTGACGCTTGATATGAACAGCTCTTGAAGCGGTTCCTGAGAAGCTTGGCTGGCGTCATGGGTGTTCTTGTGAAATAAAGGCGAATCCACCGATGGAATTTAGAGCTTTGGCCATAACTAAGAAAAATGTTATTCTCAGTCTTCCAGTGTGTCCTCCCCCACTCCCACTGTTACGCACTCCGTTCCCGGGTCAGAACACACTGCAGAGAATTCCTCCCAGCGTGAGCTCTTCCAGCAGTTACAGTGTGTGTGTGTGTGTGTGTGTGTGTGTGTGTGTGTGTGTGTGTGTGTGTGTGTGTGTGTGTGTGTGTGTGTGTGTGTGTGTGCCTGTGTGTCTGAAATTGAAAACTTGCAGCAGGAAGACATAGATGATCCGTGGCCTACTTTTATAGGAAGCTGGGTAAAATGTGAAACACATGTCCTGTAAAACTCTCATAAATTCTGTCTGACCTTTCGGCTTTATTACTGTACCGTCTATTAATCTGCTCTTCATTATGTACTTCCAGCATCTGCTTTTACTGTAATCTGAATGGACTGATTTGCGAGCGGCGGGATTTGGAGCCAAAATTCTGCTTTTGTGTTTGTCGGCGCGGCCTTTTCCCCGCTGACCAGACAACTGCAGGGCGCGGACCTGTCCTCAAACACACCACTCGGACAAAGACGAGCCTGTGGGAGAGGCGGCGAAGACCCCTGCAGACGTTCCCCCGCCTCCTACACTCAGGAGAATGCTCCGGTCCGTCGCCGGACCGTCGGACTGTGAAGGCACAAGCTGAACTGGCTGCAGACAGCAAACGTCCCTGACAAGAATGGCAACGAGTCAAAGGTCAGAAGGTCGTTAGCTTCAGTGTCTCTCTGTCAGAGACTAAAGACTCTGCGGCAGCGGAAACAAAGACCAGTGTCAGATGGTGTAAATCTGTGCACCACATCAAAACTGTTTTTCTTCCCTTCTCCCAGAGATTTAACGTTCACAATGGCAGGACATGAAAGAAAAAAAAAAACAAGCGTCTGCTTTAATTTAGGGTCCTGATCTCTTTCACAACGCTCCTCGAAATGTTGTCCTGATTAAAAAGCACGACCTCATCCGACATCCGTAAAATAAATCTGCGTTTCTGTCACAAACTGTCAGAAAGACGCGGAGTTAAAGCTGCAGGTGCAGGATTTCATTGTAAACACACTGATTGCACCCAAGAAACACTGTAAGGTGAAAACCGACGCGTTTCTACCGAGTTCAAACCCACTCAGGAACCATAATAAGGACATTCTCACCAAACTCGCCCTGCAATATCTATTACCATATCACATACAGTGAGAATGTCACCGTTCTCTTCGAGGTCACGGGAGGTGAACCGACAAAGGAAACACCAGCTTTATGTAAATATGGAAGGATCTGGTTTCCAGAGTGGAGCCCGTACGGTTCCCCCTCCCAGCTCCAGTGTCTGTCGCCTGCATGCCACGCTGCCTGATGCAGGCTAGAACCTCTGCAGCAGCTTCCAGTACCTCCACTGATACTTCTCAGAGAACTATTGTACCTCAGCCTGCATGTTTGTCTCCGTTTACCTGTGACCGGACTTCATGCTCCGTTAGCATTTTAGCATTAGCGTCGCCAACCACCCGTCTGCCCTCACTCAGCTGTTCCTCCTCCTTAAAAGAAGTTCAGTCTAGTTTAGTTCAGTCCACACACTGTCTGTGCAAATTAGACTTGCTCAAAGTTCACCATTGTGTGTGTTTTTTTTTTACAACCATTGAAGGCTGTTTGTTCCATGCGGTCACAGTTTGGTTCAGTTCTGTGGTTAGTTCCTCATCATTCACCCGTCTGTCAAAACAAAAGCACTTATTTTATATTTACCATTTAAAGTGTCACGTATTTTTTCTGCTTTAATGAAAGTCTGCCCACATAAACCCACTATTGTAAAAACTCCCTCACTCTTTCCCTTCACTCACACTTTACAACCTTCCAGATAGACGTTTTACTGGTTTGCTGCTTTTTTCACGGGAGAAGCAACGTGATTAACGGTTCTCCAAGTCCAGTCTATACACATATACTGTACGTACTAACTGGCGTATGACATAGAAGCGCTGCGCTGGGGCGCTGATTAGCCAGGACTTGTGTTTTTGTTTGTCTCCTTCTTTTGTTCCAGACTCATCCACTCAGTGAGCACAGTCTGGAAGCTGACAGTTCAATGCTAATCCCAGGCCGTGAAAGAGGCCCGACAGCCGCTGAACGAGGGGCCGCAACTGTTTGTGCACAGCCATAATCTCCAGCAGGCATCTTGATTGTGTGCTGGCAGCACATCAGCGGCCGCGTCGCGTCTGATGGGCCGCATGGCAATTACACTGGCCTCTTATCTGTATGAATAGCAGCCGGCGCGATACACGGCGATACGGCGAACGCCCGGGAAAAGGAAAGTATAAGTGGAACAAGGCTGGGATTCAGGGTGAGAACACTTGTCTTTATGCAAGTCTTGTGCCAGCTTTTGACTTTGATAAGGGTGTTGATTATTTCTCCTCATGATGCACTAGTCACTTATTAACGGCTAAGAATAAAGTCCTCAACTCAGACAATGACTGTGTTTGCAGTAGAATTTGACAGATGCGCTTAACTTGATCTGTATTTATCACCTTTGACGTTGGTTAAAAATCAGATACGGGTGAATATTTATTTTCTTGTAGCTCTGTTTTGGTCTCCTTCCGCTATTGTGATTGTCATATTTTTGAAGGCTAAAATGGGTTTCGTGAGCGTCGACAGTGTCCAAACGTCTGCGTTGTGTCTCCCCAAGGTGGTTTCAGGTCCTCCTTGCATCACACACAGTCCTAACACCCTTTGTGCCAGTTCTCACAGCTTCACTCATTTGACTTGAGGTCCACAGAGAACAAATGGATGCTGCAGTGTCTTAAAGAACAGGATTCAAATATAAACTGAGCAGCATTTATGAAACTGTGTGAACTTCAGCACTTTCACAACCACAGCCATGTAGAAAACATGAACTGATACTCTCTGTCCCAAAGGAGGTTTAATTGCAGAAGTTTCCACGTTCAGTGATTCACCTCTGAGTTGCTCCCCTGAAACTTTATTAAATGCCTCCCACTGTCAAATAGCAATATTTTCTAGTCCTGCAGGCTATGACTAATAATAAAATTATGTGATTAAATAAAGAGGAAAACGTTTCTATGTCCCCAACAGATGTTTTCTGAGTCACGTGCTTCCTCAGAATCAAACCTTTAATCAACACCATCTGATGAAGAAAGAGCTTGTGAAGTTTTCTTGGCCGAAGACGATTGACTGTGTCGTCCTAAACTTCCCGCATCGACACTGGCTACAGTCGGACTGTCTGTTAAGATGCATGGATGTAGCATGGATGTGTCTGTGTTGCTACAGGGGAGATTAAGGACTTGTTATTTCCATGGTGACACATCGATGCTCAAAGTGTTTGTCTATGCATCTGGTGGAAATGAAAAGAAAGGCGGCTCCACCTTAGCTATTGGATCACGGCAGCTTTCACCTGCCACAATGGGGAGAGATAAATGACAGGCGGCTCGTCTTTCATCTCCTGCTGGGACTCTGCCAGGAAAGATTCTCATTGTGGGGTTTAATGCTCCAAGCCATGCGCCCAAACATGTTTATTTATTTTTACAATTCACTAGAACCTTTCTTCTCCCCCGTATCTCGCCCCCCTCCCTCTCTCTGTCATTATCTCCATGGGAATTTCCAGGGAGCTCTTTCATAACACGCCTGATTGTGCAAGACGAGGAAGCATTTGTGACGGGATGCTTTTCTTGGACAGGCAGGGGTTAATCATCCGCCGGCTGTTATTTCGCTCTAGTTTCCCTTTGAACGTGTTTCCTTGCTGGTGGTGATGCAGGAACATCTGGATGCCAGTCTCGTGGTGAGTAGCGCCAAATAATCCCGGATCAACAGACTGTATCCATGTGTTACTCTGATGTCAAAGATCGTGTTACAGTTAAATCATCCGATGACTGGAC
The DNA here is from genome assembly GCF_900634795.4 of Betta splendens. Lineage (NCBI taxonomy): Eukaryota > Metazoa > Chordata > Actinopteri > Anabantiformes > Osphronemidae > Betta > Betta splendens. The sequence continues at coordinate 8,878,030 of NC_040893.2, forward strand.
GCAGTATTTTACTGGCAAGGGATCAAATTGAAGGGTCCCATAAATGATGAAACACAAAGATCAAACACAGAACATCATAACGTGAGTAATGACACCGTAATAACAGTAATAACACTTCACTACATGTAAACTCTTTGCTGATGGTGTTAATAAGGAATTAGTGGTTCATTTAGCAATTTTTCAAATTTGACTTTTATTTCAAAGGGTCTTGTCTTGGTTTGGTCCCTTATACTGTAGGCTTGTTGTTGAATTCGGGTTTACTATGGTTTTGGTCTCAATCCTAGTAAGTAAAGTTGCTTTGGCAGCGTTTAACTCCTTCCACCCGAAGCAGCTGCCCGTCATGTGTTTCATCCATTCATAAAGGAGCGTCTCCTGCCTTGGTTTCACTGCCTCCCCATCACCGTCCACCCCCTCCACACATTTTCCATCCACGCCTGGGCTCCAAACGGGTCACCGTGGCCCCGGAGCCCCCCACGCGTGTAAGGGGATATTTTCAGGAACTGCAGGCAAAGCGGTGAAACAGGGAAGAAAAGAAGCAGCCGCGAAATTGTCATCAGAGCAGCGGGAAGCAGCCTGATTTCATCTGCTGCGATCCTTGTGTAAATACAGTACACAGCCCCAAACAGTGAAACACACGCGTAGGCGCACAAACACCTCTGGCATCAGTCTGAGGGGGTGATCAGCGTTGAAAACCCCCGCCTTTTGTCCTCATTGTGCACCATGAGAGGTGAAACATCATCAGCCTGTTGGTTCTGGAGGTTTTATTATTACGGAGTACGTTGTTCAAGCAAACCATTACGGAGACAAATATGGCATCCAGGCGCGCAGCATTAGGGGCATTACTGTGTGGCTGCATGTGACGGTGATCAAGTCACAATGAAAATATTGTCCTCCGTTGTGCAGACTTTTGGATTCCAGCTTTAAAAGCAACACGTGTGGAGGAATATGCTCTTCATTCATTCACTGAGCTGCATCGGGCTGGTCCCAAACCTGTTTAGTTCACTGACTTGACATTGTTGCTTTGGTGGGAGGCACCGTCTGGGTGGCACAAATCCTCCACCGAATGTAAACACACACAAAACAGGAATGTGGTGTTAAAAAAGCCAAATACCTCACAAATAGACTCAATGTCTGTCACCAAACCCCGAGGAGGCTTTGTTTACAATAAAAAGGTTAAGGCGCAGCGGATATTTACTTACTGGAGGTTAATCCTCAAGCAATAGCAGCGCGCTCCGAAACGTCTTCTTTGTTGACGACTGTGCTGTTCTCGTCGAAGGCCTCCAGCAGAACCGGGCCTTGAGTGGCTGAGGGGGAGGGGGAAGAGATCACAACAAAATGGCCACATGTACCTGAGCCAGCCACCTCTGATGGTTTGAGTGATATGATTGACACTTTCGCTTGCTCGCCACCTCTGCACAGTCGTGTTCCCGCGTCAGTGAGGTCGGCGGTTGGCGGCGCGGCGCTTATCGCCGCCGTAATTACGGCAATCGCTGGTTAATCATAAACACAGTGTACACAGCGTCTGTCTTTGCTATCTGCAAAGTGTGTGTCACTGCAGGCAAAACCGCCACCGATGCTGCCGCACTTTGGACTGTTTGCATGTGTGTGTGTGTGTGTGTGTGTGTGTGTGTGTGTGTGTGTAAACTCAACTTAGGCCGAGTGTAACAGAAAAGCGCAAGACGCTTGTTGCTCCTACATAAAGGGATGAATCTCAAGAAAGTTGTCCACGGCTTAGGAGGATTCTGTCAAACAGACAAAGGCGCTGACACGCATCCCATCAGCCCATTGTTGCTCAGAGTTCACCCTGCAGTCGTATGAACGCCGAGCTACAGCCCGGCTACTGAATACTTGAGGACTCCCTCACAAAGACGTGTGTTTGCCTGACTCCCACTCCTCCAGTCCATCAGGCCCCCGGTTCGTCGTGCCCGAGTCCGCTAACAATGTTTGCTCTGCTTTATGGTCTCTCTGTTTGTTTTCCCCTCCACTGAAGCGGCCGCCTCTCGGCCTCCGCCGGCCGCTCCGGTGCCGCCACATTCGGGGGGGTCACCTCCGGCTTCAGCTAGAACCCGTGAATCTACAGAGGACTGTCTCTGAACAGTACCTGACAGATGCTCTCAGCAGAGCGGGTGTCGTCGGTGATCGTAAAACATGTCAGAGTCAAACACGCGGTTAAAAAAAGAGGGATCGCTGAAGAAAAGTCTGCAGAAACTTTTAGAATAAGCGAATAAAGAGATAATAAAGATTAATAAGTTTAGCAAAATGAGTATATCCAACTTGATAGAACATGTGACAGAACATGACACGAAGAACTAAGATTTCAAAATAAACTTTAATAAGTGTTTTCCACAGAGGCTGCTTATGGTAAGCAGCTGTTTGCTGTTTGATCTGCAGCAGCCTTTTCTTTGTCCATGTCGAGAAGCACATCCATCCACAAAGCGGCCTTGTACAAATCTCCCCAACACCTCGCTCCTAATTGTTGGGGGTATTATTAGTTGAGCCTGCTCGCAGCAGCGCAGGGGGATCACATGAGGCCTCTCTAAGGGGGATGGGCAGAGCTGCGGGAGCGGTGTGGCTTTAAGAGTTTACTACCAGCGCTCGCGCAACACAAAGTTTGAAGGCCGGCGAGAAGTGAGACGCCGACGGGTAGGAAGTGACGGGACTGCGCGAGGTTTAGCAGGAAAAAGCCCGACGGGGAGATCCACGCCGAGCGGCACCGAGGAGCGGGAGGATCCGGATCGCGCGCGACCCGGAGCGAGCGGGCTCTGAATGGGAGCGAACTAGGCTCCGGGGAGTGAAACGCGCAGATTTCGCCGAGGCGGCTGTCGTGTGGTACCGTATGTGGGAAACGCTGGCACGCGCTGCAGCGAGCGGAGCCGCGTCCCGTCAGCCGTGACCCGCGGTTCGAGCGTGAAGGAGTGGACTTTACGCGGGGCACAATGAAACCGTCGCGGATATGAGCGCAGCTCTCTGGAGGTCTCCTCGCTTTTTTCCTCTCTCGGCTTCGGTTTCGCGTCTTCGGGGATGTTCGCGGGTTCCACCTCGGCGGCTCCAGTTCGGACTCTGACCCATCTCTGCGCCCTGGTGCTGCTCGCCGCCGCGGGACTCGGTTCCGAGCTGCGCGTGCGGGTCCGGCTGACCGACGGGCTGGTGACCGAGGAGGTTCTGGAAGCGGACAGCGAGAGGGATTCGATATCTCTCGAATTCAAACAGGGTGATGGGACTCTCATCACTTTTGTGGCGGACTTTAAGCAGGTGAGAGCTCGTGCTGTTGGTGAACTTTAGAACTTTACACTCTGCCAGACGCCGCTGTAACTGGGACCAAGCAGTGGTTCTTGAAGCTCCCATTGGTTAATACTATAATATTAATACAGAGTTTATGCTGTAAAGTCAGACTTTGCTTCAGTTTGCCTTATTCCTCTACAAGAATGAACTCTGCTCAGACCAATGTTCAACAAATCCAAGTCATGGTATCTACTGTAAACATGGGGCCAGTTGACCAATACCCAGATGTGTGACCTCGACAACTTTGTGGGTTTATTTTTTTAATGTATATGTTGAGATTTGCCCCGAGTCTATGACCCATAAAGGAAGAACTCAAGTGACCACGATCACCCCCCCCTTTTCAGGGTCACACATCTGAAGATTAAAGGTCCCCAAAAGCCTTAAACTCTCTGGAGCAGATGAAATAAGTCACACAAAGTGAGGAGAAGGTCATGGTTTCATTAGTTTTTGTTCATCCTAGCGTGAGCCTCCGGTCAAGACAGCTGCTGCTCTTAAGATGCAGATGCCCACAGGCCCCCGTGGCCTTGAAGCCCCCGCTGATCATGGCCTGATCATCACCAGCCATATTTAGCATTCTTCTAAAAGTAGAGGCGGGGGTCAAGTGACCAACTCTGCATTCATGCGTTTTTGTTTTTGGAAAGATGACACTTCTCGAATGCGAGCAGAGGGAGTCTGCACCCGCTCGGCTCAAAGAGGCAGCGCACAGAGCAAAGGCATGTGTCTGTGATGGTTGCTGTCACACAGAAGCTGACAGGCTGGCGAGATGTGAGGGGGGAGATTTACCCGGATTAAGTGGGCATGTCTGACCTTTTTGATCTGCGCGTCTGGTTCGCTAACCAAAACAGCTAATTTAGAGTTGAAAGAGACGAGGCCGTCGGGCCCGATCGCCGGTGACGCGCCGATACAAAGTGGTCCGTAAGCGTTTGTGTGGTTGTGCAGGCGCCTTGTGATGCAGCGTCCCCACAGTCATGCACACGTGTACACATCCACATGTGGTTTGGTTTTATTTGCAACAACACAACCTCATAGAACGCTGTACTTCTGAAAGGCTGACTTGGCGCCCCCCCCCCCCCCCCCTCCTCCTTGCCTCTGTCCCCCTCTCTGTCTCTTGTTCACTTCCTCCTGCATGTGGTTCTCATTCCACTCTTGTGCAGTATCTCCAAGATTTATGGAAACTTGGATGAGCTGTCACTTCCAGCTGCCACGAGCATACATCCCAGAAGAATGCATGTGGGAAGAAGAAGAGTGATTTTACAGGGACGTTACACGCTGGAGAGCTACAGCCAAAGCTGGATGGGAGCTCTGGAGGTGCAGGGCCACGGAGGTGGTTCCTGTCTGAGAGACGCTTCCAACGGCCGTGATCCTGTTGGGATCATTTTCCAAATGACAGCAGCCCCCTATTTCTCTGCTGAAGTAGTAAATGTCAAAGCCATTAGATGCCGGAGAAGCGGTGAGTCATGGTTGTGATTCCGGGTTTATTTCTGCTCCCAGACCAGGTAGATGCACAGAGATGCTGGTGACTTTCAGCTCGCTGTCGTCGTGTTTTAGTGAAAGACGCTACTTGCGAGAGGGAGGGAGTACCTGTTGTTTGCAGCTCGCAAAAAACACCCACAGCATTTTACCATTTCATTTCCTCTCTGGTCTCGCGCTGACATATTTACAGCCAAATATCCTGTAAATTAGGTCAAATTGCAGCGATCTGTCCGCAGTTTGGGGATATCCTGCTGACGTGCCTGGTGTCAGCGTACAGTTTTGCGCTCAGAGATAAATGGGACCACCTCCTGTGGTGTGTCCATGAAGATTTGTAGTCACTGTGTGGAGGTTCCGTTTCGAGCGCAACTCCACTTTCCACACGCGAACCGCTGCAGCCGTCACGGCCTAACGCAATCCCGCATCTCGGGGTGGACACCAACCATGTCCAGATTAATCCGTGGGAAATGTCTTGCATATTTGAGATGCTCGTTTTGAGTCTTTCCAGATGCGCAAACGCGGAGAGAAGCCGATGCATCCGCGTTGTTTTCCACTTTGGGTTTGATGGCACGTGTGCCGGGGTTCGTCTGTAGACTGGAGTGCTGTCTTGAACAGTTTTTCTGTGCAGAGGGAACGAGGGACTCTGCGCTGTCCCCAAAGGTCAAGGAAGCAGCAGATGTCGGGGCAAGTCACTCAACACTCGCACTATAATCTTAAATGGGCCTGCGCTTTGTGAACAATGACGCCGTGCTGTGAATGAGGACACCAGGCACTTTTTTTGGCAATTTTCGTTTTGTTTCCATCCCATAAAGCGGATTGTGTTTCAGGTCAGGTCAGGTCTGCGTGCTCTCGTGTATATTCCGATTGTCCCAGACGCACCAGGGCTTTACTGATACGCCCAGCCGAAGTTTGCTCTGGGAACGAACAGGAGATTGTTCACACGCCCTCAGATGCTATGGCAAAAACAGAATGGGAGCTGGAGGCGGGGAGACCGGTTAGGTGGCCTTTCACGCTGCCCATCGTCGGGGTCTGATAGGGTTCCTGCACAAAGTAACAGTTGGCTGTGTTTCCCTTTTTCCTAATTGACGGAACCGAACATTAGCTGCGACTCACGCATAGGTCCCATTGTGTGCCTTGCTCTCCGCTGTATCCTTCCACACCTTGCTTCTCACTCACCCCTGAGAAACCGTCCTCTTTTTGTCACTTGCTCGAACTTGTAAAAAACGTTTTACAGATGAGTGTCACCGGAGAGTAATGTTGTTTCAGACACTGTTGAAAACAAGTTTTGTTTTCTGCTGCAGGTCACAGTGAGTCATCTAGAAATTTCCTGTAGAAAATTCTAGAATTTTCCTGTTGAAATAATCTGTATAACAAACGGTCCCCAAAAAAAACAATACCATGTTTATTTTTCTATTGTTTGACTTGAGCAGGACCTGAGGAGACCTCGACTCCTGCTCGTCATTCTGTCGCTTTTTTTTCGCGATTAAATCCACAGATAAGTTTCTCAAGTAAAACAAGTCTTATGGTTCAAAGGGACGATGATGCTCCTACTTGTCAAGAATGTGATCTCTGTTGGAAAGGACTGTCTAGATTTCACTGTTGTGGTTCTGGGAGGTCCCGGTGGAAAGAAGAACCGATCCATTTCTTTAAATTTGATCTATTACTTCACTTTAAAAGTTTTTCGTTTGCCGTGTGTACAAGCAGCAGCCTTTTCAAAGATGCGCCTGTTTAAGTCTTTACTTCTTTTGTTCTCTGTTGGCTGAGTTGCAGGAAAATAGCTTCACTGTGAGTTGGCCCTTCAAGGTCCTCACATAGTCCCCCCCCCCTTTTTTTTGGCCTCTTGTGGCCCCACTGGCCCCTGTTGATGTCTGTCTTTGTCCTCATCCTACCAGCATACCAGATGTTAGCCTGAAGTGCTAGTTAAACAGAAAAGAGACCCCTTTTTCCTCTGCAGGGAAAGTGGACGCAGGGAAAGAGACGTGGGTTTAGATGTTCTCACCGGACAGTGGAATGCGTGGTGTCAGAGTGACAGCCTGTGATGGACAAGGAGATGGGACGTCGTGGTTTGCACTGTGCAGTTAGGATCGCATCCAACTACCTCAGTGGTTTGAGGATTGCTTCTGGTGAGAAGAAGGTTAACAAAGGGTTCTCTCTTCGCCAGGGCTTCCGTTCTAGTCCCCACACGGTGTCCTGAAATGTCCTGCTGTCAAATTCAACATGGCGTCCTCTGGATGAGCACGGCCTGTTTAGCGTCTGACTAAATACTAATGCGTTAAGTATTTTATGTTTTCAAGAAGGCTGTGGGACAGCAGTTGGAGTCTAAATGGGACTGAAGCCATCTTTTGTTTATGCTTTATCTATCTGCCTCATTTCCTTCCCTATTAGCAACCATGGTTTGTTTTCCTCTCATTTCCTGTATGCAAAGAGTCAATAAATGATGGTGGGTGTCTGGATAATTGCATCCAGCCCCCAGTGTGAATAAAGTGAATTATTCCCTCATTGTGGCCTCTACATATTTTGCACAGGTTTTAAACGTTCAAAATGTTGAAGCTGTTAAATCTTTAGGGGCAGCACTAAAATATTTCCATAGTTGAGTAGATAATAGCCAGGCAGAGCATCTTTCTGTCTGGGGCCACGTGTGTCTTACTGGCCGTGTGGACTAATTGCTCCGCTCTCCCAACAGCCAGGTGTGACCGTCTGAGTGTGACTCCACATTCTTGTCTTTGGAGCCTCTGTAATTAGGTTTAACTGAAGCTTTTTTTAGGGCAGTGGCCTCCAGCCTGTTTCTTTTGTCTTTATGCATCTTTCTCGCCCTCTGCCTGTTTCCCAAAACCATCCTTAATCCCACCACGACTGCACTTTTGCTCTGTCGACCCCCTTCATCACCCGTCAAGCACCAGGACAAATACTCTTCCCATCCCATTAAAGCAGTAGGTTGACATAGAGGTTGATTTCACACGCATCTGAGGGCAACTCAAATACACAGTTCGGCCCCCAGAGATCCCAAATGAGTCATCAGAGCGTGGCTGACCGGCAGTCATCCCCAGCCAGCGACCGGCCTTATCAACAGACCGGGTCTTAGAGGGGATTGAAAACAGGAAGACCCCCCTCCCACACAGGGGATAGCCACCGGCCCAGTGTTTGTATTTGTGTGTGGGTCTGTCTGCTTGCTGTGTGAGTTAGCACACGCTGGTCATTTCCACAGAGACTCTCTGCTGTAGAGCTGAGTGAATTATCTAGGTCTCCCTCTCAGTCGGTTACCCAGGTATATGACTTGCAGAGCTACGCAGTGATGGAGAATGTTCACTGTAAACGGCACCCTTTGACTGCCTGAATAGGCTTTTGTGCACCCCCCACCCCCAGTGAAACAAGCCCCCTCCTCCCCTTACTGTTTAACAGGTCTTGGTATGACCTGCTAGGTCGCATGAATACAGGCTTGTGTTTGGCTGCTGGCCAGAGGTGGTTTGTCTGCAAATGGTCCAAGTCCTGGGTGTCGGGGAGCGATGCTGAGGAATCTGTACTTGTGTGGAATATTTATAGCTGTGCTGACATTTACAGAGCTCTGGTGGGGAAACAAACTCGAGGCTACACTGTCCTTTTTTATTTCAGGATTACCCATCCTTTTTAAGACGGGGAGATGTCACTCGTTTAATTTTAAGTGTCTGTACCTGGTGATTTTCTCTAAATGTTGTTCTGCAGACCTTTAATTTATGCAGGTCTGTGGAAATAACTTTGAGGTAGCGACTCATTTTCCTGACACAGCTGCAGACACAGGCTGCAGTTGTGAATCAAGTGACTTTACGCTATATATTTTAAACCTTTAAACATAAGGGTTGGTGGCAAACTGTTGGCAAACAGTCATTTTGTCATGGCACAAAGTAAAGAATCTCTCTAAAACTTAGAAAGTCTTAGGGGATGCTGTCTGGCCATGGCAGTTTCTCTTGTCTGCTGAATGTGGATGGTGGAGTTTTCTCTTTGGCACAGACAACCTGACATCTGTTTTCCTGAATATTAGCTGTTCTGTGGCCTCATCTGACGATAAAAAATACATTTCCTCTGTCTTTTTTGTCAGCTTGACTACTGGGCTGTTACTGTATAAAACTGATGTGTGGCCTCTCACCCACAGCAAAGGTTTTTTAGTCCCTGATTGTGGAAAAACTTATAAGAAGAGTTGTTTTTTAACTAATCAAAGGTTAACAAGGTAACAACCCGTCTTTAGCTTTAGTCCTAGTTGGATGCCTCTTTTATTTCTAATCGTAACGTTCTCCACTGTTGCCAGATTTCAGGTTTTTTTTTATACTCCTGCTGCTTTGCTGTGGTGCAGTGACCACCAAGCCACCTGGCAGTTTGCACTGGTGGCTGTTATTTAGTTCAGTCGGTTGAGTTCTCATCCAAACAGTTCTGGTGTTTAGATTTTGTCAGTAGGCTTAAAACACCCGTTAATCATACTACTACACAACTTTTGCTTTGCTGTGTGTTCGTGTGCCCCAGTGCTGGTTTTCAGACGGGCAGAATTGCGTCTATCCTTGTCCAAACAAACCCCTTAATCCCACAGCTTCTGTCTGGATGGAGATGTGGAGATGATGTCATTGCTACTACACTATTTGCTTTCAGAACCAGCGCTGATTATTATCGCAGCAGCACCCAAACCCGCCAACATATCAACGCCGGGTTTGTTGCTGCCAATTTAAGGCCATGATGCAAATTAATTTCTCTTAAGTGGGCGGAGGTCCACTGGCTGCCGACAGAAATATAAAACATGTACAGCTCAGTGTTGAGGGTATGACGTACCCTAAATGTGAAGCCAGCAGATGAAAACTAGAGACAGGAGCCATTCAGACATAAATATTATCTAATGTTAGAAAACAGCTGGTTCACAGAATTTTTAGCCTTTATGCTAAGCTAGGCTAATCAATAGGCTAATAAGAAGATTAAGATTTCTAATATGTATAAATAATGTCAGGCCAAATGTTATACACAGCTCTTCTTCTGTTTGTTTTTTCCTTTTGCCTCAATCCAAAATGCGTAGAGGCATTATTTATATTATTATTACTCTTAGTACTACTCCTACTAGGGCTAGTACTGCTAGTCCTACTGTTAGTAGGCAATCAGTAATCTGGACACATTATGGTACAAGAGGAGGAGGAGATGGTCTGTTCTCAGGCCTTGACTAAGTTCCACAGAGGCAGAGTTGGTGGAGCTGTACCCTGCTCCTCTGTAATTAACCAGGGAGCCCTGGGGCAAATTCATGTGGCTGCCATGAATACCCCCCCCCCCCCCCCCCCCCCCCCCACACACACACACACACACACACAGCGCCATGTGTCTACAATATGGGAGGTCTCCAAGTTGTGGCCTACACTTCTTCCTACACTTCGGGTTTTATTGCGCTCTTGCCCGTCTCTGCATCAACATGATGACTCTCTGTCATCCTAATATTTGAGGTTTTCTTCTTTTCGTAATGAAGAATGCCTAAACACCCCATTATGGCACTGTGCCAACATCTGAAATGCTTTTAACATCCTGCGGTAGTTTCTCTGTAAATGAGTGCATGTTGAGTCATTTCCTTCATTACTGATCTGCATGATTCTCTTGTGTAATATCATAAAGGGATTGTAGCCAGAACGGTCCGGAGCGATCACGCAAAGGGGGGTCCATAAAGAACCACAGTGTGAACGCTGAGGCAAGTTGTGTTGCTTTACATACAGGAAGATGGACCGAAGAGCTCAGTGGGCTGTTCATGTGTCCTGAGTTCCTCCTGCTCTGGGAGTGAAAAGGCCTGAAACTGCCTAAACTGCCTCTGTTCTTCAGAGGGGTGTGTGAAAAGCGGAGGAGGGGTTTTGTGTGTGTGTGTGTGTGTGTGTGTGTGTGTGTGTGTGTGTGTGTGTGTGTGTGTGTGTGTGTGTGTGTGTGTGTGTGTGTGTGTGTGTGTGTGTAAAGCTGAAGACAAGAAGGGGGTTGGGTCTTTGATGAATAGGAGGACAGGTCTGCTGCTCTGCTTTGCCCACTGCCAGAGTTCCCATCATGCTTTGCAGGCCGTCTCACACAAGTTGTTGTGCACGTGAATTCCCCCTCTTTCCTTCCTCACTTTAAAAACATTCTGACTTTTATGACGAGCTGGAAGAGACTTAAAAGCTTAATTTGACAGGACAAATAACCGGAGCGAGGCTGCAGCGACACTGTCCAGGCCTCCACACAGTACGAAGTATCAACAAACTGTCACACACTACTTTAGGAGCGGTGAACATAAACCCGTCTTCACCCTCTGCACACGATTGTTTGAAACTCTTTGAACTCCACACAGTGAATTGCTTGGAGTGTCTGGACAAGTTCTGCATTAAGGGCCAAAATGGAAAGAATATTTGTCCTGATCCATCTGAGCCTGCACGCTTTAACACACCTCGCCTCATGCGCCACATCGCTGTCCCCTGAGGATCGTGTTTATCCGTGCCGCCCCTTGTGTCTTGCAGGATGTGAAGATATTCCGGGCGCTGATTCTTGGCGAGCTGGAACGCGGGCAGAACCAGTACCAGGCCCTGTGCTTCATCTCTCGCCTCAACCGCAATGAGATCATCCCCAGCGAGTCCATGGCTCGCCTCAGACAGGTATGACCCGGCCAGATTCAATTAGAGGGAGGGGGGGGGGGGGTTCAATATTTACACAGTGTGAACAATCACCGTGTGTGCCGTCCGCTCAGAAAAATCCCCAGGCCATCCGCTTGGCAGAGGAGCGCCGGGGGCTGGAGCAGCTGACCATGAGCGTGGCGGTCAACCTGAGCCGGGCCTGGCAGCTCAGCTCCCACATTCACAACATGTGCAGCGAGGCCCGGGAGGCCATCTACACCAGGGAGGCAGACGTCAAGCACTGGCTGGACAAAGGTCGGTGGCCGCCGCACCCCCGTTGACTTGTGTCTGTGCGCTGATGCTCTTTATCCCTCCCCCGGATAAGGATCTATTACCGTCCCCGTTATCGCCCCGTTCTGCTCGCTTTGCTGTTGGCATCCGCGTGGCCTAATAGCGATGAAGTCTGAATTACGCGGCTGAGGAGAATCCGTGCGACTGCGCCTTTGTAAAGTGGAAACAATGTTGACGGTCACGGTTGGCCGGCGCCGGAGCGCCGCTATCTGCCGAGGGACGGGCGGTAGCGTCTCCTTTGCATGACAAGCGCCCCCCCCCTTCCATCGAGCCGCACAGACAGAACGAGCAGGGTTCACGCAACGCTACCATTGTCGCCCTAATAGCTGGAGCCTGGTCAATAATGCCCCGTGTCTCTGCTTGTGTTCCAGGGGTGGACGGCGCCATGTTTGAGGCCTTGCCCCAAACCACGGAGGCGCCCAGCTTCCAGGCCTGTCACGGCGCCAAAGACTTGTGGCAGCCGTGCCTGTGCACGTACAGCCTGCGTCTGGAGTGGTACCCGTGTCTGCTGAAGTACTGCCGGAGCCGCGACACCACGGGCAAAGGCTCCACCTACAAGTGTGGCATAAAGAGCTGCAGCAAAGGGTACTATTTCACCTACTACGTGCCACAGAAACAGCTCTGCCTGTGGGACGAGGAAACCTAGCATTTTGTTCCGGACGGTTGGGGAAAGCGGCCAAGCCCATGTTTCTCCACCCATGCTACTCAAAGTCAACACGGGGACACTAGGCCGTGGTTTGCGCCACGCTAAGTGACGCTGTCTCAGGTGGGGAGTGGCAGGATTGAAATGTTCAAGCTGACGCCACGAACTGTTTCATGTTCCAAATGAGACCAAAAGCCTTAAAGGACGGGGAGAGAGCGAGTCTTAGATGACCTGTGAACCGTCAGCTGTCATCTCCAGCAAACTGTGACTGTGCCCACAAGCCGTCACCTTCGTGCCTTTTTCTTTGGGAGACATTTACGAGCATAAGAGCTGCACCAACAGCAAGAACCTCTAAAATATTAACTATCGTATGCACAAAGCTGGACAGTGTGTTTCCAGTCCATTTACCGCCAGCAGAGGATCACTAAAGTGTCACTCTGATCACGAGGTCACGCACACCTAGACTTCCATCCTGGTGAAACCTTGGATGGTGGACTTCTCTCTGTAACGACAACCAGCGGTTTGAGCTGGCTGATCAACAACATGCTTCTCCAATGCTGCCGTTATTTATTTTGGTTTCAACATGAAATTATGGAGGATTATTTTTGTATAGGTTTGTGAAAAAAATCCAAGCATTTTATTGCCTTATTCACAGTAAAGACATAAGTTCAACACGTCTGTACCACAAGTCAACAGTAGCGTAAAGTATGCAAACACTCTGCTATGCTTCATTAAGACCAACGGGAGGTACTTCATGCCCAACACTCACATTCTTAGTCTGTTAAAAATGCTCAAGAAACCAAAGTTTAAAAAACCCCATCAAAGAACGGTGTTGAGTTTCAGTTTGTAGAAACAGACCTTTTTTCTTCCTTAGGATTTGCTTGTGATGATCTATGCTGCCATCTCCTGGTCGCAGTGTTTGAAGCTCTCGTTTTCAGTTATGTTCAGTTTTTTTATATTTCTTCTGTCATTGTCAAAAGTCAAATGTTTATAAATTATGCATCTCAAATCTTCTGAACACTTACTGTGTGTAATTCAAGAAGCACTTCTTGATTGTGGGATCAAATTCAGTGTTGTCCGCTTAGAGCCAGGGTGAGGACTTTGGCTCATCTTTCCTCCACCTTCATTTCAGTCTTCACTGCTTTCGTGGTTACTGTGTCCAGCGAACTGGAGAACCAAATGAGTGAAACATTTCTATGTGATGCCTTTTATTATGATCAAGTGCCTTAACATTTCCACTGATATCTTTGCTATGTAATTGTAGGTTAAGTTGTAAAACATATTTTTTCTATGAAAGAGTTTTGAATATGCTGTAAAAAAGTTGCCATAAGAAAATTGAGCAATTAGGTAAGTTGCCATTGCTGTTTTACAATAATTGTTTCAATAAAGTTTTTCTTTGCACTGCAGAATTTTAAAAGTATATATTGTTTTACTTTTACGTGATGATAAATTTGAGAAAATTAGAGCATTTGAAGGAAGCGGACGCTGAAGAGGAATGTGTTATTCTTGGTTGTGACCACAAGGTGTCACCACTGTTATAATAGGAAACACGCTGTCTCTCTAAAGCAGCAGTAAAGATAGAAACGCATTTTTTATTAGTTTATAGATCTGCTAACTCATGGCTTCAGCTGCAGAATGGTACGGGTTGGTTTAACGGGGATACAGCCTCGCTCCATCGTACTGGAGGCGACGCATTTGCATGCACTCCGGCTCGTGATGCTGAGGGAGGCTGGAGCGCGACTGACAGCAGCTCGTGCGTCCGCCAGCGAACGTCTCGCCGTCTCCCCCGGAAACGCCGAGCAAATAACTCAAAGGATGTGAGCGCAGAAACGGCCACATGCGCATCTTCAAGGTAATAACGAGTAATTTGGGAAGGCGCTATGCCCGATACAGCCCGTCGCGTGGGCCCCGCTGACGTTGGCTAGCAAGCTAGCAGCTAGCTCGTCTCATCCGCTAACTGGGCTCCTCAAAGCATCCTCTGAGCGAGGGACGGTCTGCTGCTACTGCTGCGCTTTGCTTTACCAACATCACCCCTCGAGGTGACTCTTAACGTCTTCAGATATTTAATAGAAACATTAACCATTTAAACCACATAGTGCCCCGCTGCTTTGTCCTAGAGGTTTCCATGGAAACGCTGTTAAAGCGATATTCCTGTTTACGACACTAGTTTTGTGCCCCTAAAATAGACGTTATTTTTCATTTTCTCTATTTTGTATGTTACCATGTAAAAATAAAAAAAGGTTTTATAAATGCAGGCTGACTTGACCAGTTGTTTTCATCACAACATAGCTGTATATAAACATACATACCCACATACTAATAAACCTCAGTAGAAATACAGGGAAGCGTGAGTCTCACGTGGGATCTTGATGAATCATTATGGGATGCCCTGTTGCACGGTTCCTCACAAAGGCCTGTGCATTAACTGAACAAATGAAACAAAAACATGTTTCACAACTTCGCCTCCCAAGGGACAAGTGTCACACAAACACAGTCTGCGGCGCCTCCGCCTCCAGCGGGAGCTGTCTGGGGCCCGGCACCCAGTCCTCTCTCACCTCGTTTCGAAAATTGCTGGAAGTCTTTGAGGGTGAAGTGCTCGTCTTGTTCCCCGGCGGTGGGAGGGGGCCTGTCCTTGTGCCCCGTCTCACCTCCTAGCACAAAACGTCACTGCAGAAGAAGACACATCCCCCTCACCCCACCGCACTCTCGCTCGGCCGACTATGGTGCTATTATAGTTCAGGCAAAGGCTAATTGTTGCTGACTTACAAAGGGCTGCACAGTCCAAGTGTTTGGACGCTCATGCTGTCTGTTTTTACCGTAAGCGATATTACAGAGCAAGATGTGCCTCCATTTGTTTACATCACTGCGTAACATGACGTTCGCCTGGTGACCGCTGACTGACGAGCTCCTGAAAGAAGCTGGACGTGGGTTTTATCGGTTTTCATTGTTTTGTTCTGTCCTCAGAGGAGAAGATGACAGTGCTTGTGGTTTGTGCCCTCCTGTGCCTATCCTTCTGGGTCTCTTTCTACTTTATCTTGTGTCACGTCAACGGCTCCAGGAGCTACGAGTGGAACTGCCGCCTTGTCACCTTGGCACATGGCATCGTGGCTATCTGCATCACAGCATACATAGGCTATGTGGACGGACCCTGGCCTTTCACCCACCCAGGTAGGACGCGCACTATGACATGTCATCATCAGCATTGCTTAGTCATTTTTTAGTTGCTTTTCTGGTCTTTCGGTTCCAAAGTTGTGTATTCAAACAACAGGAAAAATGTGGATAAACCATCATTTGTTTTATTCCACGATCATTCAGAAACCTGTCTGTGTCTGTTCGTGTGTGCCAGGTACTAAGAACACCCCTCTGCAGATAAGCGCCATGCTGGTGAGCCTGGGCTACTTCATTTTTGATATGGCCTGGTGCGTGTACTTCCGCACAGAGGGAGCCGTTATGCTGGCCCACCACACCATGAGCATCCTGGGAATCCTGTTGACCCTGTGGCTAGGAGAGTCGGGCATCGAGTCGTGCGCGGTGCTCTTTGGCAGCGAGATCACCAACCCACTCCTGCAGGCACGCTGGTTCCTCAAGCAGACGGGACGCTACGGGACGCGGCTGGGGGACGCGGTGGACGTCCTGTTCGTGCTGCTGTTTGTGCTGATGCGAATCTTCGTGGGAGGCACAATGCTTTACTGTGAGCTGATCTCCCCGAGACCCAGATTCTTCATCAAGTGTGGGGGAGTGGCCATGTATGCGCTGTCCTGGGTGTTTATGGTGGACATTGTTCGCTTTGCCAGACGGAAGAGCAAGAGCTGGCACAAGCAGCAGAGAAGGCAGCTGGAGACAGTAGCAGCTAATGGCCTTGAAGGTAAAAAGGACTGATGCACTGTTTCTCTAAAGGGAATGGGTTTACATGTTTTTTCTACTTGGGGTGTGCAAGCAAGGCACAAATACATATTTTGTATGCTCGACTGAGATTAAAAAGGGATGATTGATCGTCACCATTTTCTATGTGGAAATATTTCATGACATCTGTCGTGTTTGTGTTTTGATCATTGCACCCGAACACATTAGTCATTGTGTAAAAGGCACAGTTACCAAAAGCCACAGGTGTAGTTTATCCCACTTAAAACCAAAGCACCTCCTGTAATTACATCAGCAGAGTTTGATTTTGGTCGTAGTGAACTGTGGCCTGGACATATGTGGCGTTGCACCAGTGGGACGCTCACTGTTAGGCAAGATAGGAAACTTCCTTGTGAAACATTTTTAGCCCTTGTAATCCTTGAGAGTTCTGCAGTCATTTTGTGGTGACTTTGATAGAATAAATGTGTGTATGATGTGTTTGATGAGTTTATGTGATCTGGGTTAATGTGACTCTCCTACGACTCAGTCTGCTGCTAGAGGAGCATCTCCATTACAAACTGGAGTTGTACATCATAATAATATTATTTTCCAATTTAATATGTATGTTTAAACTATAGATGTGTGCGGTTGATTTCACAGCCTCTAATTACTTTAGTTGAGCAGAGTACTGTTTCATTCTCACAGGGATCCATGACCACGTCATGTTGAAATCATTACATCGTGAGCTCCCTGTGTACTTACAAATCAGGTGTGTGGCACCTGAGTGAGTGCTTTTTAATCCAGAGTGCTTGAAATAGACATGCTCAACCCTCACCATTTCTAGCCTACTGTTATGAACAAGGTTGCCTTTGGTTTGGACAAGAATACAACCTGTGTAATCCTGCATGCAGGAGCATGAAAGGCAAAGTCCTAAGAACACAACTAGGACCCTGGAATTAAAGTTAATAACAATGTGTTACTTATGGATACTTTTGATGTACATTTAATATATCCATATATACTAACATACACAATATTTCTTTCTTCTTTAAACATTCATTTGTGTCTGTTTTGTCTGCATTTTAGTATTTTTTTGCTTGTGTACATTTGCCAGACTGAAAATGTTACAAAAATACTCTTCCTCGTTATCTCACCTGTATTGCCCACCACACAAGTGCATTATGGGATACAGGCAGGTAAGTTGTCTGCATATCTAACTTTTTCAGAGGAAAGTTAGAGTTCCTCTGAAGATATTTGTGTGATGCTACCAAATAACCAGCTTTCCGATTTATAGGTCACACTTTATCTGTGTTCCTATCGACTGTGTCTTGTTATTTTTGTGGTCGTAAATTTCTGTCTTACTGTATTGTGCAAAAAGTCCTGTCTAATTTACATTTGATTGAAATGTGTTCATCCATACACTGTTTACCCAGCTGCCACTGTTCAAATCATCATCATCAAGTAATAGTGAGAGACAGTAAGAAAATCTAACTGGTGTGTGCCTTAGTTATTCGAATGTATTTTCCTGATTTTGTGATTGGCTTTTGTTTTGTAACGTGTTCCAAACCTTCCAAAAAGAACCATTTTCAGTTTTGGGTGTCATTGTCCAGGATTTGTAATCTATTTTGTAAGTAATTATATGCTGGCAAAAAAAATAAAACTTTGGAAACACCAACGTGTTAGTGGGTTTGTACACTGAAATTTACAAAATGAACATCAAAACAGAAACCTGTTTCAGAAGATGCAGTAGAATCCCAAACTGCTTCAACCCAAGAAGCCTGATGTTACCTTAGGCATCCACATGATGGTGTCATTTCAATGCAATGTGAATGATCAGTGAGGAAACATAACTGCAGTCATTTGTCAATGGTAAAACATTAGAAGAAACACATTTTTAATGTATCTGTGCATATTATATTTTTTACTAACGCAAGCACAGGTAATTTCATTGAGGGTCTCTTGGACGTCCCTTTCGGACGTCCCTCACCAACCTTATTCCACTTAGAGGAAGAGGTACAGTAATGTAATGAAAGGGAAAAATACATAAAAGGATATTTTGCTAAGTTTTATCTCCTTATCTCCTTTTTTGTGGTGTTTTATGTGTTTATTGGTATTTTATTTAGTTAAGTTGAGGAAGGGCTTTTATTCTAAACACAGTAATAAATTAACAGCGTAACATATTGACTAGAATTGCTGAACATCCAGTCTCAGAACATAAAGGGAACCTTGAAAACCATCCAACAATCACACAACATGCATATTTATTATGTAATAAAACATATTTAGGATGATGTCTGGTTAAGCAAATAACTAAGTAATAGACCATCACTGATGCAAATGTGTGTGAATTGACATGCTGATGCAATAGATTGATTAGTTGATTACTTAATAAAATACCAAAAAAGTTTCACAAACTCATTTTGTTAGTGTAACCACCAGCAAATCCGTATATCTGAGCAGATGTTTTAGCATTATAAGCGATTAAAATGTTTAAATTGATTAATCATGTCAGTAAACAATTAACTTAGCCTTGTAGGTCATACTTCAGTTGACGAATATGTTTATTATAAAATATTTTTTATTAATGCAATTATTATATTTATCAAATTGCATATAAATCCAACACAACTTCATGGCATTTTTTTATGTTTTCTACTTCTATTCAGGTTGTTTATTAGAAGAAGTACATTTTCAATGACAAGTGATTAATCGACTGTTCGCTGGCGGTCGAACATCTATTAGATGAAATTAAATCTATGTCTGAGATTTACACTCATGGCTTCTAGAGGAATGGCTCACATGTCATTAGGCTCAATAACGAAAACTAACGTTGTTGTTTATTTCTAGGCACGTCGGTATTTCTTCGTAACAGGCAACCGACAGCCTTTTCCGACGTTATTCTGAAACTAAATGAGTTTTCCCGTCTCCCGGCGGAAGTGCTCGGTGGAAGCGCTACTGGACTCCAGCTAGCTGGCTAGGGCGTTGTTAGCGGCGAAAAGTGGGATTTTCGGTACCTTTGCGAAAGTTCTGCGCTCGCACGAACGGCGGCCCGCGGCGGGAAAACGTCTTTTCGGTGTTCGCCGCGACTTGTAGGCGCCTCTGCGGCGGTTCGGCGGCGGTTTGCGGAGGGCTGGTCGCCAGTTTGCGTCCCGTTAGCTGGCCGCGCGGCTAGCCTGCTCCCATCCTCGGGAATTCTGCCGAGAAACGACCGAATTGTGGAAACATGGAGTCAAGGAGCGGCGCGCGCTGTTAGCCCACTTCCACGGAGTTTCTCCCCTCAAGAGGACTTTTTGAAGGACATTACACGGAGACGTATCTCAAGCCAAGCGGCGTCCACGCGCCGTCGTATGTATATTTTCGGTCGCTGGTCGGCTCATTGTTTGGATCGGTACTTTGCTTAGTTTGCACACGAAGCAAAGTTTTTTTTTTGCTGAAAGAGCTCATCTGTTTTGTTAGCTCGTAGCTGGCGAGACTCAGCGCCAGCCCGCCTGCCCGGTCGTGAGAAGGGGATTTAAAAAAACCAAACAGTTGTTTTATTTTAATCTGCCATCTCCTCGGATCTGTTCGGACTTTATTGAGGGCTCGCGCCGTTGCGAGAGTCGCCGCAGTTATTTCGCTCACAAAGTCGGCGCTGAGCGTTGCACATGGTCACGGGAGCGTCGGCGACCACAGACGCGGGCAGGCGGTACTGGGAGCATTGGGAACCAAATGGGACCGGAGGAATTCCCAGCATCTTAAAGATCGCTTAGGCTCCGGAGTCATTCAGCCGATTCTGGGTGGTGGCACTCGGACTCCATCGCAGGGCCAGCGCGTCTGTTACAGTGGGATACGGACAGATTACAGACTCCAGACCAGCGGTGAACTGGGATGTGAATGCGACCCATTCACACGGGGAGTTCATACAACTTGTGCCACCCGGAGAAGTGTATTTATTCCTGTTGCCAAAATATTCTCCATTGCCGGAGTGGGAGATAATCTGTCTGTGCAGCTGATACGACAGAGGCCCCGATTGTTTTCATAGAGGTCTGCGCGTTGGACTCCTTGCTGCGATTCATTTTTTTTTGACAACGCGTGTTGCTTGACAGATTGACGCAATTAGCGTGTCCTCAAGTGTCTGGACGTGTCCCGCGATTCATTTATTCCCAGCGTCATCCGCAAAAAAAGCCCATTGCCCGCTTCGTACGAATGCCAAGAGAACGACGCTCCGGGAAATCGCCGCATCACACTCTGGAAAATGTTAATCGGATATAATTTTCTGCAAATCTAGAACCGGAAGCCCAATGAGTGACACACAGTCCAGCTTCACTGACAGGTATGGTACACGACGTCTCTTTATGCCGATGCATTTTCCGCAATCGAATCTGCATCAGCCTGGACGTTTTATGGCGTATATATATTTGGCTGTGACCAATGCTCTGAAGCACAACACGCAGTGTGATGAAAATAAGGCTGTACGTGGCTGAGGCAAAGTGCTTCTTATAGTGATGTGTATAGTAATAACTGCGTTATACAATCTAATTACTAAAGAGAGGACATTAGGTCTTGATCGAAACTCTGCTGATCTCAGCATGGGTAATGGAGTTCTCATCAGACAGTAAAGTACTATTTGTCCAAGCAGTAAAAAACAAAACAGGCTTGCCAGTGTTTGTGTGCCAGGGAACAGTCATCCGTAATCCCTGTACACCTTTCAACATCTCTATTAGCTCTAAGCCCTTAAAGCTAACCTTCTCCTACACCTATTAAAACAATCTCTGGATTTAGACCAAACCTTAGGTCCACCTAGTAATCACCTTATCCGAGGCATCTGCCAGCTTAAACGCCAACTTCGGCGGATGCTGTTGCTAAGACGAGCGGGGTAAATATTGTGAGCAAGAACACACTGAATGGTATCGGAGGCTTGGTTTGTGCCATCCTCACTCGCTGTGATACACTGCACATATGTATTTATTCCATTATGACAGGAACATGTACCTCTGATTTTTTTTTACCTGGAGAATAAAGAGGCTCCTGTTCGCCCCAATCTGATGTGCTGTGAGTGAAACAGATGTTGCATTACATCAGACCTCCTTACCTGAATCCCACATACCGGCAGAGAGCGCAGGGCCAGCACAGTGGAATGTGGTCGGCAGATTCAGGGCAGAGGAATTTGCACAGGTTGGGATATGAAATGTCCTCATGGCTAAAGCTAGAGGCTGGAGCCCAATCCCATTTCACATGACCCCCCTCCCCCACGGCCGTGATGGCAGCAGTGGCTGGCACCAACTGCTGTTGTGGTGCTTTTTTGTTTTGGGTGTTGTTACGGCACTACGTCAGTGTGCGTGGCACTGTTGAGTGCACCGCATGTAGACATGAGTGCGTCTCCTAGAAATCAGTGCTTTTAAATCATCAAAATTGTAACGATATGGTAGGTAGAGTTTAAAAAAATCACATGGGATGCTGAGTTGCTGTTCCATTGCACCGTTTTCTTGGAGCGGTTCTTCTGTATGTAAGGTTAGGTTTTTGTGTTTTAAAACTTTATTACTCTACCAGTAAAACATGATGCAGGACTTCACTGTGTGACTATAGTCTCTTCCTCCCACAACTAATTACCTCCGATTTGATTTAAGTGAGCCTGAATTTTACTTCAGGGTGCACCCATCTGCCTATTGATGGCACTATCGGATGGTCGATTCCACCCCCATTTAAGTCTTTTTGTCCCGGCCCCTGCTTTCTCTCCCTTCATGTGTTGTGTGGTGCATTTTGTTTTTGCTCAGCTGGCTATGGAGGGAGTATGCATCCAACCACTATTGGGGTTGAGCCAGCAACCGGTGGGTCAGTTTAGTGCGCCCTTTGTCACAGAGTTCTGCTGATCTCCACGTTTTTTTTCCCACCCCCCCGAGGCCCTCCCTGAAAGTGGTGCTGGCGACGTCACTTATGGTAAACAATAGTTTTTAGTGAGGGCAATCTGTCGTCTCCAGGTCATCAGTGTTGGACAGGTACATATTGGGCTCCTTAATACAGTATTGGATAAGTTATATAAGTGGCTTATCTGTTATTATAAATCTCTGATTTTCCCAATAAAGTAATTGCATCGTAAACATTTGATAACAGCATGGCACAGAGTTGCAGATTATCTTCCTGCAGTGGACCTTATCTCATGACGCACGCCCTTGTGAGCAGTTCTGACAGCTTGGCTTGCTTGTGCACATCTCTTGTATTTGGCATCCCTTCTTGATAATGCAGTATGCCTCTACACCATCTAGTCAGCACTCGCACTGGGGATGCTGTGTCAGCTGCTCTGAACTCCGCATTAAAATGCGTATGCCGAAGTCATTTAAAGCTCTGATCACAAGGCCATAGACTCAGACCCAGCTTGCTGTGGATGGCTGCATGTGGGCCTGAACACATTTCCAGTAAATTGATTTTATTAATTATATATCATATCAGTGCATGGGATCAAACTTTATAAAATGTGTAAAATCTTTCTTCACATCTATCTAAATAAATGGCTGCATAGCATAAACACACTAATGTTTAAACTGTACAGAAATTGCGATTTTCTGTGACGTTAAAATCTGCAGCAGAAGCATTAAATTAGCCCGTGGGCATTTCCTCTTCAATTTGTTACAGCATTATGTCACTGTAAGTTCTTGCACGCTTAAATATCACCAGATCATTGGTAGCAATTAGATCACTTCAAGGTTATTCCCAGCTAAAAATTGTGACAAATCTAGGTTCTCAACCACAACCTACATAATTTGCATCATGGAGCATGTGTTTAGGTTTTTTTGCACTTCAAGGTTGATGTAAACAAGCCCCAGGTGTTTAAAGCGAACACCAGCTTTGAGTCTTGAAGAGTATTATTAATTTGATTTTAGCCATGATTTAACAAGTCTAACAACTGACTGTGTGTCACTGGTTCTACAAAACATTTACAATGATGGACCTTTGTAAAATGCCAGCAAGTGGCAGTTGCCAGTTGGTGTATAGGACCTGTATAGAACACATGAACACAACAGCATGTCAATAAATTCAACCTTTATGATGACAAAGGTCTTCTTCAGTCCACTGGTAAATTTGCTTTTAAAAGTTTAGGTGCTGTTTTCAGTGAAAACATCAGAATATTGTAGTACCCGAGGGTGAAACCTTTGTCCATAAAATTAATTGCAAACTGTTTAAGACGCCCATATTATGTGGCTTCCTTGTTACTGAGGGTTGTTGTATAGAGCTTGTTTGCCCTTCAACAAGCTGCTTTGTTCAATCATCAAGTGTTTCCACTGTTTTATCTGCAGCCGCATTTAACACAGTGCCTTAAAGTGGTCACATGTGGTGGGTGGCTACAATAACCTTTCTGCAAAGCAGCTGCAACAATTAGTTCTATCTAAAGCCGGACAAACGTAAACCTGGTTATACACAGTTTGGGTTCCGTTTACAAAACCTTAACCCTG
Source organism: Betta splendens (assembly GCF_900634795.4). Taxonomy (NCBI): domain Eukaryota; kingdom Metazoa; phylum Chordata; class Actinopteri; order Anabantiformes; family Osphronemidae; genus Betta; species Betta splendens. The sequence continues at coordinate 8,901,606 of NC_040893.2, forward strand.
AACATCTGTACTTGATGAATGACCAGTTATTTGCATTTACAGAATGTAGAACACAACCTCTAGGAGACTCTGTTCACACGTGGATGTCACTTTGGCAGGCACACACCAACTCTCACCATGGTCTGTTCACTACTGCCGGGACCCACCTCATAGTCTTCTCCACCCACCCTCTTTTCTAGATTTTCTCTAGAGTTTCTTTAATTTATTAATGAGTAGATTTTTTTAAAATACATTTTTTAAAAGTGTGGTAGTTAAGACCTGCTAAAAGTCAAGAGGTTGACATTAAGACTGGAAAAAAAGCGGACGAGGACAGTAAGGGAAAAAATAGGCCATGCCCCAGGGATAGTGTTGTTGAGGAGTAGGTGGAGCTTTGGCATTAGCTGGGGCTCTGGGTGCTGGGGGAGTTGGGGGTCTGTCACCCAGCGCTGTGATGGTGATGCTTGCGGACACCTTCTACAATCCTGTCCTGTTAGCCAAGAGTGCTTCAGGGCCCAAACATTACATTCACTTTATAAAAACGGGATCACAACAATGGAGGAAAGGGGGACAGGGAAAGAGAGCTGTCTTGCCCAAGTGTCATGTCCTCACATGTCCATGTAAGGGTTGTGCAGCCATGAACTAGGCTAGTGCCTCCGAGCTAACTGCGGTTCTTGTGAATGCCATTGTGAAGCAATGGTATTCTGACTCTAGTACGATATTTTAGACTTGCTCTTGCCTTTGTCTCATACAGAGAAGAGGTCGTGGTGAATGTTAAGTAACAGCATCCCTGCTAGAGTGGATGAGATGTGGGTTCTTTGGCATCTTGAGACTGCCCTTCTCTAGGACTCAGGATGGGGATGCTCTAATTAAACGTTGTCTCTCTCTCTGCAACAAAGGGCTGTGCTGAAGGGAGAGATCAGCAATGTGCTGAATGGTGATTAGTCCAAAACTTTGTGTTTCTGCTGATTCAGGAGAGACTAGACAAACAACAACACCCATAGTCATGTGCAGAAACCTGTCGGAGCACATGTTCCGTCACCAACCTGCATGTGAGGCTTTGTGAGTAATTTCAAATTTAGTCCAGGGTAGAAAGGAGGGGAATGAGGAGGCAGATGTACACTTTAAATCATTATACTTTAAACATAATGATCTTTTGTGCAGATATTCTTAGGCGCCTAATGGTTGACGTTTTCCCTTAGTGGTAAAAAACTTATTGATATATTGATGGTCATCCTGCTTTCACCAAGCTGTATTTTTCACAAGTACAATGTAATAACATTTAATAGCTTTGGAGAGAATGAGGTGTCAGGGTTTTACTATAGGTTGCATCAGCTTAAATGTTATAATAGCACGGCTGTCATTCATATAAAAATAGTTTCCATGTGTCCCTAGCACACACATCAACATACGCAATACTTGAATCCAAAAAAGCCTCCCAAAGTCAGTCAGAACATAAAAGTAACGACTGCTGCAGTTTACGGTGATCACAGATGGCAGCGCATATGATTAGGAGTATTTAGTAGAGCACACCGCACCACCACTACCTTTGCTTTCCCGTTCCTGTAGGACGACAGTAAGCATAGCGTGAAGAAATGTCTATCCTGCGGCCCTCATGTCAGGAATCCTGATGAGGTTTATTGGGGCAGAAAGGGCACCGTTTTCCCCCCGAGGCTGTCGCTTGAGCTCCAGAACTATTGCTGTTGCGTCTCTCACCTCTCTCTCTCTCGCTCTCTCCCTCACTCCTTGACTTTAATAACACAGCATAGTAGCATAAACATATTCACATGGAGTATTGCCAAAACACTATGAATTATAACATACGCGTTGATCTTGATCTTGAGGGCAGATCTTGGAGGTTCATTGGAACACATGGGAATAGAACTACCATCTCTGGCGCTCTACGTAGAACTGTGGGGCGTCAGTCTGGGCTTGGACTAGGCGGTTCTAGGCGTAACAAAAGGTGCTGGTCACTATACTACACTATACATAGGTACACTATACCGGTAGCCCATAGGTTGCATGTGATCTGGAGCAGGGCTCGTAGACCACGCCGCATTCGGGCGTGTTCAAAGTTTCCTAAGGCCAATTCGTAGTTCCTGCCTCCATGCGTTCGCTGTCTGTGACGTGGAGCCTCGGAGGATCCTGACAGACAGATTTACCGAGTAGGTGCACATTTGTCTGTGCATTTGAAACTGGTCTTCTGCATTTAACCCCCGCGCTCCTCCTCTTAGACATTTTGCTGATGGCCAAATTCATTCTTTTCCATTCTGAGACATCTGTTCCTTTAGAGACACTTTTGTTTTTTACCCTAGTGTTGATGCAGTTATATCACATCGAAAGATCCTTGGACTTGTCCAGATGTGGAATTATTTGTTGCTATATAGCTATTTGGTTTTCACTCTTATTAATCAGATTTTATTTATTTATTTTTTTTGAGTAAGAGCGGGGAAAGTGAGCGGGGCATGTCTGAGCTGGCCGCTGGAGCACAGAACTCAGCGTTAACGCAGCGAATGTGTGGTTGTAGGCTGTGGTGAGCTCTAAATAACAAGTGGCAAATTAATTAGTAGTAATGAATCCCCCCCCTCCTGTTCCTTTTGAAAAGCTGTGTTCCACATTAGTACTCAGTGAAATCAGCGTACACTGTTGAGGCAGCCTGCAGAGTTTGATGCTGCTGTGATTATGGAGTGCAGCTCTGTGGCTGAAGACGGCTGCTTTTCGCAGTGACAGGGAATGAGAGTGATGTCACGCAGCCTGTGTGTTTGTGTTCACCCGCAGCGTCGTGACTCAGGTGTATAGATTAGATAACGAGCAGTGTGCGTGTGCGTGTCTGCCATTAGCGGGTTGCAGGCCTGAATCAGGCGGTTGCAGGGGCTGTGCCACTGAGATGGAATCTCAGACGGGAGGCTGAAAAGAACACATTGCCAGCGCGATAGCACACTTGCCAGGCCAGTGGCTCGACGCGTCAACTCCCCGAACTGTCCGGGCGCCTCGCGGCGTCACGCCGGCCCCACCTCGCCGGGCGGGAACAACACCTGCGTTGTGAGCCGCGCCGCCGTCTGCTTTCCAGCCCAGACTACAACAGCGCAGTCTGCTGCCGGGAAGCGTCACGGTCAAATTCAAAGTGCCAAGCGCCTTTAGTTGTACGTGATTCGGCTCCTGGCTTAAGCTCGGCGCATGTTTATATGTGCTTGGGTTGTTTCTAGTAGAAACTGCGTGTTGGTTTAGCCCACTCGTGTCCTTCCTCGTCTGTTTGGGCCCTTCCACTGAAGAGGCTGTGTGTGAGCGCCGCGTCCTCAGGGCTCTGTGGGCCCTGCTTTTCTCTCTCTTCGCGGTCTCGTCTGGTCCCGGCCTCTCCTACTGCAACTGTTGGCCCAGCTCTGCCACAGTTTTCCATCAAAACACCAAACCTCAATGGAGCATTCAAGCCCAGGCCCGCTCCACTGCTGCCCCTCCCATCCCACCCTGTTCTGACTCGGCCTTTTTTCTCCTTCTCACTCCCTGCACATTTAATGGACACATCCAGGAAGAGTTCCTAGCTTAGACTTGAAGGCTTTCACAGCTAGAACTAAAGAAGTAAATGGTTCAGCTCAACCTCTGTCTAATGCTCTGCTATTGTTCTTACTAAAGTATGTCTGGATTTATTTCCTTAGCACTCTTCATTGTTTTTGCCAGTATTGTTTTGGACAGTGAAACCCCTGAAATAAGTGAAACAGGAGTATTTAAACTTTAAAGAAGGTTGAACTTGACATAACAGTGTTCATTCATTCATTTATATTCTTATATATACGCTATTATTTTTCCCAATTCAAGTACAAAATATATGTATGCAAAAAATTAAATGATTAAATAGAATGTGGTTACAAGCCCTAACTAAAACAACGGTCATGTTAATGTAGAATATGCAGTTAAATTGCATACCTAAATGCAGAAGCTACCAGTTAGTTTGTTGCGTACAGCTCATGCTCCACTGCTGTTGGGAAAGGGGTAATTAAAGTAAAATGTCAAAAAGCTTGTCTGGTCCACTTTTTATTGATAGGCATTACCTTTAAAAAAGCCTTCAAGAACACCCAGCTGCATACAATGTGAGATGAGAAAGGCTCTACTTCATAGTGTATCATGTGCACTGTTATCACATTCAATCACCAGGTAATTCATTAAGTACAGTCATTTAACTGCTTGTTAATCCAAACAGCTTCTAAATTCAAATAATTTGAATGTATTTGAAACTATAGGTCAGAGGAAAATGGCCAGACTCAAAGGCAACATTAAGTCAAAAAGCCACTTGTTCTGCAATGTTAAGCGTTTGACGGAGCATCTCTAAACACACATCATATTAAATCTGGCAGCAACGAGCTACAGCAGGAGACTCCTGTGAGAACAGGAAACTAACTTTGTGATGGCTTGGCGTACAACATGAAATCATCAACTATCTTGCCTTGTGGGATTCGGGCTGTTGGTGGCGGTGGTTTAATGATATAAGCCCCTTGGTTGGGCATCTGGTAAATGCCATGACCATTCTCAACAAGAGTTCCAGCTTCAGATGCCTACTTTTAGCAGGACAAGTCTCAAACTGGTTTGCTGAAGACCACAATGTGTTTACTGCACTCTAATGGTTGTCGCAGTCATCAGATCTCAATCCAATAGAGCACTTTTGGAATGTAGTGGAACGAAAGATTTGCATTGTGGTTATGTAAGAAGTTGCAAACCTGTTTACAAAAAAGTACAGGGCTTAAAAATACTTAAAAAAACAAAAAAACAAAGTGCATTTACAGCATGATGGATAGACCGATGACATTAACCCTGAGTTCCTGCCTTAGATCCTTGGGATTGAGATCTGGGCTTTGAGGCAGACCAAGGAAGTTGTTCTCTGCTAATAATGAAATGTGCCCCCCATTTTTACATGTACACCGCCATCATGTAGAGGCACCATCGTATTTTTGAAGGCATGATTCATAACTAGAGTTCAGCATCACCATAGTAGAGAATCGAATACATCATCCAGCCTGTTAGAACCCGACTTGACTGCGGCGTTTCCATTTTTCCCTGTATGATCAACCAAGAACAACATCTGCCTAGTCATTTCTGCCATCCTTAAGCTTGTGCTTACACATGCCCCAGTTCAGTGTGCGTGTTGCGTATGCGCTGACTTTTCCACCGCTCAAATTTAGAGATTTTTCAGCTAGTGGGTTACTCAAAGCTAGTTTTCTCTGCTAGAGGCTCTGGAACTTATTACAGTCTGAGGCATTTTCATAAATGGACCATTGAGCTGCCCCTGCATGACTGTGAATGGGACACACTGTCGCCAGGAGAAGAGTTAATTTGGGCTAGTCTTGAAACCTCTCTATTATGAAGACTAGCGGAGTTATATGTACTTGTATTCTTATATTGTGCGTTTTTAGCTTTTAAATGTACTGTGTCAGATTTGAAGAAGCTCTGTAGTTTAGAACCTTTTATTTTAACGCACACTGTGGCTAAAGACTCACCCATCTTCAGTGTCGGAAAATGAATTGTCTTTCATTGGACTGTCTCCTGGTTGAGACGCCATAAAAATAAGAGAATGCAGTTTTTATAGCAACTAATGAAACAGTACAAATGTCAAGTGACTGGCTCCACCAGTAATAATAAGAGCTGGGGGCCACCATTATAATTGGCAAAAATCTCATTGTTAGAGAGATTCTCATTCAGGTGGAAAGTGCATAAATATAATATAATATTATTACACTTTAAAATGCTTTGGAATAGATTCTCTAAGAATGGCCGGGCCCAGATAGCTCTGGTTGTCTGAGAAGATGACCATGAGCATTAAAATAGAATTGTGAGCCCTGCTCGTTTCTGTTGTACCTGTAGACCCTATCCTACGATAAGAGCAATCACCGAGTTCAGTGACAGAAGTATAACAAGTCAATTTTATAATCTCTTCCTGGGGGACGTTGACTCTCTCAATACAATGCTGACGGCGGCCTCGCAGTGTTTCATCACAACTTCACTTTGGCAGTAATCAGCTCAGGGCAGGCTGCCTCAAAGGAAACGGGCCATAGATGTGATTAGGATATGATTATTACAGTCAAGTCATGATGTCTGACAAACACACACACACACACACACACACACACACACACACACACGAACACACACACGAACACACAGCTGAGATCTGAGAGGCGGAGGACATTTGACCTGGAAAAGGCTTTAATCTGCAGATGAAGAACTCTGATGTTTGATCAGGATTATCATGTTTACCACTAAACTGGTCTCAGGAGAAACTGTCAGCTTGGCTTTTTTTGTTTTTCACCCTCCATGTCAGCACATACACACCCCCGATGTCCTAATTTTGCTTTACTTTGCATTGATCAGGTCTTTAAATACTCATGGTCACTCTGTTTACCTTGCAGGTTTCCCAAGAAAGCAATCAGGTAAGAGTTTTTATTTTCCCCTTCTCACACACACGCACGCACGCACACACACACACACACACACACACACACACACACACACACACACACACCCTAACCATCACAAATAAAGGCAGACGTCTAACCTTTGCTCTAATCCAAACCAAAACTCAATTCTAACTTCAGCCCCAAAATCACATCTTGACCCTCAAAAAAGCCTTTGTGTCCCCATGTTGTCACAATCTTCTCACCTTGATAACATTTACACACACACCACACACACACACACACACACACACACACACACACACACTGTTCCAGATGAGGGAAATGGGAGGCTTTACTAGGCCTGGTGTGCTGCAACACAGACGTCTTCAGAGTTAGGACCTCAATACCCCCCCCCCCCCCCCCCCCCCCCCCCCCTCACACACACACACACACACACACAGAATGACGGACAAAGGGGTCCCTCATCTAAGGGCGGCCCATCACTGCCTTTCACTGTGAACAGAACAGTAGCCTTTCACAGTTGGGGCCAGTATAGGCTGGAGCAGCCATACATTGCCTTCCATGGTTCAGGCTAGAGTGTGGCCTTGTGGCACCTCCTGTGAGGAGCATCCTTTCTCTGGCTCCGCTCTATGGTCCTCTAGCAAAGCAGCTCCACATCCCCTTAGTGTCACATTATACAGTAGACACACTCAGCGTGGTTCATGCACTACTAGATTGCCCTCCCACTCGACGCTGCAACGATCAATTGCTTTTTCAGTGTTTTGGTGTAATTTCCACGTTAATTTACCTGAAACGCATGCATGCACAGGGTGTGATACAGCCGGACACATGCCCTACAATCACACTTGGCTTCGCTGTTCCTGTTTCTCTAGAACCAGCAGCATACTCAGTAAAGACCACCCCCCAGACAAGAAACCCAAAAGTGACAAACCTGCACTTCCCTCCAATGAGTTCGACCCTACAGGTAACTTTGTCATTGTCAGTCTCACTGTGCTGTGTTTCCTAATCTCTTCCTTTCTCTTTGATCTTCTCTTCTTTTTCCATTCTGCCTGTCTCATCTCTGTACGCATCACATTTATTTCACAACATTTTTTACTCTCGGTCTAAGCTGCAAATAAACTGTCGTAAAACGTGTGTGCTGATAATGGTTTTGCACAAGGCATGCTGGGATGGTGGAAGGTGGCGCTTTGTCTTGTGCTGAAATCGCATGTGATTCTAATCGCTTGGGTCTCATCACTGAGACACTTTTAAACAAGTTTTTAACATATGATTACAGCTTATGTCCAGGGTGGCGTGTCATTATTGCATCATAGCACTAACATCTTGGCAGACATGCATGCTGCTGGTCTTAAGCGGGTAGAGGTTTGATTATACAACCTTAAAATTTACATATTTAATGTCCACATTGTGTTTTGTGCTCGTGCATAAATCAGTACACTGTGCACTGGTCAGAGCAGTTGGGTGGTCTTGCTGCAAGCCACTAAGCCTGATTCCTTGCTTTAGGTTTATATATTTATTGCTGGATGTTCAGATGAACTATCTCTGACGTGAGGCCAGTCCCTGTGGTATTTGTTAGCATGGGGGCAGTATGAGATATGACTGAAGCTGCTGTATTCAAAATAAGACAGAAAATCCTCCACACCACATGGGGGCTTATCTCTGTATGATGCAAGAAAACATTGGGAAGATGTGTTCCTACTGCGGTTCCACCAGACATGTGCTTTGTTCTTGTCTGTGTGGACTGGCAGACTCAAATACTTTCCTATGTTGGTCCATACTATCAGGCTGTAATAAAGCACAGTGCACAGGCAATCACAGGCTGTGTTATTGCATTTACACTTCCAGCTTCATCTCCACAGTACAGTATTATTTATGGCCGTCCTACTGTTGGGTTTATGTTGCATGATATTACTCTATATTCCTGTTTGTCCCTTTTCATTTCTCTGCACATTGCATGAACCGTTTTTTTCATTCATTTCCTAGATTTCCTCCTGGGTGCTCGTTTTTTGTTTATTATGTTTAAAGCCTTTTGCATTGGGGAATTGGCCAGAGCTGTCCAATAGGACGTTACAATTGCCTTCTGACATGTGCACCTTTCCAAAACAATGTCTTAAGGTCTTAAGTAGACCTTCTACAGGCCCTGTCCATTCTTTAAAAACGATGGATGAAGCGACTGTCACATGCAGTGGTAGAATGAAAGCTAGACCCGAGGCCTCATATGAAAGTAATTCTCCAGCTAGTTTACTGACAGTGACTGCATGCTTGTCTATATCAACTACTATGTTTTATAAAATTACCTTTTGTGTGCATAATTCTTTTTATCCTATCGTTGTTTTTCCCCTTCATGATTTTCTCTTTCCTTTCTTTGTGTTGGTTCTTGTTCTGTTTCTGTGTTTGTGCGTGCGTGCGTGCGCGTGCGTGCGTGCACGTTTGCTGCTGTGTTGTCTGTATGGTGGGGGCTGCGAGCAGAAGCTCTGGTGGTGCAGAAGAGTGGCAGCAGCAGTGTGCTAGCAGAGGGGAAGACTGAGTCCTGTGGTAAGATGCTCCTGCAGGAATGGCCGGTGTGACAGCTGCTTCTGTATGTGCCTGAGACGCTGGTGTGAAGTTGCCGCTAGGTGCTTGTTAAAGTATCGACGAGAATATTTTTCGTTTGAACAGAACTCACGTTTGACTTACATGCCTGGGGAAGGCCTGGGAAGAGTTAATACACAGTTTTGACAAGAAAAAACAGGATCTGCTTATTTGTAGAAAAATTAAAACCCAGAGTGACATCTCCATATATTATATCTCCAAATATATTCCTTCCTTCCTATTTAAATCAGTTATCTCGGTTTAGGTCAGTGTATTTTTGATTAAATCTCTGAATAAAACGCTAGCGTGGGCGGATTATTATGGTCATGTCAGCAGTCTACATCTAGAGGCATTTTGACACCAGCTGAATATGGCTTCACCTGTTTCCTTGACGCCCTTTCTCACCCGCTTTCCCTTCCCCCTGTTCCCTTAGCTCTACCTTGCCCTCGGTCTCCTCCCCTCCCCCCCAAGTCTGAGGCTTTTGACGCTACTAACTGCTTTCTGTGAATTGGCTCCTGGTCCTTTGCCCTCCAACCCCCACTGACCTTATCGATCAACTTACCTTTCTGGTCCATGCTGCAACCAACCAGGAAATCATAGAGCCACAACAAGAGAATACCTCAACAGTCTGGGTCACGCATATTTTAGGATAGACTGCCATTATTGAGAAAATACTCACAACATTGTTCTCTTCAATACTTTGCCTGTTTTCTTGTCTACTGTCCTGTCTGTCTAGTCACTGACAGTCAGACAAGATTAGCTCTAACCTGTGTGTGCTCTGTGAAACAATGCATAAAGAACATGAAAAGTAACATTCCTTCCCCGTTTGAGTTGACTCACCATATTAAGGCTTTTTTTTTTTAAGTTTTGACCGCAACGCCTGAGATTTTTGTAAAGATGTTTGTTCAATGTACACACAGCAATATATAAAATATATATTGTGACTCATGGTTCCAAAAGAAATCAGGGTAAAAGGGAAAACCTACACGCTGCTTGTAAACTACTAGCTAAACACATTTTTGATTATCTTAGAAACATGGTTTTACTGTGAGTATCTCACTTTACTATTGATATACTACATATATAATACATTTATCTTATTCGCAGCAGCTGCAAACTATTTCTGATCTGGAGGGGGTCAGCTCAAAAAGCATAGTAATTGCGAGATTGGTTTTTTTAACCATATTGTTTGAAAGCTGTAAAAACATCCTTTAAGCTGCAGGTCTGCTGCTGTGGTTTTTAAAACCTCCACATTTTGCACAGCAGCCTTAAAGTCACTTGAAAACTAAAAATGAAAGGCTGAGAGACTGTATGAAATACAGAGTAACGTTTGGTCTAACTTTTCAAAAAGTTTGCTGTTGTCAGTTCAGCGGCTTCATAGAATGAAGTGCTTTTTCGTGACTTGTCCTTTTGAAGACACCGTTCTGTCTTTCTGCCCTGTCTGTCTCACTTGCAGGTCTGGTCCAGCGATGTGTAATCATCCAGAAAGATGAAAATGGCTTTGGGCTTACTGTCAGCGGTGACAACCCTGTGTTCGTGCAGCTTGTCAAAGAAGGTAAGGTGGACTTTCAAACCTTTAAGGGAAGATGTAAAAGGAGCTTCTGCTCTGAGCTGCTCGTTAAAATATCACAGTAGTTTGCTCACAGATCTTACAGATATGAGGAGTAACTGGGGCTCAGTCAACAACCACCACGTGTCATGCTGAATCCATTGACTGTCATTGACTAATTCCTTCACCATTAGTTTGACACTAGCTGCAGCTTAGGCTTCAATATAATATATGTATGAAAAAATAATATAATATATGTAGAAAACATTACATGATCAGTACACATAAATTCTAATATCTTAATCATTTAGTGAAAGATCACCAGTCAGGCCCGTTTTACCTCTCTAACAAGTGAACACAAAGAATTATGTTCTTTGTAGGTGACACTAGTTGATATTTTCTATACTACTACAAGCATAAGGAACCAAAATACGCATTAAAACCAGTGTCTCTTTAAAACTATCCGGTGTAGCAAATACTTGAGCCGCCTGCTGCTGACTGTAGAGTCAGACGTGGAACTTATAATAACCTGTCTCATGCATAAATCCCTTTGTTTGGGGTGGAGCTGTGGAACAGGTCCTTCTCGTAATATAACCACTGTTATGGTCTTTCAAAATAGCATTCAAATGCTCACTGTGCTACATTTGCTCTCTCAGACCTATAAGTTGTGTTTATTGTACACAAATGTTTTCATTTCACACGCACACACACACACACACACACACACACACACACACACACACACACACACACACACACACACACACACACTCTTCTACATTTGTGCACATATACCTGGGAAAGCGTGTCAACAGTTAATACTATATGTATTTTTCTATTTTCTACTCTTGCACTTCATGCCGTGTGTTTATAAGTGTGTTTTTCACCAGTTCATTTTTTTCCTCCGTTTGTTATTTACATTCTTCTCTCTTCTGTTCCTTCCTTCTGTTTATCAGATGGGGCTGCTATGCGTGCAGGTGTACAGACAGGAGACAGGATCATCAAGGTACTGGGTTCATCTCCTTCCACGTCTTTCAGCTGCTAACATGTTACTGTAACTGTTTTGTAGTCCATGGCCTGTTCCTAGGCTGTAGGGCGCCACCTTCTGGTCAGTCCCTATCTGCATATACTACTGGATCTGAAAACCAGAATGTTTTGGAGTTAGTGTTGCGTATTTAGTTATAATGATGATATTGCTGCTGTGTTCTAGGTTAACGGGACCCTCGTTACACATTCTAATCACATTGAGGTGGTGAAGCTAATAAAATGTAAGTTTCTTTGTTTGTCTTTGAACAAAATAAAGTTTAATAAATCAAAAACCAAGTCTCATAAAACCGACACATACCTTGTTTTTTCCTTCCAGCTGGATCCTATGTGGCCCTCACAGTCTTGGGGCGCCCTCCAGGGCTCGCCCAGATCCCTTTATCTGAGGCAGAGTCTGAAATGCTGGGTGTTAGCATCTCCTCTCCAAACTCCCCGGCAACCGAACGCCCCTACAGTCCTCAGGACCGCCTCTCCTGCACGCAGTCAACATGGGTACTGAGGACATACTTCTATTTCTGTCTTCTGATTTTACAATCTTCTCCTAAATTCTTCAGCCTTCATCATCTTGTGCAGTTTTTTTCCCCTGTGCATTTGCATTTGTTGAATGCAACTGGAGTATGTAGATCTAATATCTGCCTGAATGCCTCTCGCCTTCCCCACAGGATGAGAACAACAGTGTCGGCAACCAGAAGGTTGACATCTTGCAAAGGATGCTCTCAAAAGAGCAGCAGGAGCTGCAGGTTAGCATAACAATCACTGTCACTTACTGGCTTTTCTCTATTGTTCTACTGTTTCCTTCACAGGTGCTGGAAATAGGGAAGCGAGTCGCAGTGAACTCATACTACTGAACCTATGTGGACCAATTTAGGATGGAATAGTATATTAGTTAGAAAGCTGAAAGCTTCCTCTCTTCCCGGTCTGTCTCTAAATAGATCTTAGATGCATGTAGCAAGCAGGTAGTGTGAGTAACCTGGATAAGAATCCTACAGAGACAGGGAAATGATTCTACCAGTCATACCATGTGCACCCAATACTATGTAATGTGTCATTACTGGCCCTGACTAGCTAATTGTGTTATTGCCTTCTAGGCCATGAAGGAGGAGTACAGCCGGAACCCCTCCCCAAAACTACTGAAAGACATCCAGGAAGCTAAAAAACACATTCCTCAGCTGCAGGGTCAGCTCTTCAAGGCCGCCGGGACAGCACAGGTAAAGTGTGAAGGAACCTTTTCAGCACACAGAACAGACTTTCTAGACGCACAGCCTCCGTGCGGCCTTTTGTACAGTTGTGTGTAGAGCATTTAGCGATCGCTCCAGACAAACGTTAATCCTAATCTTATCAGGAGATTAGGCTTTCTCTGTGGGAAGCCACTCTTTTGTGTCTGTGTGGCAGCTTGTTTTATATACATGGCTCACAGAGCTTTGTGTTGCACACAACAACATATCAATCTACTGTGTTAGACAAGTTGTTTTTCATTAGACGGCCCCATTAACATGCTGATCCATTTCTACATCAGTTAATTATTCCCATTAATAATTTCCATGTAGTCTCTATCTTATTAAAACATGTTTAATGCTGGAGTTTGTGAATGTTTTCATACAATTCATAATCAGTTACATGTTTTGTTTGCTTTAATGCTCAGGAGGCTGTTCCAGGTGGGGATGCAGATGATGGTAGCATTTTTGAGACAGAGCCCATTTATGCCTCTAAGGGAGACAACACAGACCCGACTTGGAGCAGCACCCCTGTAAGTTTTCAACTCCTTATAAATGAAATTTCTTTCTGAACTTGTGTCTAAATCAGCTTTGGTTATAAAACTAGGTAATCTTGAAGATAATAGGTTTAGGCACAATAAGTCCTGCTTATCTTTGGTTATATTTGACAAAACAAGTGTTAAGACTTGGTTTATGGATTCAATCTGCATTTAATTTACTATTAGCTGAGAACAAGAAGTTTTTTTTTTTTTTTTGATGGTTTTGTTTGTATAGTTGTTACAGAATGGTCTATTCCATCCCACCTCTAGATATCTCGTGGATTTGGACCTGGATCACCTGAGAGCTTGTGTTACCCCAGCCCAAAGAGCACACCCCGGAACAGCTTCAACTCCTGCCACTCTCCAGATGCAGAGGATGCCACTGACCTGGTAACATTAGACTTGTACAAAGTGTCCTCAGAATTGTTCACCCACCGACCCACCCAGGCTCTACTTTACGTGCCTGGTGGTCAGTGCTGGTGGGATGAGGAGGTCATAGTTCAAACAATTTAATTAATTTGTGAGGAAAATGATTTCAGGACATATCATTGTTTTGTCACAGGATTCTCTGTCCCCTACTACAGTCAACAGTCCTTCATCTCGCCACGTCTCGCATATCATTGGAGCTGAGGACGGCTATTTTGATTTGGACCAGGAACAGGTATTTTAGAACAAGATAATTTAACATCTAACTCTTTTGTAACAACTAATTGTTCTCAAACTTGACATTGTATGGAGACATTAAATGAAAAATTAAATTTAACATTAAATTGACTCTTTCAGTCAAATGGCCAGTGTAACAGCTTTAATAGCATAGAGCTGCTCAAGTCCCGCCCCGCTCACCTAGCTGCCTTCCTTCACCATGTCATCTCTCAGTTTGACCCTGCCCCTGTGGTAAGACCGCCTTCCTTCACACCACGCTGAACACATTGTCCATAATAATGTCCCTTATTATGCAGCCAGACTCTCAAAATCCCATTTTTTCCTAATCCTATGTCCTCAGCTGTGCTACCTCTATGCCGACTTCTATAAGCAGACCAACTCCAAAGAGACTAGACGAGTGTTCATGGACCTTCACTCCTTCTTCATTGACCGGGGAGCAGTAAGTAGATTTTTTGTTCCTCAGGGAGAAATATTATCCGCACAGTAGAATCTCATACATATTCTTTTTGCTCTTCAAATTCTGCACCAAATATACAAATGTTTTATAGATCTTACAGAATAGTTTTCACGTTGTTCGAGTGATGCTAAACTTTTTGTAATATTTTTCATTGTTCTTTCATTCTTCCGTTTCATTGTTTGATTTTTTTCTTTACAGCATTTAAAAGTTGCTGTTCCTGAATCCATATCATCTGATCTTGGTAGGTATTAAATGCTGTTATATGCCTTGTTGATAATGGAAACTTTTGACTAATGTGTTAAAATGAAAATGCTCTTATGATTTGGTAAGAATTGTTTACTCCAGTAGCACCTCTTTAGCATTCTCATTCAACAGTCCTTTGGTGTTTGTTGCACAGGTGTGTGACCATGTGTGTGTATGTGCTTGCAGACCGGAGGCGGACTGAACTGATTCCAGAGGAAATAAACAGGCAACATGTACAGACCCTGCAGGACTCTTTGCTCTGTGACATTCAGAAGAACCTGGAGGATTTTAGGTAATTTGCACTTTTCTGTAATGTGACCAGTTCTCTAACTGTTGCAACCTGAGAATATAGTTAATTCTCACACCAGACACACATCTTTCTACCTATTTCTTCTGGGACGAGGCTAACTATAACTACAGTATATCAATCTTGGTACATGTAGGCAGAAGCGCAGCATGGGCCTAACAGTGGCTGAAGTGGAACTAGCCAGACTGGATCAGGAGAGAATTCAAGACCGTGTCACTCTAGAGCGAGAACGCTCTTACGCTGAGAATATCATCACCAAGATAGAGGATGTCCTGTAAGTAGCACATGGACACTCAGGTCCTCCCAACAAAATTCATTGCTTTTCATTGATGCACAATGTATTGTTTCTAGGTTAACTACACAGACCACAGAAGAAGAGAAATGGTAAGTAAATAAAATTGTGGAGCATTTGAGTCATTAATATGAAGAGCATTTATAAAAAAAAGAGATAGAGATAGATGAGATTTGTGGTTGCAGTGGCTTCTTAAATCATGTCATTTAATAAAACTGATTAGATTAAGTGCTAATTCACAAGACATTCCAGTCATTTAAGGATGATATTTGATGTTTGAACAACAAGCACGAAACAACATGTTGGTGTTATCCATGCAGTTGACTACATCCCCCACAGTTTACAAATTATGCACTGGGGCGATCTCTTAAAGAAAACATGTAATTTATGCAGCACATTCACATTAAATAATTCAAACGTGTGACTGATTGAAACAGCTTTAGTTTGAAATGCCATATGGTCACAGCACAGCCCAGATGGTTTGTGTAGAAATTGTATGAGCGCGACTGCTCCAACATATGGTACAAGTCACATTACGGGCAGCATTGTGATACTTCAGCATCCTTTTGTGTTGTTGGTTATGACTTTGAACCCTTTGCTGTCATTTAGCACTACAATGCAGTACGTTATCTATACGTACATGAAGCATCTTGGCGTGAGGGTCAAGGAACCCCGCAGTCTCGAGTCCAAACGAGTACGGATCAACTTTCTCCCCAAGATCAAGGTACCTTGCATTCCATCATGGGGATATTTTTTTCTCTTTTATCATCTGCGTGACGCGTTTTCTTCCCTCACAAACAGAAAAGCATCAAGACAGATAAGGAAGGAGAAGAGAAGGTGAAAAAAACCAGATTTCCCAGTATTCTTGGTCCTCAGCGTCGCCCCAGTCGCATTGAAGCTGGCCCAGGTGATTTCAGACTGTTTAAGAAAGCCATAAAAAACATAGCTGATTTTCACTTAAAAATTAACCCTTCTCCTCATCCTTATGTTCAGTGGGTAAAGCCCTGGATGGCCGACCACGGCCTCAGAAGCAGCTGTCTCAGCCTTCACTGGGGGCGAGTGAGCAAAACGAACCTGGTCGTCTGAGAGGCAGTCAGTCGAGCGAGGGCTCGGAACTAACGCACTCCATGTCTGTGAACAGCTCATCACCAAACAGCGCCACCTTTAGCTCTGACACGAGTCGGGATGCTGATATGGGTGAGCTACTGAACACCTACGTTTAACACATTGTGGAGAAGAAGCAGAGGTAGGGGTTGTTTGTAATGGATCAGTTGTCTGTCAGGTGGAACCCCTAACGTCGGCCCCTCCAGGCTCAGCGACGGCCTTCAGGCCGACCCTCTGGATGGTTTGCCATACCCTGCGTCGCAATTTGACTTTTATAACCTGGACCAGGTACAAGAGGAGGACAGAGAAAGCGACAGGTGCATTTACATGTCATGTTTTCAGTTTCCGATTCCTTTTTACACAATATTCATTTGTAACCTCGATATTTTTGTTTAAATTGTTTGCAGACCACATGATGGAACACCAAAGGCGATGAGAAAGTGAGATTTTGACCTTACCAACCTTACCAAAGGCAGTGCGCAGGGAAGAATTCGTAGCTAATGTTCAGTTTTTCTTTAGACTTGAAGGTCTGGGTGCTTCTGATATCCCAAGTGAAGATGACCAGAGAACAGACTCAGAGCAAGATCCCCCAAATTGGCAGCAACTGGTGGGACAAGAGGTCTTAGCCAGTCTCAGACCGCATGAGATCAAGAGACAGGAAGTCATTAATGGTGAGAATATAATATTAACATGCAGAGCCATCATTTAAAGAAAAAAGTCGTCACTCCATATTTCACAATTGTTTAGTCATAAACAGGTTTGTCAACGCTTTTAGCTGATACTGTGCATCTTTCTGAACAATGTAATTATTCTGCCATCTTGAATTGTGGCTGCAGAGCTGTTTTACACAGAGCGTGCACATGTGCGGATGCTCAGAGTTTTGGACCACGTTTTCTACCAGAAGCTCTCCAAAGAGGCCATCCTGCCTCCTGCTGATATCAAGAACATCTTCACCAACCTGGAGGAGATTTTACAGCTGCACGGTACAGACACGCAAATACACACATTCTGAAATCTAACTAAAAGTATTGGCAATTGGCGAGAGTTGAAATGAAACCGCAGCAGTTTAACTGTGTACACTCACAGGACCTTTGTGTCTTATGGTGTGTCCTTCATCGTTTTTGTTCACATACGCACCATGACTGTTCATTAGGGACTTTCTTTGAATTTCAGTTTCAATACTGGAGCAAATGACAGCCGTTCGGAAGAGAAACGAGTCCTCAGTAATTGATCAGATAGGGGATGACTTGCTCTGCTGGGTGAGTATGGGTCTGTGGTCGGAATTGTATTTTCCTATATTGAATAGATTTCATGACGACTGATGTGGTGAAAACAGAAAATGTTGTGGACAAAGAAATAGAAATCTTTGAATAAAATTGCTTACTGCAAAAAAAATGTTAACGTAGGCGCCAGATTTTGATTTGCCAGCCTGTTGGTTCAGACGTATTTGACTTGTAACAGACCATTCTGGCCAGTGTTACATGAAATCCTTAATCCCCACACCAAAATGTAAAGGAAGACCCTAATCATAGCGCAGATACACAAATGCTGTTTTCACAGTCTCCAGAAATGTTGTGACAGAGGAAGCAAGTGAGTGGAACAGTAGCCGCCATCCTGAGTAAATGGTTCTGTCAGACAGTGCCCTACATTTAGCTGACATGTCTTTTCAATATAATGTGTGATACATGCGATGTGCGGTAGCCACATATCAGCTGGCAGCCTTGTCTGAGATGTCTCTTTGGGGACTCTTTGGTAAACTGCTCCCTGAGTGTCAGACCATTGATCATGGCCACACTGAAACCTAAGCTGTCTCTGCTATGAGGACTTAAGCCCACCCCGCTTCTGGAAGTTGTTGTGGTTAAATACTTGACATCTCCATGGCAACTGCCCCTGACCCACATCGACTAATCTAATGTCTCTGTCCGGCTCTCTTTCCTGTCTTGGGTTGGATGGTTACAGTTCAGCATCGGGGAGGAGAAGATCAAACAGGCAGTGGGGACGTTCTGCAGTAACCAGCCTTTCGCTCTGGAAATCATCAAGACCAAGCAGAAGAAAGACTCAAGGTTTACGTCATTCATCCAGGTACTGCTGCTACGCTCACCTATTGCATCCTGTTAATGTCTCATAGGGAATATAGTGCACAGTTTGCTGCTGTACAGATTTTCTGTGAATCCTTATTAAATGATGAGCTGTGGCGATCTTTATTGCATGCAGGAAGCAGAGAGCAACCGTCTGTGTCGCCGGCTGCAGCTTAAGGACATCATTCCTGTGGAGATGCAGCGTCTGACCAAGTACCCCCTGCTACTAGACAACATCGCCAAGTACACAGGTGCTGTTGCCTTCACCAACACAACAACAACACACGTTTGTGGTCAAATGTTCACAAGGAGTCATTAAAGGTGTCACATAAAAATTAGTGTTGTTGAATTAGTTGAAGTGGATACAACTTATGCTGTACCTTAATGAACCATGTTTTTGTCTATCCTTAGCTCTAGACTGGGGTTAAATTGAACTGAACATTGTCCATATGAGCTATATGTCATGCCAGCGTCTGAATCTGTTACACAGACATATCAAACGCGCCAGCTCTCTAGCAAACAGCAGTCAGTGCAGTCCAGTTGAGCGAGAGCTAGTGGACATCTTGATGGTTCACGCTGAGCACAGCTGCAGAGGTTGCTGCTCCAGTAATAATTGTTGTCGCATTTATCTAGACAGCAAAATCATTTTTAGCCGGTCTGAAAAGCATCTGTCTGTGACCTTTTCCTTTTCGTATTGTATTGAACCTTTTCCCCCTGTGATCCTGAAGTCAATGGGATCCTCTGAGGCAATTACCAATAATTGAATTTGGAAATTGATCTACTCACTGTGAAAGGAACATGCAAACAAAATACCAAACACATTAATACCAAAATAATGGCTCATTTTATTTTATAATTTAAATGTGCTGTAACACAGTAGATAAAATTGGAAATTAAAGTGGAGGAAAACAGTGTGCATGTGTGAAGATGCCAACTATTTGCGAATTACAGAGACGAATGGAGAGCTTATCATTTTAATGGTCCTGAAGCAGTAGTGCACATTTCAGGATCACAATGCCCCCCGTTTGATCATACTTTTCAAGAATGATGATGTGTTAATGGACGCAGGAGATATCATTTTCAGACAGCCCCTGTAGTACAGGGCCTTGAAACCTTATTCACTTTACTTCTGATTTGGTGCCACAATATGTTACAGACAACCTAGTGGAGAAGGACAAAGTGAAACGGGCAGCAGACTGCTGTAGGAAGATACTCAATCATGTCAACCAGGCTGTGAAGGAATCTGAAGACAAGCAGGTCTGTTTTTTTTTAATATCCTTTCTATTTTCCTTTATCCCCCGGAGTTCTCTATTCCCTTCTCCCCGGGCAGAGGCTTCCTTATAAGTGTTTAAACTAATATCTTCTGTTTCCTTGTCTTTCTCCATGTAGAGGCTGGAAGACTATCAGAGGAGACTGGACCTTTCCTCTCTGAAGCAGACAGACAACCCTTTAATCCTGGAGCTAAAGGTGAGTTATTGACCCCTTCTGCTTCAGCGTGAGCGTACTCACTTGTTTTACACCCACATCCCCGTTTAATATATCAACATGAAAAAACGAGCTCTGTTTAGAAAATGGCCAGAGAAAGACAGCTTTTCTTAGAATAACATCAATCAACACAGATTTTACTCTTTATAGCCAAAGGAAAATCAAAGCTTGACTTTAAGTGGTACACAGTGAAAACATACATCCAAGACTAAGACCCGTCCATCTTCCCCAATTATTCTCTTTAAATATGATTACAATGTTTTATATTGTCTGAGCTCTTGCCTTTGCTTGTGTCATTTCCATCAGAACCTGGATCTGACCAAGAGAACATTGGTCCATGAGGGAACACTGTCATGGAAAGTGAACAGAGACAAGACTATTGGTTTGTAGTCAGTGCTCCATAACCATTGTAAATTGTCACCGGAGTTACATTGACAGTAAATGAATCAAAGTGTCCTTTCTTTCTCCCTCCAGAGTTGTATACACTCCTCCTGGAAGACATCCTGGTTCTGCTGCAGAAGCAAGACGAGCGTCTCATCCTGAAGTGTCACAGCAAAAACCTGACAGGCGCTCCAGATACCAAACACTTCTACAGCCCCATCATCAGACTCAACACTGTGCTGGTGCGCTCTGTGGCCACAGGTCAGTCAACACCCAGTGCCAATATTAAATCACCTGGTTGGTGTCTGATAATTATGTAGCTGCATGGAGGCCAGAGTGATGCCACTGAATCTGACCCCAAACCTTCTGTCCACCCTCTCTCTGCCAGACAACAAGTCCTTCTTCGTCCTTTCAATGTCCGACGGAGCCCAGATTTATGAATTGATGGCGCCCACGGTCTCAGATCAGAGAACGTAAGCTCAAATACATGTTGACTGACACATTAAATTAGCTTTTTTTTTGCCCCGGTGGTTCGGTGAGCTAACGATATTTCTTTGCCGTGGCACAAGGTGGCAGCGTCTAATCACGCAAAGAGCTGACGCCATGAAAGTCAAACCTCACACCATCATACCATTACCTCAGAGCGAGTAAGTGGCTTTGTCGTCGTTATTATCGGATCTGATGCTTCTCAGGGTCTGATCTTGTTACTAACTCAGCCTGTCGCTCGCACGCTAGCGGGGAGAGAGACGGTGTGGAGATCATTACAGCAGGTGTTTCCAGACTCAGCAGAGATCCAGACCGTACATCCACAGGCAGCACCCAGTCCACAGGTAACTGGAACCGCTCATTTCTGACGTTATTCCTGGAAACATTTTCCCCCCATATTACTTAAAAATCCATCCTACTCAAACTATGCAATTATGCTTCTAATTATAGCACCTCTGATAACTGTAATTACACCTTCTTAGATAAAGAGAGCAGTCCAGGCTCCAGAAGTGCAATGCAAAGCTCCTTACCTGGTAATACTCCGTTTGAAGGAGTAAAGGCAGAGGAGGAGGAGGAGGAGGAAGGCTTTGTGGACCCAGAGCTTCCGTACCAAGTGGCTGACGACGGCAGAGAGGGGGACTCGTTTGACATGTTTCCCTCCAGAGCAGACGAAGCACTGAAAACCTGTAAGCACGCACGGCCCCTGCATATTCAGTGAATTACAATGACAGAGTCATTAACATAACGCCTCCCCTCGTCTGACCCTCAGTGGCAGCATTAAAGCAAGTGTTGGTGACCCAGCTGATGTCCCAGGAGGCTGCAGAGCAAACCAAACGCTCCACGGGGGCCCGTCTCCTCAGGACCACGTCCCTGCGGACCCCCGTGGACAGTCGCGCGCGGGTTATGGTGCACAACGGCTCGGAGAAGAATAGCTCTCAGACACGGGACGTAACTCAGGACATGGGCTCTGGGGACACGGGCTTCTTTGACTCTCCTGAAGACTATGGTGAGCCTGGGCAGTTGAAGTAATTGATTTGCCCTCAGACAATGCAGCGTCGGTTACAGTGCGCTTGTCCTAAAAGATAAATGTCGCAGGCACCTCTTAGATCTGTGCTCCCTGTCCTTGTCCTCTGTAATCCTGCAGCAGTGCTAAATGGCTTCTTTCTCAGCAGGATATTTAGTCCTGGAGGGTTACGGTGGCCCGGGGGAGAGCAGCACAGACGATGACATCCTGGCATCAACCACGGGGAAGCAGCTGAGGACCTCGCAGGGCTGCGCTGCAGACTCTGGCATCAACTTGAGGTTTTCATCAGCGTCACAGGCTGGCAGCCTCTCTTCTTTCAGCAGACAGGTTCTGTCTCATCTTCGGAACCTTCAGGCCAACCTCAACTATCTGAAGGTACTGGACCTTTTCCCTCTCTGCTCTTTAACACATATGCATAACAACAGTACTGTATGATGTATACACAGCCTGATCGTTTCTTTATTGCATGGTCTGATGGTTATTTTTCTCCTGTAGGAGGTTGAGGCCAAGTACAATAATCTAATACGCCAAAGGCCAGAGAGGTCGGCAGCAGACACAGATGGAAATAAAGGTAGCTCAATTCATGGTTAGTCTCAACATATGAGTCACTAGAACTGAGTAGATAAGTTGCTTTATCTGTTATTTTACTAAACCTACACTTTTTTTATTTTATTTCTCCAGATAAGAGATAGTGGAGGCCTGTTCCACAGCTTTTGGCTCTGGTCCCAAAGAGGAAGTACTGACTCGTGGTCTGCTCCTACTTCTCGTGTCCTGGACTTTCTGGACATCTTATAAGCTTGCCCTCTCACTGCTGAGCCCCCATATGTTTTTTCCATCACCGTCGCCCCCGGGTTGCCGTAGAAAGCGAGAGGCTGAGTGGGCAGAGACGCTTGAACGGAGGAGTCATCTTTGTGATGCCACACCTCCCTCCATCTGCACAAGGCAATCAGGGAAGTGGGATTGCCCCCAAAACCTCCACCCTCTCCCATATAACTCCCATTTCCCCCCCTGACCTCCATGCAGGAAAGAGAACTTATACCAAAATGTAAAAATATGTGTGTTTAGAATATATATATATGAAACGCAAAACAAGAAAAGGAAAATTTTAAGATAATGTATTAAGATTTTTTTTTATCCCAAGATGTATTTATTTTCTCTCTCTTCATTTTTTAAAAGTGATTCCCACATTGCTTGCTTGCTTTTGACCATGATGTTACATTTGTTTGGCTCCTTCTGCCGCTGCAGTCACGCAGGGTTAGTGTGAGTGTTGCGTGCACGCTAGCATAGCGCGCCCTGATGAAGTAGCAGCCGTTTATTCAGACTGATAGCGGCCAGAGTTGCACTGGTGATGGAGAGATACTGTTGCGTTACACCCTCTTGAACTGTGTTAAAAAGTCAGATAAATTTCGGATAAATTCTGGGTGTGGTGTTAACTAGAATGAAGAGTGAAGGCTCTGATCTGGTCCTGTTACATTTCTGTGCTGACATCTTCCTCCTCCCTCCTCATCCTCCACATGGAGCATGCTTTGCCTCTCGTCTGTCACTGTGTGTGTATGTGTGATTCTCCTCTTTTAATTTGCTCACAGACACTTCTGGGTGTCACCCTCCTTTTTGTTTTCTCACAGCCCAGCAGCTCTCGTGCTTATTTATCCCAGCCTACTCTATACATCATGCCTTCTCGTGTGTCCCCTTGCCCCTCTTTCGACATCTCTATCAGCCTCCGACAGAAGTGATGCTTCTTTCTGCTCCTGTTGGTGATGCTTAAATCTGCCTGATATTCTAATAATGTCATGAAGTTCAACATATAATGTACAATGATCAAGTTGAAGGTTATGCATAACTTTAATAAATGGTGTCATGACGCATTGGAAAGTGACAGGCCTGGCTGTGTTTTTCCACGTCTCCTCATGAATGTGAAGCCTGTGTCATGAGCCTGTGGTGACGGTGAGTAAGGAATTAGTACCCAGGGAACGTTTCTGTAATGGAGAAGTCATTGAAGACGTTATAATTAAAACATGATGACTTAGATTAAGGATTCAAACAAAGGATCAGCTCAGTTATAATCACACAAAGTGATGAAGAAATGTTCCGTCTTTACTTAGATGTCACATTATGCACTCGCGTCCTATTCGGTAATCGAATGTGGTTCATTCAATCAGTGACTAAAGGGGCTAAATGCACGTCTGAGTTGAGTCGGGCCCGCTTTATCCGCCAGAGAATTTCACACCGAGATCCCATTTTACAGAGAGACCCGGACAAGATGGCAGCATCAACAACCCACTGAAGAGCCCATTCATGCTGGTGCATTGGTACTGATATCGCCAGCAGCCAACGAACCAAGACGTTCTGAGAGGCAGCGCTACAATAAACACCAACGAGCTCGTTAAGTACAGCTGCAAACAGGACACAGGTTCTACAACCCTCAGGTTCTACATAATCAGCCTACACCCCCCCCCCCCCCCCCCCCCCCCCCCACCACACACACACACACACACACACACACTGTCTTGATTGCAGGCCTTTGCTTCACTCCTCCTGCTTAAGGTGAACCCGAGGTGAGTGACTCGCACATCTGAAAACCGGGCTCGGCCATTTGGACGACGCAGACATCTTGGAGCGTTTTTAATTTGGTCTTCTTAGTCAAACATCGAGAATTTCCTTCCTGACCTTAACAGAATGAAATGTTTGTTTTTTGGGCATTTGGCAGCGCGAAATGTCAGTGGGAGAGGAGCTTTTAAAGAGAGATGGGGGGTGATCAAGGACATTTAAAGAAGGAGAGGATTATTTCCAGCAGGTGGCAAACTTCCACCGTTAAACTCCACGCTGAGCAGACGCACCCTGAAACCTGCAGTGACATCAGGTTTAATAACGGTTTATTGGTTTCTCCAAGCATGTTTGACTCCAGTCTCTGATGAAGAGAAGCACTAAGGAAAGTGTCCAGGTTTCCTCTGCAAATTAAATAAGCTAGGGTCAGAGTGGTCAGACTGACGACTGTGCAGTGTTTACTCAGTCTTTATATGTGGAATAGTCACATTTGTTAGAAGCGCAGCAGCAGTCTCTCTCTCTCTCTCTCTCTCTCTCTCTCTCTCTCTCTCTCCATCACCTGGACTTAACGCATGCCGCAGTTAAAACAGAGCGACGGTGTGAATGTGGACGGTTCAAAACAGGATAAATGGAAAGTAATAAAGTAATAGGAAGGAATGTGTGTGGGCCGTGTTGTGATGAAGGGGGGGGGGGCGGGCGGAGACGTAATTGATTGCGTTGTTTCCTCTCGTGCACCTGTCACCGAGCTAATTGGAGAGGCGAAGACAAAGAGGAGAGCGGTGTCAGTCACATCAGAGCCTTTCACGAGCGCAGTCCGTGTCAGGCTCTGATGAGTCGAGGCTTTCTCGCCCTCCTCCGCGAGTCAGGAAATCAAGCTTTTTTTAGTTGTGTGTTTATTTTTTTTTTGAGGATTCAAAATGGCTTCAAACCGAAGACCTGCTTTTGTTGCAGTCTTCTTTTCGCCCACCGGGCCTTTCAAGTTGTTACATCCTTTTAAACCCGGCGTAGAAGCGTCTCCCACCTGTTCCCAGAGTTGTCCGTTCATTCTGGATTCGTCCTCGCGACCGGAAACCAGGTTGCGGCGAGGCGCTGCGTTTACCTGCCACAAAGAACGGCTCCCGGTGATTATGGTGGAGCACGTCGTTACGGTTGTTGCCATGGGGCTTAATTCAAAGATGAGGATGCTCGACTAAATAACCACGGTTTCTATTTTTTTCCTCCTCATTTCATAAATGTCAAGGCTCCGAACAGCGGTGCACAGAGCTGAAGTTCCTCCGCACCTGCGCACATTCACACGCCGTCGCCTGCACGTTCCCGTCCCGACGGAGTTTCTCATCAATATGCTAATGCGCATACAGGAGCGTCTATTACCGCTCTGGTCCTCCCGTGCCGTATATTTACACGGCAGCCTGTGTGTTCACGCCGCAGACACGGATCCCGCTCGATTGTTGCGGGCTCCAGCTGGCGCTGTCACGCGCAGCGCTTCCGGCCGCGCGCTGGAAGCCGACGCTGTCACTCGGCAGCGTCGCGAGGAGAGAGCGTCTCTGTCTGGCAGCTTTGGTGCAGTGTGCTGTTCGTTATCGTCTTTCTTCCTTCACCAGCGTGAGGTTAGCTGTGAGATCAGTGGTGAAATCAGTGGTTGGAGGCCGTTTGGGCCGAGGGCATCCGACGCTCCCTCGCTACACAGTCACCTCGGCTATAACCTGTTTTTAAACCAGCGGCCGTCGACTTCATGGGATTGATTTTTCACGCTGCCCCTCTCCCCCCTTCATCGAGCGGGAGCCAATATGTGATGGATCGGCCCGGGGATCAATGTGCTCCCCACAGTCTGATTAATCCATGGTCTCTGTGGAGCGATCCGCCCTACGCTCCACAATGAGCCAGGTGGCTGTGGAGAATGGGAGAGTGGAGCGACTCCTTCCAACGAGACCTCGGCGCTGGGGGGAAAAAAAGTGCTGATGAGCAGCTGAAAACAAAAAGGGAACCTGAACCGATTTAGCTGCTAATGGTGAAGGACACCTTATAATCAACCTATCCCGTAATAAACAGGCACTGGCTTGGCTTGGCGTTAACCCTGTCTAATTACCACGCTGCTCTCTGATCGAGTGTCTGGGTGAGAAGCATCAGGCGGGCCAGCTGGCACCGGCCCGACACCGAGCGGTGGAGCCGTGACCCGGCCCGGCCTCGCTTAGCATATCAGAGCGCCATCAGAGGTGCATGGCGCTGCTGCAGAGGCTACCGGGTCGGGTCGAGCCGGGCCGGGGTTTGGAGTCCGGCCCCAAAGGGGGGGGGGGTTGGTGAATAAAGCATACACAGTGGACTGATGGGTCCAGTGACGGCCTGCCTGGAACCTCATGATGCTGAATTTAGGGAAGAGAAATAATCAATTAGTCGTTCATCATCCTAATGATGCTGCCGATCAAAACGAACGTCTTCCACCAACGAGCTGCTCGGCCTCATGTCTGGAAGACGCCGCCGTTACCCGGGTGACAGCTCTACCTGTCGTCTCCAGACCCTCGTTAACCAACCACATTCACTCCACTTCCTTTAACTTTTGCTGCAGTTGATTCGCGCTGCGGCCGTTGTTGGTTTGTTTAGGTGCAGGTGTGAACTCCTGCATCGTGATGATGTGTAATTATAGACGAAGCACCTGGCTGTAACAAACTGCTGTTTTTATTTCCACAGCGACTAGTCAGTGGCAGAGAGAGCATGCTTTCATTGAGCACTATATGTAATTGGGTTATATTGGTTTCTATTTGTTTACCATGTTTCAGCACAACTGAGACGAGTTCACAGAAAGGCTCCGTCTTTGTGAATGATTAACTTTCACCGATGTGTAGTTTTATTTTTGTGTGTACTCTTTAAGTGGTTCTTTGACTTGATTTTTAGGCAATCATACTTTGCCACCACCTGCAATTAACATCGACACCTGATTAGGGGAACAACTGATTTCTTTTAGATTGAAATAGATTTAAGATATACACAAACCAGATCCCACAGATTAGGAGAAGCTGAATTAAAATATACCTGAAGACCTACAAATGAAATATTACATAAGTGTTGCGTAAATCTGAGTGTGTGGCTGTAATTCCTCATAGTACGGCTACAGTCATGAGTCAGTCCGCGTGAGTCATCTAGGAATCATGAGTCTCTGCTCCTGTGTGGATCACACAGATCCTTTTAATTGTGTGATGATTCTTGGCAGCCGTGTACAGTAGAATCGGGCCCACGTCCATTATTACCACATGCTGTCGTCCTGGGAGCTGTTGTCACCCCACCTCCAGCTCGGCTCATCTTTTAAACATGGCCGCGTGTTTTACATGAGCTGTGAAGGTGAGCGGGTTTGTGCAACTGTGACAGGAACGTGTGACGAACGCTTCAGTCCCAGTCTCTAAGGTTATATTTACTCTTTCTCGCTCGAGCGTTGCCCAAACCGAAATTCAAAAGGAACGAGTTGCATTGTTAGACTTAAACTATTAGAGCATTTATGATTCCTAATGCATCTTAAAAGAGCAGGTGAGTGCCCGGTCCATTAGTGCTGCAGCAGCAGTGTCTGGTGTGGAGTGAGGGAGGAGTAGCGTCGCCCTGCGCATTTCAGCCCCCGATAAGAAGCAGCAACGCGCGACTCTGACAGTCCTGAATAGATGCTAAGGGAGCAGCCCGGGGTGCGCCCATGTAATCCACCCGATATTCCTCCAGCAGGACGCTCATCGATAATGATCCAATGCCGACGTCGGCCCCGGGGAGACGGGAGTCCACTCGAATCCAAAGGGAAAAACAAAAGCGGAGGTGAAAAGACAACGACGACCGAACCTGAGTGGAAGTGGAGTGGACTCTCCTGTTCGGCCGAGTCCGTCCGCAAGCTGGACGCCCTCAACTGGTAACCAGGCAACCGAGAGGGTCTCCTGCCGCCCGCCTTAACTCCTCTGACAGCATCCTGCTGGCCCTTGAAAAGGGCACGATTTCAGTGGTCACTAATAATCCCCAGTGAGGCCCGAAGCTGAGCTGTCTCTCAAGAGCCACTGGAGCAGAAGTTCACCTGGGGGTCCGGCAGAGAACGACTCCAGTCAAGGGCCCCGCTAATCCTGCCAACCCGGTTCACGAGGGCACCGCTTGGCCGGGGAGGGGTCGGGGAAGGGGGCATCCATTAAGCAGTGGCTCGCGGAGACACCTCCGCTCCCGTATTAACACGTTCACCTTGAAAATTGGATCAAAAGTGCCTCCGCTGCACAAAACAGCCTTTCTAAGCATATGGGCTTCTGTCTGGCATTAAGGTATTTTGACCTACGGGAATAATACGCTTCACTTCATTCTTCTCTGTTGGAGCAGGAGCAGCTTTTTCTCAGCTTATTTAGGTAATAACTGATCTGGAATGGTCCTTTCATTTCCCGGTCTTTATAGAGGCCATGCATTGACAGGCCCAGCGTGCCTGTGGCCATGATGAAGTCAGCTGATTACAAAATAAGCCCCGCTGACGTATAGTCGGCTAAGGAGGGGGAAATTGAGATCTGTGCTATTTAACCTCTAATAAAGTCAGGACCGGTGATTGACACCTGGGCCGGATGAGTCCCGAGCAGAGGGAAATGAAGACGGAGAGCATGGTGAGCGCGCTCGCCCGCGGGTGAGTCGTTCCAAATTCATTTGTTCGTCCGGGGTCAAAGATGCGTCGTCTTGAGTCACGCGCTGACGAATGGCCCGTTCGTGGAAGGGCAGCGGAGGCAACGCGTGCCGCGTTGCAACGGGGGAAGGTGAACGGGAACGTGCACGCTTCGGTGGCTGCGCCCCCCCCCCTTCCCCCTCCCCCCTCCGGATGTCAGCGTTTGATCTTGGTCCGACACGGGAACGCTTCTGAGAGGTCGCGCGCGTTTGTGTACAGGCTCGCGCTCGCCGCGCAACCACCGATTCGAGTCCTTCCTCAAACTATTACCGTCACTTAAATGTTCCCACCTGTCCTCATTGCTCATTTCTCCCGCCCGGGAACGAGTAAGAGAAACACTTAACTGCCCGTTCTCCTTAGCTGAGTGCAATAAAGCTCCTCTGTGCGCGCGGGTAATGGCTCGCCGCGAGTGACGGAATTGTCCAAACAAAGCACGTAACCCTGGGTCTCCCCATCAGGCGCCCATCACGCTCGGCGGCCGCGTTTCCACAATGAGACGTGTCCGCTGTAGCACATGCAATTCAGATCAAGGCGGCATCTAATTGTATTATTGCTTTGAGAACTGTCACATGCAGTTAGCGTCCGCTTTGGCCTCGTTTTGGCACCGGAGTGAAGAGGAAGCGCTGCATTTGCTGCTTGGCATTCGCGTCACTCCGCTCTTCTTCACCGACTTATTTCCTATTTCCTGTCCCCTTTCTTCTTCTCTCACCCCTCGTGTTATGTCGCTCTGGCCACTGGAAGAAAGCCAGAGCTATTAGCCTGCTGTCGGTCGGAGAGGGGATGGGGATGCGTCCCGTCAGCCGACGCAAAATGAACACAATGCACAATCCTGGAGGAGCCCCGGGAAATGGCCGGTCCACGCGGCAGCGGCCAGTGACGACGCGGGGGCACGTGCGCCGGCGCGAGCCCCCGCGTTCGCGCGCGGCAGCGCTATAGGCTGCTGCTGCAATCCGATTCTGGGCCAATGAATATGTAGCAAGTGGCTCAACGTTGCACGTCAGTCTCCAACACAAGCAGCTGTCAAGGCGAAGGGTTTGGAATGACTGCGTTACAAATGTTAAACACACACGCCGTGTCTGCCGGCGCGTGTGCGTGCGTGCGCGCGCGGCATCGCACGCGGCACGCGCTAAATCTCCATCCCCGGTGAATTGTGACAAGGTGTAGAGCGAGTAAAAGCCAATCGTCCCTAAAGGACTGTAAAATCGGCCGAGGCCATCTGTGCTTTATGAGGCCATTTGGCTTCATCCGGCCTTATTGTTTGATCATATACCAGAATTATAGAATAACAATTATGACAAATATGCCTCGGTAATGCGCCGTCCCAAACACCCGGTCCCCTGCTCTCCTGCAGCCACGCCGGGGCTCTGTACGTGAATAATGCAAATGCCTTTTGCGCAATTTCCATTTTATTTGCAGCAGAAAAGGGGGGGGCGACTTTAAAACATCAAACGAAACAGCTTCCGTTCCGTCTGCAAACAGCGCAGCAGCGTGACGCGTTCGCGGCGCATACAATTATGCGAAAGCACAGATTAAAATCTGAAGTGATTAATATTAAATATTCATCACTAAATATGCAACGATGGGAGTTAAAGTTTGTAAGGAAGTTACAGTCAATTTCTATTCGGTGTTTGTTTGCCTTCCAGAAACTGGATGAGTTTTCCTCGCGCTGATGATGAGTAATGCTGAATGTTTTATTCCGGCTGTAAAAGTTCGCCGCTCGCACCAGACGTCTCGCGGAGGAGAACCCTCTCAGGCCGACAAGTGGATAAGGAAGTCGATGCCAAAACAGCTGTCAATAGAATAATGCTGTCGATGCTAATGGGGGAAACTGCTGACAAACCATGTTCTGATTTATCATGCAATTTTCCTCCCCGCGGAGGCACCGTGCCAGCGCCTTTTAATCAATAGCCCGGTGAGGATGCGCCCCCTCTCTGACTCCCGCATCAATGTGTCATCCATTGTGAGCTGCACCACGCACCCTTGTCCTCATCACGCCGAGGTGACTGTACCCTTGTCCCGCCGCCTCAGCATCAGCGGCCCGTTTCCACCGGCGTCCCGCCCACGTGGCGCCGCATCAGCCCGCCGCCTGTTCTCGCGCAAGCCGCGTTTGCGGTACAGTAGAGTCGGACGCGGTCCCGCGTACGCAAATGGAGACAATGCAGAGTGTTCCTACGCGAGACCGTGGCGGCTGCTCGAAGGCAACACGTTTATGAATACATGTATTTTTACGGGGCTGATTTCTCATCGTGCCTCTTGGCCGCGCTGGGCCTAAGCTGTCATGTTCCAATTCCACACAAGTCTCGCGTCCGCCCTCCGTTAAGACGTTTTTTTTTTCTTCCTTCAGGCCCCATTAACGAGCTATATCACATCAGGAGACGCACACTTCTACGACCGTGCCTGAAATAGGACATCAGATACGCTCGTTCGTATTCCAGGCACTCGTAAGCTGGAAAGCAGTCCTGCTCCGCGGCTCTCTGGACAGCCCGTCTCCCACTGCACTGAGCTTTGTTGAAAGTGACAGTGCATTTATGTCTCCCGTGTTTGACTGTATCAATAATATATGAATTGTTTCTTCTCCCATCTGCATGTGATGGAGTGTTTAGAGGGCGGGGAGATTCTAGTGAGAAACGAGACTGTTTTCTTGGGCTAATGAATAAGAAATAAGCAGTCAAGCGGTTGTGTTCTTCCACCGTGTAACTGCTGTAGTGTTCAGTAATGCGCCCGTGCTCCTGAAAGCTAAAGTTTTGTTGCGGAAAGCGTCGAAACCCCCCCAAAATAAAGAATGAAACCTCCTTTTGTGTTTTCAGTGGCGCACAGGGGAATTGGTGCTTGAAAGTGAGGTTCAAGGGTCCTCAGCCAGACATTTGAAGTGCTCGATAACATAATAAAATACATCCTGGCAGCGTAAGGATGCTTTTGCAATTTTCCAGTAAATGATGCGGTTGGTTTCAGCTTTTGAACTTTTGTGAGCCAGCAGCTGTATTGTAGGATCATGAGGGCGCCGCTCTCAAGGGGGAGGGGGGGTCACTGTGTAAAGAAGCAGCCTATGGCAAGAAGATACTGAATAACAAGATATGGAACCAGAATCAATAAAACAAATACCTAAGCACAGTACAATACTCTTAACTACTTGCATATTTGTGAACAACTTGCTTATTTGCCTTGTTAACAAAAACATTTTATGCTAATATTCTTTTAGATTGATTGTCCAAAACACAACCTCGGCTACGCAGACAGAAAAAAGCATTGTCTTTATGCCTTGTCTGACTTCCTACCTGACTTTGTGTGGAGATGCCTTCAGCTCTTTGAGGTCAGTGGAAACGGGGGAAACCGGTCTGTCTTTAGAAAAAGAAGCTGCTCTTTCACGTTGGTGCCACAGTTTTTACTTGCCATCCACCCCCCCCCCCCACCTCCCCCTATTGTATCACAACAAAAATATTATAAGTGATTGGCTTTCCTGTCACGTCATTCATTTTTGAAGCCGTGAGCTGAGGACTAACTGCTCAGCGAACCTCCTTCCGTGTGCAGGAAACCACACCTCCAGGAAGTTCTCCCTGAAGTGCCTCAGTTGCATTCGGCTGAGCCGCTCGTTGGTGTTTCTCCGCTGCAGCTCCACTGTAATGACGGGTGTTGTGTGATTGGTGGGTGTAGTGAGGGTGGGTTGGGAGGCAGGAGTGAACACTTCCACACGTTATCCTCTGACGCTCCGTGACAGTTCTCGTGAGCAGCTGCCTTCACCCTTCAGGTGTGTGTGTGTGTGTGTGTGTGGGGGGGGGGGGGGTCCTTGTGGCTACATCGAAATTGCTCCCAAAAAACTTGTCTTTCTACCAAAGTGGGGCCCTAAGGCCACTTGTGGGGCCCTTTGGCCAGTCCTCACTTCTTTGAAGGCCTGTTTGAGGGTTAAGATGTGATTTTGGGGCTGAGGTTAGAATTGAGTTTTGGTTCAGATTAGAGCAAAAGGTTGGACGTCTGCCTTTAGTTGTGATGGTTAGTGTTAGGGTAAGGGGCGAGGGAAGGCATTATGACAATGGTGAGACCCCACTTTGATGTAACCGCAGGGGTGCGTGTGTGTGTGCGTGTGTGTGTGTGTGTGTGTGTGCGTGCGTGTGTGTGTGTGTGTGCGTGCGTGTGTGTGTGTGTGCGTGCGTGTGTGTGTGTGTGTGCATGCGTGCGTGTGTGTGTGTGTGTGTGTGTGTGTGTGTGTGTGTGTGTGTGTGTGGTGTCCTGACATTCAAGTCCTTTGCTTCTGAGCCTGTGACTCGTGAGGATGGACGTTCCTTTGGTGCAGCTTTCCATTCTAACCGTGTAATGAGCTGGTGATCTGAATCTGGAGACTTGGTGTGTGAAGGCAAACCTTAAGCAACAGCAGGACGAGGGGCAGAAGCGTGGCCTTATCGTCCGCCCATTAAATCCCCACAGACCTGAGCAGATGTAGAATTGCAGGCTGTTTGTTGATAGTGGGATCTCTCCTCCAGAGGTTACAGTGTACTTTTCACCTGCTCTGGAGCGATGCTGATGCTGCTGCTGCTGCTGTCTGTGTCCTCCAACTGGTGCTGCTGCTGAATTCCCACTGGATTTCTATCGGGCCATTAAAATATATGAAAGCCATTTTTATAGTTAGCCAAATCAAAATGCTCCATATTCATTATCCGATTATCTTATTACGACCAGCGATGCCCCCCCACCCACGTCTAATCAGACGCACTCATTAAGCCTTAATGCAGTTTTCAACGCTCCTATAAACGCGCTGCGAGTCGGAAGCGTCTTCCTTCGCGTCTCGTCCGTCGAGATGTGAAGGAGGCACAAAACAGGTCCCCTCCGTCTGTGCGCGTGTGTGCGCGCAAGTGAAAGGCTCGAGATCTCGCCCGCACCTCGCTCTGCTCCGCATTTCTCCACCGGACCGCAGTGGAGACAGTCGAGCGTCGGAGGACTGCGTCCGCTAGAAAGCGGGCTTTGTGCGGCGTTCACGGCTCCGGTCTCCCGCAGAAGCACCGCACAGCGCGAATTCACCGCCTGGGCTTGTTTTTTTTTTCGCCTTCTCGCTTTTGCGCGCTTCCCTCACTTGTAAGTGAGATGCGGGATACGCAGCATCACCGGTGCTCGTCGGAACGAGCGTGATTCAGAGACCTTACTGTCGGATTGTAAGCCAGTTGCGGCGAAGAGCGAAGAGGAGAGACACGCAACTCTCCGCCGGTGGAGAAAAGACAGTTTTATCTGCGGGGGGATGGAGTGAGGAGGGATATTTCTCCAACTATTTGAGATGTGGATGGTTTTTATTCACTGGGTGCGTCAGTGCTCCATCAAACAGGAAACGATTTGGTCTTTTAAAGATCTCATTTACCTGGACAGCTGCTGAGCTGAACGGCGACGCATTTCGTCCACCGCTGAGACACCCAGGGCAGAGGGAGGCGCGGAGTAACACCCACTGAACTAAACGGGGCATAGTTGCATTGCAATTAGGCTTTTCTTACTTAAAGCACATATTCCCGTAGCCAATGGACACGAACGCGAGACGGGGACAGAGAGTATAATACGCTTCAACCCCGAGCAAAGGAGCAGCAGATACTCGGGTAAGACAACGGAGTTTTTAAAGTGGAAAGACGCAGAATACGGCACGAGGACTAATACGCATGTTTGAAATTTCAAATGTGATGCAAATATGCGGTCTGCCGGCGGCTGAGCGAGCCGCCTGTGCGCCAAAGCCGCTGCGCTGGCGCTTCTTTGTGCGGCAGAAGTTCGGGCTGATTGTTGGTCGCACGCTCGGTAACGAAACGACACTCTGCGCCGCCCGGTGTCCGCCGTCGATGGCTGCTCCGCTCCCTCGGTTCCAGCTGCGGCGGAAAAGTGTCGCCGCCGCCGCTACCGCTGCCGCTGCTGCTAATTGTTGCGCGCGGAGCCGAGAGCGACGCGTCCGTGCGCGGCCGCGGCCGCGAAAGCGCGTCTCCGAGCCTCGGTAAGAGCTTGGACATCACTAATTGGTGAGGACGGTCCGGTCGTGACGGACGGAGGCAGGGCCGATGATGAACTATTCATTTTAAGTGGAGTGATACAGATCAGGTGGAAATTTCATCACGGGAAGGAGCGATTGCGCGCTTGTGTGTTTATTGGTCTTCACAGGGGCGGAGTTCGGACTCTTTCCTATTTCCTTGTGTTAAAACATCAAACCATAAATTACAATAAGTGTTGTAATGACATTTAGATGGAGACAGGATGCTCGGTCAAACAGCAGCTCTATTTGGCACCACCTTGTGGTTCATCGCCGTGTGTTTTTGGCACCGGTGCTGGTTTCCACAGGTGCTGCTTTTATTTATAGCGTGGTCGCAAACCCCCATCATTCATCCTCTCACTTTATTATTGCAGTGATGCGGCGGTAAATACAGTGTAGGTTAGATTTGACCTGAGGCACTAATCATGAGCAGCACCGGGGGGAAAAGCAGCAGCCTCCGCAACCTTATTATGACTGTTCCGATGATGGTCAGAATGCATCACTGAAAACATTTTGTCATGGTTTTGGCTTGTTGTGCAACAGTGCTTATTCATAATCAGAAATATTTTATCATAGCTGACATACTCAATGATTCTCATTTCCAGTAGCTGCTGGTAACCACCTGCTAGTACTAGTACACGCTGGTACTGGCTGACACTGAGCCAGCGCTGTGTTGATCCCACAGTGAATAAATGCAGCATCCGTAAACACAAACCCTCTCTGCCGTCTCCGGCTCCTGATAAGTCGGGAAGTCTGTCTGCTCTACAAAATCAGTTTCATTTTCATAAGTTCATCTGCCGTCTGGTAATTCGAGTTCACACTGTTGTTGCTGCCAAGTGCTACAGCTGATGCCTCGAAGGCAAACTTAAGAGTTTGACAGCTGAGTAATTATGGACGGTGATAACGTTGGAATGCGTACACGCAATTATGAACTGGGTGCACATGAAACAATTTGCTGTACTGAAAAAACACTTTGAGCAGAGGCTTTGTTCCAAAACACTGAAATGTCAGCATGTGGGGATTAATCAATTGGATCTTCAGATTAGGAATTATTTTACAGTTATTGGACGCTAATCCCTGCTGCAATAGAAATTTATACTATAAAAAAAATCTGGCAGTTTAGTGAGATGACAAGAGGTTATTTCATAATAACTTAACAAACCCAAACACAATTTAATCGTAGACAAAATACATTCATACATTCGAGATGGCTGAATTCAGGAGGACAGTAACATGTAGCCTCCGTTTCCACAGTTTGCAGCATCTAGTGCTTTTAAATTCTAACCCCTGGCGGTGAGGCGGCGGGCGGTGCTGTGCTCATGGGTCAAACCTCCTATCTGACCCTCGAACGGATCACAAAGTACTTTTGTCAATTTGAAGAAGACACATTTGATTTAGTTTTATTGACGAGCGGAGAGTTGAGGTGACTGTTTTCACGCTTTACGTTTAAGCCTCCGTCAGTGATTTCTGTCTGTTTGTGGCCTCCGTATATATAATGAGCTCGCTCCACTTGACCGGTGTGGTTCTGAACCCACGTCAGGCACTCTTCACCCAGTCCACGGCACAGACAGGCTGCTTCGGCGCCTCGCCAGCAGCAGCCGGTTCTACAGGAGGAGGGAGGATTCTGTGACCTACAGCTTAAGTCTCTGTCACAGCTGTTCAAGCCACGAGGATTTCACTTTTGGATTCGCCCTCAAACACGAGTTGTACTTTTAGCAGCTCTATCCGGACTCGGCCCCGGTGTTACTCTGCACTCCGGTGGACGCGGGAGCCGCACAAGCGGCAGCTTGTGACTTTCACGGCTGCGTTTCATGACTCAGCGCCTGAGACGGACGGGTGGCTGGAGCGGCGCCGCTCACCTCGCCCGCCGGCTGTCATTTACCGCGTCCGTTTGGACGCTCGGGGCTTCAATGCGATGCGCCACGAACGGGGCAGCGCGGGTGGAGGACTGCTGACAGCTGCTCCACCTGGAACAGTGGCTGGTAATCAGGTTCCGCCAGGGGCCCGGTCAGCACATTGTCAGCTGCACTGTTGCTGCAGCAGAGACATGGACCATAATGTTTGAATAGCATTAGTTCTGATTCACTTTTGAACAGCCCCCTTATTGCAATTGCATGAATAACCCTTTTTATATATGCATTCACAGAATATTTGAGTCTGGACACTAAGTGCTGGAAACAGATCTATATATGGAGGCGAAGGCATTTAAGAGAACAGTCAACACCTCGTGTGCTGAAATAACAGCTTGTGTATTTAGGTCAAAACTGTTGTGTAAACCACATTCACACAGCGGTAGAGTACGGCAGAAAATGACTGTGATTTGACGGGTGAAAGGTCAGAAAACACGAGGCAGATATTTTATAGACAGTTGCCATTTTAATAGCAAGTTAATTGCAGTGTGTGTCGTCGCTGGGCCCGTTTCACCGCCGTCACACTTGTCAGTCAGGAGTCAATACGCCGAAGGAGTCCTCCTTAGCTTGCACCTAAACTGCTCGGAGGTGCAGTTTACAAGCCCCACGTAACTCAACAGAACCCGGTCTCACCAAATCATTAACCAATATCAATCATCCGCTCTTAACTGATGATGTCAGTGCAACACGTGCTCAACGAGTCAAAGTATTAAACTAAAGCACGATTTGAGCGAAGCCCAAGGTGCCGCCTGCTTTTACTGAGGGGCCGTCCTTCAGCGACTCCTCCTGAGGCCTCCGCATGAGCTGTGGCATCTTTTACAAGCAAAGTGCAGGAGCAGGATTGTGCTTTTTCCTCCGACAGGTCGCGTTTAGCATATTCATCATCCTTATGCATACGGCAGCCTGTTGAGTCACTTGCTCAAGGTTACAGTAACGGCGCCCTCCATGTGATAAACACACGAGGTCCTGTGCCGTCGCCCGATCCGCCGACCGCTCCCCCGTGTGTGGACGACTGCTCTCCAAGTATCCTTTTCAATGCGGCACAAGCTGTAAATATTCATATCGCTTCCTTAGGAGAAGGACCACGTTGAAACCAAACAGTTAAACAGAGCACATTAGTAAATTACAGCCGGCTCAAAAGGTCCATTTAATCCTAAACCCAACCGGCTGGATCCTTTCAAACTCCACAGGCTGCTGTTTCTGTGTAGCTGTCAGCCGCTGTCTTTTGCCCACTTACGCTGTAAGGTCATTGCTATGAGCAGTGGCACCGGTCCTGTCTGAACACGCTGTTCCAGCCTTTCTTTACCCTGACATCCGACAGCCATTTCAGCCGCGGATTATATTGTCAGCGATGTTATTTCTCGCTGTGTGGCTTTCTTTTGTGGGCAAAATATTTTGACTGAGATAAATGAGGTAATATTACTTGTCAGCTGAGGTCCCGCAGGTCGGCGCTGATTTAGTTACGTAAAAAAAAAATAAAAGGAACATTAAAAAATGGACTCTGGTTCAAGTGGAACTGATTCATGTTCGGTGTGATTGGTGCAGTCGAAGCCAAATCCAATTCAGTGGCGCAATAACAAATCTTGCTGCTGAAGGTACGTTAAGAACCTCAGGAACAAAAGGACAGTGACTAGAGCTCAGGTCTTCTATATTCAAAGGTTTCCTTTTATAGAGTTGGAAGAAATGCACAGTTTTGATTGGCTGTTCTTGCACAATGATTTACTGAAATCGTTAACTTTTAATTGAGCTGATTGATGCTTGGTGATAGAGTGTGATGAGCAAACGAAGGAGAACAGGAGTATCTGCATTATGCTAGCAGCTAATGAAACCTAAAGGCTACTTAGCTGTGCTTCTATTTTGAAACTCGTTCTGCGTTTAGTCGCTGTCGCATAAACAGGAAAAGTTGTGCGGCAGAATAAAATTGAAAATAGGCTAAAATTAGCTCCTGTGAAGTGTCACCAGACTTTGGTTGGGTAACAAACACAAATTCTGCCAGAGTTTGTTTGTTTGAAGCGCGGAGCGTAAAAGAGCCGAGCAGGTTTTGTCGGAGCTCATCCTCCTGTTTAATGAAACGCTCCGACAGGAAAGGAGCGTTTCCCTCGGCTGCAACGGACGCTTGACCCCTCCTGAAACGCAGCGACCTTTCCCTAGATTGTGTCTCTTCTCGGCACCACATACTGAGAGACGGAGAACAATACGCACACCGGAGTCACGAGAGCTCCACACAACAGACTCGCAACAAATACAAGTGTCTTCTAATGTGATGTAGTCGTAGATAGAGAGAACACATGAACACAAACAAGTTTTTCCCCTGAAGCAAATCCAAAGAATTAAACTAAGGCTTCTGGTGATTATAAAGTGCATTTGGTTTATAAGGTTTGTTCCTCAGTAGTATTTATTTGCAGACTGATGCCACAGTAATCGAATGCATAGATGGTCACAACCTGGCAACCCAAACAGCTAATGTGGTGTTGCTGCTGCAGGTCAGGGTCGGTTAGCATTAGCCGCCCAAGAGCTGTTTCCCCCTCAAACATCCTCGCATCCCTTTCTGTTCCCTCTGCGTCCACGAGTGAATAAAGCGCCCGAGTGAAGCTAAAAGATAAGAGGTAGCGGCCCAAAGAGAATGTTCTGCTTCTATTTCCAACACGCAGCAGCCCGAGCAAACATGATCTCATGTCTGCAGGGACCATTTGCAACGTTCTGACAAGAACAGTGAAGTAAGATTCATGGTCTCATTGCATTCTTGATCAGGTGATGGATTGGACATGGGAGCTTAACTCCCTTAAGTTGTGAAGGTTAATCAGCTACCACACATCCACCCCTTACAGTGCCTTTTAGAAGCATGCACTGCTGTGGAGGAGAAAAGACGTGTCGTTTAGCGCGGCGCTGGTGTAACCTCACAGCCTTTACAAAATAAACCCACTTTCAGATCCACTTTTTCTGTTTTCCAAATGTCACGGGAGGAGAGAGAGAGTGACACCGGGCTAAAAATGGATGCTTGCATATGGGAGCTATCTACGCATCACAGTGCTTTTATCAGGAGAAACTGTAGATTTTTGTCACAGTCTGACCTGCTTTCAAAAAAAAAAAGAGGAAAAATTGCAAAT
This sequence comes from Betta splendens, assembly GCF_900634795.4. Classification (NCBI taxonomy): domain Eukaryota; kingdom Metazoa; phylum Chordata; class Actinopteri; order Anabantiformes; family Osphronemidae; genus Betta; species Betta splendens. The sequence goes on from NC_040893.2 coordinate 8,941,627, forward strand.
TCAGTGAACGATTAATCATCTAAGACAGAAATGAAATAAAATCACCATTTATTGTCACAAGTACTTACAAGTAAGAGGTTGTGGGCACATTTTATGAACCTACGATGCATAAATGAAAGGCCGGTGTGAATGAAACGTGCAGGGACTCAAATTTAATTTCCAGCGAAGGACACGAACTTCAGGTTAAAACGTTTTTTTAAATAGAAGGCGTCTTTATTTTTGACGTGCGGAGTGTTGACGCAGATAAACGACCTCAGCTGACGCTTATCATGCAACAATGGGGAAGGTAGATGTTCACTGCTGCAAACCAGTAACACATAAAAGTTGTATACTAATAATGTGCAAGTGGACTGAACAGATATTGTTGACTTTTTAGGTAGCGTCCTGTAATTGGACTTCCTGCGTGGAGGCCTGTGCTTTAGCAGGAAGCACAGGCCTCCAGGTTGCCATGGCAGCCAGGCCGCGCTTCGCCCCTCCGTGTCCTTCTGTGGATGAGCCATAAAAAGTCAACGCACGAGAGCCACCATTTAGGACGACAATTAGTTGGAAAATAGTAGGAAGAGGGCCCGAAAACAAAGACGTCCTGCTGCTTTCTTACTGCGTAAATCGCAGTCTGCTGCAGAACCTTGGATTCCTTCCAGCAGCTTTGTGCCAGGGCAGGATTTTATTTAACATACAGAGACCCACGCTTTAGTATTGAAGATCGGCAGCAACAGTACAGGGCGTTCCTCAGCCACTGATCAATAGTTAGAAAATATTCTAAAACCTCAGAATGGTACAAATAGCACCGGAACAGCGTTTTCTTTAGAACTCCGCATGAGGAAATCTATTCACTGGTGATTGAAGGTAGAGCAGTGAACACTGAATAATTAGGCTTAAACGCAGACATCTCGCTCCAGGTGAAAAGATCCTGTTAATCCTGTTGAACTCAGCTTCCTTTGGTTCAACAGTGGACCTTGTTTTCCTGTAGCCTGTCAGTGTTGATGCCTTGTTCTCCATCTTGTCACACGTTTGTGATTTGTTCTGTTTAAAGGCATCAGCTGTTCGTTTACATGTAGCTCATGTGTTTGTTGTCCTTTCATTCCTTCTCATTCCCCTTTTTGATTAGCCCTTATATTCTCTGTCGACCCTCCCAGGATACATGCCCAAGGCTTATTCTTTCCCCCAGCCATAGATCGTGTGCTAGAGTCTTTTTTCTTTGTAAATGTTTTTATTTTTATTTTTACCATTTCCTTGTCGTTCCACGTTCTTGTGGAGCAGCAGATCTGTCTTTTCAGCCCCACGGCTTCTGCTCTGACCCCGTAATGTACAGCACACGCCACATGGCTTTGCTGCCGCTTTAACCGGTCAGGTGTGAGTCCCTTCACAGCTGGACCTCTCAGATTGATTGACATGTGGCAGTGGGGACGAGTCGCATCCCAGGTGTGGAGGCACTATGTCCTGGACACTTTTTAATCATGTTCTCCGAGCTGGGGCAGATAAGAGATGTAAAGGTGATTAAGGTTTAAGGAGGATGTCCTTGCGCAGAGGCTTTGGGATTATGGCTCTTCACCGTGTTTTGACTGGGGAAATTAATACATCAGTATTCCGACGGCGGCCAGAGAGTTACTGGGGAGATTTGCAGCGAAGAAAGGGAGACTCGCTCCATCCGAGGACGCAAATTGAACGCCCAGGGATTGTTTGTAGTCTGTGAGCTCATCCAGTTCTGATGAACGCAGCAGATGACGTATGGGCGTTAATAGCGTTTCAGATATGACGAGTCGACCTCAAAACTGTTCGCAATTCACTTTTCAATTGTAGATATAGATCGAATATAGAAATAGATCTGAACAGTGGAAAAGGGGGTTGTGTGAGAAAACTATGCAACAGAAAGAGTAGAACCATAAAATGGACACATTTTGTACCGATCAGTTTCAACACATCAAGCTTTATGCAAAATAAAGTTCCCCAAAATAATAAACTATGGCAGAATTGTAGTTCAGTTCTGTCTCTACAGTTTAGACATGAATCTGAAATCAGTCCTTGGGTAGAGGAGAGGTAGTTACTAATCAGTTGCATGTAGACACGGGTTTCCAGTAATAAGGCTATTTATGTGCCTGTAAACTGGTTCTGCCGTTTGCTGACACACCTGGATACTTGGTTTTTAAACTCCAGGACAGACCCCTGGTCCACTGATTACTTGTGAGGCTCGCTGTTAAATCTGCCTGCCTCTCGTTCAAGCAGATAATGGTTCCCGTTTACAGTCAAACCACAAACGGTCCTGCAGCTGGAGCGAAGCTTAAATGACCTGGATTTCCATCAGATCTGCTTGACGATGGAGTCCAGCTGCCCCCTGTATATTGTGACTTGATCGTGTCTCGGCAGTAGATGATAGATGGATATGATAATTAAAATGAGGAGTAATTATAAAAGTAGCCTGTGATGGAATTCTTATGAGCTTGTTTGTCATAATGAGGGACAGTGAAATATGCTGGCTCGGGTCAGTCATGTTAGACATCCGCCGTAAACATCCTGTAGTGAAAAAGAACAAAGAGGGAAAAGGAAGTCATGTAAATCTATGAGCCCCCCCCCCCCCCATTACACACACACACACACACACACACACACACACACACACACACACACACACACACACACACACACACACACACACACACACACACACACACACACACACACACAGTGGCAACATTTCAAGTGTTAATTCGGTTACACCGTCTTGCTGCACACGATCCTTCATCATTACAGAACCATCCTTTTGTGACCTTTTCCACGCATAAAACTCATGAATGCACAGATTACTTCTCTCTCGGGCTTACATTAAGTTGTCACTACATTAAGAAGTGCAGTAACACAAAAAGGGATCTGCAGTATGCTAATTGTTGAATTGGGCTCTTATTCAGTTTCAAGACAACTTTACAATGTTACAATACAGCTAGCATGATGTAGCGCATGTATTAATTAGGCCTGACCCGATTTGAATGTTATCTGAACGCGGGCTACTGTACCACACATTATTTCACATCTACTATAATAGAAGCAAGTGGTGAAGCCCTCTTGGCTGTATTTCCCAGCGTACGCGTCCATGTGTTGCATGATCGATGTGAAACGCGGCGTCTACACAGTCTCCGGCGTTCTTCTCTGTGACAGTTGTGCCCCGTTTGCATCCGGGAGCGTTGGTTGCATCACTCTTCGAGGGGAAAAACCCTCTGTGATTAACAGCGTCCCTCCTGATCCCGTTGGTAAGAAGGATGCGGGGACGCGGCGTCCCGGGCGGCTTTGCGCACCTGGATTCTTCCTGGCGGAGTCTCACACACGCTGCAGTTTCAAGTCTGTGCTTTGAGTTCAGCCGGCGACTTATTCCACATGTCACCCCTGCTTTGATTCCAGTTGAGGGTTTCCTTCTTCGCAGGCTTTGCCATCTATCATGGGATTTTGGTTCAAGTCTGCTCCTGAAGATAAGATGATTATTAGATATATCTTGTATGATTCCTAGGTTCACTTGAGGACTGGGTGTGGCCCCATAGCCTCGGTGGCAGCTGTGAACGCCCCCCCGTCCACCACAGAAGACATTCACCATGCTGAACTATCAGATAAGACGTGTTTTATGAGCACTGGCCTGATAACTGTGCCATGACTCTGGTTCGATGGGAAGCGTTGATGCTTCTGGAGTGGACTTGAGCAAAGACCATTTCTGTGATTACCCAGAGCAAAGCGAGCCAACGGGCTGCAGCGCCGCTTCCAGAACAAATAATGAACGCTTAGCCCAACATCTGTTCCGAAATCTCTCGCTGCATCTGTTCTTTTTATTTGTGGTGCAATTTGTTTCAGGAAGAGAACAACTTTACACTGTCAGCATAGTTTCCATTACGAATGCCGATTACGCTTTTTTTTGCTGCTTTCAGACGTCGGATTTTGCTTAAAAATAGTTGAATAGAACTAAAAGAAATAATAATAATGAAAATTCTGACAAATTATTATTTGGGGGAACACAATGTTCTTATTTGAGTAAACAACTGGCAGCAGCAGCCACTTAGTAAACCGTGTTCTTTTCATTCCTTGGTTGATCTGAATAGAATGTGGTTGGTAGAGAAACTCGTAGACTTCGCGACCCTTTCTGAAATTAAATATTTTACCCATCTCGCACAGCTTCTTTTCATCCTTAATGGTTTCCTCACCAAACAGCAGGTCACATGAGCGGCGGTTCGCAACTTCCGCAAATGGATGATATTATTATTTGAATTCTCACACGGCAAAGGCTAGGTCGGGGGGTTATTACTCAGGAACCAGAGGGAGGTAAGTGAGTTAAACCAAGGCGCCTCAGAATGTGATGAATGCAGCCGAGCGTCAGGGATCGGAGGCGGACGGGCTTTAACAGAACCGCGTTCCTAACGCTCCCTCTGGCTCAGCGCAGCTCTAGGCTCCGCTTCTCTAGACGCCACCGTCTTCCTCTGATCTCCTCCGCTCTCCATTACCGTCTTAATTAGCGTAATGAGTGGAGTGGAGAAATAAAGTGTTGAAACCAGATAAATTTGTTGCGGGCAATTATTGCACTGTCCGTCCTGTGCCGCCGTTATCTGCTGAGGAGCGGCGATTGGGATCAGCGGAGTAGCACCCCCTTCAAACCCCGGCGTGCTCCGCGGAGTCGGGTATCGATCGGAGTCGCCGGGGGGGAGGAGGGGGAGGCTGCAGACGGAGATAAGTCCAGTACTGTAGCAGGAGGTTGCCTCTATACAGAGGGTGAGGATCGCATCGGCCCGTGTCATCCATCCGTCTGTTGCATCTGCAGAGGAGAAGTGATGACAGGGTCCCGTTCGTACGTCCAGACATTGGCCTTCAGCTGGTGCAGACCTGCTGTTTAATGACGACTAATTAGCACAGTTACTTCAAAGACAACAGCTGTAGCACTTAAACAGCCTCAGCCTAGCGCTGGTTTAACCGGTTTCTGCCGAAGTTGACGTGACGCCAGCCTCCGTGCCCGCGTCACGTTGGCAGCGCTTCTAATAGAAACGCAGTGTATAAATAGGATCCTTCGCAGGATCCGATTTGCTTCGATGTCGGAGATGAAAGATAAACAAACAAAAACTGGCCTGCGTGATGTTTGTGTGACACAGATTTGTTGAGTAGGAATGTTGCTGTGTATATTGTGCACAGGCAGATCCAAGCTTAAACCGGGGGACGAAAACACCATCAAAGACGAGAGAGAAGCAGAGTTGGTCAGTGATAAGTGATATCTGAAGTCACTAACTAATATTAGTTTCCTACAAGAGTATGAACATCATCAGATTCTTTTTCTCTTAGTCACTGAGAGAGGGAAAATCCACTCCCGCTGTTTAAGCCTCCTTCCAAAACAGATTCCTACAGATTTCCTACACGTGGTCTTCCCTTAAAAAAGCAAATGACTTACTTCAGTGTCCTCCTCACGTTACAGACGCCCGAACAGGCTGCACATCTAGATCATCTGCCTGGAGACGCCAAGAAAAACCCTGCTAATGTTGGCAAATGAGAAGGGATCGCAGTCGCTCATGACCTCCACTCGTTTCTCTTCAGTTTGACTTTGTAAAACTTGGAACATATACATCGAGGTTCAACAGGTTTCTGTGACTTTCTGCTGCCAGTGCCTCCGACGTGGTGGCTTGTCCACTTATTCCCGGCTTTTCCTCACCGTGCAGGGCTTTATTAGTGATGCCATAATGAATCACTCCTGAGTGTGATTGCCTATGGGCCTTCTGGGAAATGTGCTGTGCGCTGTGGAGAGGGCATCTGGCTGAGTGCAACTCTCGCCAGGTGCCTCTGAAAGACACGCAGCCCACACGGGGTTCATTAATGCGTACGAATTCACGCAAACACACGGAGGAGACGCAAAACTGAGTTGTCATGTCGTACTTGCTTTTGCAGTTTTGTGGATTTATGGCCAAAGGAATCTTGCTTTAACTATGATTGCAACGTGTGTGTGCGATAATGAAGTTTCCCGTGTGAAATGTGAGTCCTGATCATAACACACCGCACTCGGCTGCAGGTACGGAGGCGAGCGCACGCCTACTGTGGCAGCTTTTGCTGACACCTCATTAGAATCTCATCAGGCCCCTCTGCATAATGCTAAGTTGATTACACTGCACAGATGCTGTGGCTTACTATGAGGGGAGCACCTGCCTCGTCCGTAGGACCGTGGGGTTAATCGCGGCGCCGGTGCAGGAAGGCCCCGAAAGGTCCATAAAGCCGGGAAAGGAGCCGTTTTCATGTGGAGGCAGTGAAACCTTTTAGCTTTTGCCACAATGAGGCACTGGTACCTGTGCGTCCTACTGGGACCTGCGGTCTTGCTGCATTTGAACACAGCACCGCGGATGCAGCCGGCTGCATTTATCCCATGCATCGATTCTAAAAAGTCGCTTCGTGGCCGTGACGTCTCCTTGCTGCTCTTTTCCCCTTTAACGCCTTCAATTAGCCCGAGCCTCTGCATGCGAAGATCATTGTATATGATAGAGTTGCGGCACCCGGCGTGGATGAACACGGCGTTGCCCCGCGCCTCGGTTCCTCCAAGGGCCGTTTGAGACATTTTTATCTGAACTGAAGGTTAAGTGTTATAAGATGCTGCTCAGAGGTGAGGCCGGGCCGTCCCGACGTATTGACCCAATGATTCATCTTCCGCTCTCCCCGATGTTTCCTGAATTGGGTTTGGGCGCGCTGCGGCTCCGTTGTAAATGGGCGGACAAGGTGACCCGCGCCGTAGATCAACGCGCCGAACAACTGCCCGGGGACAGGGTCCTGCCCGCCTCGCTGGATGCCATTTTTCACCATTTAGCCCCCGTCTCGCGCGCGAAACGTCCCCGCGAGCGCCCGCGGCGCCGCGGGAGCGGAGTCGTGTCGGGGGCTCACGCCGGGCGTCGTTAACAGCTCTCTGATCTGTTGCAGGAGAAGGAGCGGGGTTGATGGGAGACGTTTGGGCTCACAGATTCTGGGTTTATGCTCAGTGTCAGCAGTGATTCAAAGAAAACAGCCCAGTTATTTCTGGTGATCGTCTCAGCGCTGCATCTACATTTGGAAATCTAGGTGAATCTCATTATAAATTCAGAATGTCCGTCCAGACTAGTTCCTGCCACGGCCGTCTACTGCAGCTCTCGGGCACCAGGACTCATTGGTTCAAAGGTTAGTAGCACCAAACCGTAGCCTCTCTGGGAAATGTCTTGCCGCTCTATCCATTTTATTGAAGAATTGCACTTTATGCTCCTGTAAAGGTTAAGCTGGAAATGTAAGTTTGCTTTACGTAACCTTTTCAGTGAAGTGTTGATGGATTTGATGCTCGACGAGTATCTGGCTTAAACTATAAATAAATCCGGCTCCCACGTGTAGCGCGCGGCATTGTTCTGGCCTCGTATCATTAAAGCTGACTGGTTTCATGACGGTTAGACAGCGTCTCTGCAGAAAACACCCTATTCACCGAGCGTATGCTTTCCGTCCATAACAAACAGCAGCAAATGCTTAACCCCAGCCAGCTGTTTACTGGGCTTGAAGCAGGTCTTCACCCTCAAAGTGGGGTCCTGTCACCTCATGTTCACAGTAACCTGTGCTGGTGATAGTGGTTTGGCTAATTGTTACTTTGATGAATGAATCTTAAGCTAACACGGATGAGATCAGGTTACAAGATTGGTAGGAATATTCTGTATATTTGGCTCTTTTGGTTTTTTACATTACGTCTAGCAGCTACTACAGCTTGAAAAGAAGCTTCTCTGTGATGTGATGCATTTACAGCATGAGGGGAAATATTTTCTGCTTTGGGCTTGGGCAAGGTGAAGCTCCCTCTCTCGCTCTCTCTCTCTCTCTCGCTCTCCCTCTCTCTCTCTCTCTCTCTCTCGCTCTCTCTCTCTCCCTCTCTCTCTCTCTCTCTCTCTCTCTCTCTCTCTCGCTCTCTCTCTCTCTCTCTCGCTCTCTCTCTCTCTCTCTCTCTCTCTCTGATACCTGCTGCGATGCGTTACCTGGTAATTGAAATGGCTCCGGCCTTCATCCATTACCTCTGCGCTCCCCGCAGTCAGTCCCGTCCCACCACTCCCCCCTCCCCGCCCACTCCGTCTTCCTGCCCTTCTCATCGGCACCCGTGCCCTTTGTTCCTGACTGAGTTGCTGTTCATTCACTGCACCCCCCCACCCCCCCCACGCTTTCCTGTTATTTGGCTTCGGTCTCGGAGCAGAATGTCGATAGTGCACGGAAACTGTGTTTTAGGATTCACACAATGTGCCTGGCATGAGCTCATAAGAGTAATTAGATGTTCCCTCACTGTTGTTCTTCCTTGGAAATGGAGGCTATCGTTTTTGTCCCCTCTCCTCCCCTATCATTTGACATTCTGACGCGTGCATGGGCACAAAGAAAAGCAAGGGAGAGACGGGAAGCTGTGAGCACAGAGCACGGCTGGAGGAAAAGAAAATGGAAGCCTGATAGTTCAGTTCTCTTTTAATGTCTAGTGTTAAAAAAACAATGAAAGGCCAACCGGGATCCAAGCACGGCTGAAGAAATGGATCCAAACGAGCAAAGCACGTGTGTGTACATGTATAAAACACTGGCGGTCTCTCCTTCCCCACATCTGTACACTTGTAAATGACTGGTCCTTTAATTGAGCCGTCAAACGCGGCCTGACGTCGGTGTCGTGTCCTTGTCGGTGTCTTTTCTCATCGAGACTTTACACCATGTTCAAGATTTACTACGCTGGAAGAATCCTAATCGTTAAGTGTTGCTGGATCACGTTTGGCAAACAGACAACCAAAGCACCGCTTACGGCTTAAGGGGCTTAGAGGAAATTTGAAATCTTTCTGCCTTCTTCTGTTCTGATAATATGAGACTTGGTAAAACGTGTGTGTGTGTGTGTGTGTGTGTGTGTGTGTGTGTGTGTAAGATCGAGCAAGTGTAAGTGATCAAAATGGAGAACCGAACCTTAAAGAGTTCAAAGGTCATCCGGATGCTTTTGTTGGTCATACACAGCCACATACTGTATCATAACCCCCCCCACAGATCATTAGCTGTTCCTCTTTCTTTCTTCTATTATCTAAGACTCCAAAGGCAAACTTACGTGATGATTTTGACTCTAAAGAAACTTGAAATCAGTGTCTGATCAGTCTGAGGAAAACATAAATGAAATCTAACCTGGAACATTCCAAGTCTCACATGTGCTATACGTCTACATGTTTAGATGCTGTACATACACAAACAGGGACTAATAGTGAACTGCGTGCACTCACTCAAGCCGACGACATGATCTCTGCTCGGCTAAAAGAACAGATTCGAGACGTCAGAAAGGTCCACGAACTGAAATCCATCCGTGATCAGCATCTGAAGAAACATGGCAGGTTATTTGTAACATTCACACAATGCTCTTGACATCAAAGTTTTTTAAAAAGCAAACTCTGTGGAGAACTGATGTAACATTTGCACTGGGTTTCTACACAGCTGTGATCACGACTTCACAGTGACCCAACGCTTCTTTTGGCCGAGACCATCGAACCCGGCCGCTGACCATCACTCAGCGTTTCCTCCACAGTTAGGATTCATCGTCTCATTCACGGCAGGATTTCTATTTAAACGAGTGAAGCAGTGAGTAGTGTACAGCCTTTAATTCATATTAAAAGCATTCCAATAACACTTTCTTGAACATCTTTTTGTTTTGTCAGATCTTTGATGTGCATTTTATTTGGCATTATGCATGAATTTAAAGCCTTAGGCGAGTTAATGGGAGAAAATGTACTCATTGGCAGTAATTAGGATCAAATCCCAGATTATGGCGTATTTGACTTAAAAAAGATGACAGGACGTATGGGCTGTGAGTTTGTGCTTCTCGCAACTATCTTTAACTCATTTTTCATTAAAATTAAGTGGATATTTTCAGCCCCAAACCAAAAGCACACTGTCCTCCTGCTGTTGTTATGGGTCTGTGCTGTGACTACAGCAGGTAGAGTTACTGTAAACAGGCATAACCTCTTGTGTGGTGAAGGTGAAGCAATATATTTGGTATGAGAGGTACATTTGGAGCTCTGTCCTGGATCCAGGAGTTGATGATGACACATTCATCTCCTGAAGTCTTTTTCCTGGTGTTCTGTTCAAAATGCCAGGACACAGGTCATTTTATTAGCTGTGAGACAAAAGGATCGTTGTCGTAGGCGGCAGCAGTGTGTGTCTCTGGTTTTGTTTGGGTGTATTTGCTTTGTGCCAAACTGAGAGTTAATTAATGTACCTTGTTTTCTTGAAGCCAGTCAGGTAAGTGAACCTGTTGGTACCAAGACATCTGTTTACTACTTACACAGACTAATAACCTAAAACACTGGAACAACCGTAGCTTGTTGGAGTTACTCCTCCACAGTATAAAGGCATATTTCAGTATAGTGTAGCTGTAAACAGAAGTAAATCTAATACAGAATGGCTTCAATAACGTGACTTTGCCTCCTGGGGAGTCGGAGCCTGGACCTCGGCCGAGCTGCGTTTGAGCCGGAGCAGCTTGGAATCATAAAACATACATGGCGTCCGCCTTGAAGCTCAGAACTAAACAGTGGAGGGAAGATGAACCTGAATTGTTTCATATGATTGCGCTCCATCCTGTGCTTTGTGACTCACTTTGGTGCTTCTTCATAGACTGTCGAGCTCCTCCCTCGCCGAGGATCTCGCGGCATAATAGCGGTGAGGTTGACTTGCCAATGATTTGGTGGGACACTGTGTTATCGAGAGTGGAAAATGATGGATGATGAAATTCTTTTACGGCTGAATAGATGCTTTTTTTTCCTCTGCAGTCCCGACTCTTCCTCCCCGTGATTGTGATGAATGTATTCCAGCGGCCGCGGACACGAAGAGAAGTTGGAAAGGAGCCGCGTGCGTCGCACTTATTACATAAACATCAGAACCTCGTTAAACAGCTGGTTTCTTTTTAAAGCAGCTGTCTTGATGCAGCTGTTCCATAATTGTCTCAAGGATTATTTCTTAGCCTTTCTTAATTTGTAATCATCGCATTGTGGGGGAAACAAAACATCCTTTAAACTATACAATAAGTGCTACAAACAAACTTTGTCTTTCATCATTGTCTTTGCGGAGAATCCATAACCCAATAAAGGCCTTTTTGATTTTGATAGAGGAAACGATTCGCTGCCTGTTCTGACTGCTTTGTGGGCTCGTTTGGCTTCGACCCAGCAGCGCTCCCATCTCCGGCTTCCTCTAACCCGACTCAGTCGCTCAGCCACACAGAGCAGCCGTCCACACATTCCCCTCAAAGTTACTGCGACGCTTTCGACACTGTAAATACTATGAGTAGATGGTTCTGCTACACTCGCTTCTTGATAAACCGTGAAGTAATTTAGGAAAAACCAGATTAGTTAACAAGGGGAAGAAAGAGTGTGTGCCAGAGAGAGAGAGAGAGAGAGAGAGAGAGAGAGAGAGAGAGAGAGAGAGAGAGAGAGAGAGAGAGAGAGAGAGAGAGAGAGCTGAACTGAGCATTATGTGGAGGTTCCAGGCTGCCACTCCTAATCCCCCCGTCAGCGCTGCCAATCGACGGGGCCTGGCTCGCTGCTGCTGATGGGGCTGGATGTGAATGTGGTGGGAGTGATGGCGCTCTCCTACCGAGAGGCAGGAGGAGACGCCGCCACCGATTAATCCTCGCGCCGGAGCCACTAATGATTTATTTATTTGGAAATTACGGAGCCCTGGGAGAACTGGGCACGATTGATAACGAAGGCCCGGAGTGAGGGGAGGAGGGGGAGGAGGGGGAGGAGGGCTCTGAGCTCCAGCGCTCCCTCCCACCTTATTGTTTGTGCACGTGTCTGTGCTGGAGGATGGAGGCTAATTCTCCCATGGCATCAATGAAGACGTTCCTGTTGAATGCTGCAGGGTGCCTTCGGCCTCAGACTCCAGTCAAGCCCCAGCGCCGGACTCCTGCTGTGCACATATTGATATTTTATCACAGGGCGTCTTTATTTTCTCGAAGGAAGTAAATTATTCTTTTTCTTTTTTCATTTCCAATTGGAGTCATTATGCTGAAGTCAGGCAACAGTGTATTTAAACATTTGCCAGCTGCCTTTCTCTGAAACGGTGACTTCGGCGCCTGGGGTGACGGATTTAGTCGAGACTCATTATTTCTCAGCCTCTTTACATCTGTTTAGATCACGGACACAGCCTACGTCTCAGACGCACGCAAAACAGAATTAGCTACGAGCGGCGCGCTGTGATGTGACGTCACGTGACGCGACGCCGTGTGACGGTCCGCCGCTGGATTGTGCGTGTGTCAGCTCAGACTGAGGACCGGGGCCGCAGTGACTCCCGCTGTCGTGATCTATTTGAGCTCATTACCGTTAATTGGAGCGGCTCGCTTCTTACCGAACCTTACGTAACGGCTGCCGGGATCGCGGCGGCCGTGGGCAGGGCGTGGAGATTTCCCAATTATCCCGAGACGGCGGAGAAAGTTTCTCAAGTTGAAGTTAAAAAGACGTTTCTTGCTGTAAAGCTGTTTACGTTTTTGATAAAAAAAGAGATGATGCACCTTTTTTAAAATTGTCCTTGAAAACTGCGTCTTGGATTCGTCTCTCTCTGCGTCCTGATGCCCATGTTGCCTTCATTATTACAGATGGAATATAAAAAACAGTGCACTGACTAATGAATTGGGTTTGGAGTACTAATAAATTAAGTACTTAATCATTTTATGAATTAATATTTAATTTTTCCCACATTGAGTGTATTTTTCCCTCATCTCGCTCCCGTCGGCCCGTCCTCCAGTGAAAGATTTGCCTTTGCCGTTGCTTGTGATGAGTGTCAGTGTTCGTGTGCGGTTTGTTTTCACATCCATCAGCTGAAGCAGCGAAAGAAGGTGCTCGTCTGCAATTACACATGAGCAGCGCGCCTCAGTTTTATATGTAGGGTGTAAACCAGGCTCCAGGAGAGAAGTTTAGCGGCATAAATCCGGGCCAGTGTTATGGGACAGATTAATTCCATTTACTGTCAAAGGCGCGTTTCTTGGCCCGAGATGGGGATTTTTTACTGCGATTCTTGGGGAAACTACAAATGTTAGCTAGGGACGCCTAATTGATGCCGCCTGCTTCATAAACCCGGCTTTAACTGCGTGTAGTGGGTGGAGTTTACGTTTATAGTGAGAGAAATTAAACGGGACCGTGAACTTGCAGCCATTGCTCTTTGGGGGGTGAGGGCGGGGGGTGATGCAGACCCACGTTAACCCGCTGCAGCCTCACTTCAGTGACGTGGCTCCCTTGTCCACATAATGAGTCGGTTTGAAGGTACCGCACGGTCAAGCTGGCAATTAATTAACGCCAGATGATAAATCGGGAGCACAGCTCACACACGGGGCCTATTTTAGTCGCGCGCTGAAGCTAGAAACGCATCGAGGCTTTTTTTGTGTGTGTTTAAACTGGTCTGTTTTTCATGCGTTTGTTTGATTCCTCTCTTTGTTTAATTTGAAGCAACACTCGTTTGGTGCCGGAACAGCGAGCGCTCGGCGCTGTCCTCTGACGGGCCGCGCGTTCCGGTCGGGCCTCCCGGCGGCGTCAGGGGCTTCGGGGGCGAGTGTGAGTGTGAGCGGTGATGTGAACGGGGCCAAACAGAGCGGACGCCCCCTGTGGCACCGTGACGCAGCCTGATTAATCCAGCAGCTTTGTTCATGATCACAGATGTTGAATGACTCTCTCTCTCTCTCTCTCTCTCATCCTGCTGCACATCTCCTCCTCCTCTGTTTTCACACTCCCTCCCTCCATTTTTTTCTCCCCCCTCTCATCTGTATTCCGGCCCTGCGTTGCATTCTCATCGCAGCCTCGTCCCGTCTCCCTCTTCCTCTTTGTCTCCTTCCTCCCGACCTTGCTCCTTCTCCCCCCGTCTTCGTCAACACCGCGAGAGACGTGCGGGCGCGTTTTCCGGATTCAGGTGAATCCCCTCGTATGTAAACTGTTTACTGGTCCTTGGGCAGATTTGCAGCCTGCTCAATGGGACGTGACGGCTCCTTTAATTAGAAGCAGCGTGCCTGGATGCAGCGCTGTTTGGCTGAGAGTCTCCGTCTGAGCCTTGGGTCCCCACCGGCTAATTTAAACCTGCACCTCGGTCCCCGGCGCTCGCCGCCACATCTCACGGCGGAGAGTTGTTCCAAACGCAGCTTCACTCAGGCGGTTGCATTGACGACCTTCCATCGGCCTCACCTCTCAGCTGATTCTGTTCTGAACGTGCTTGAGTCTTGTCTCACTCGCATGGAAAATTGTCCTGATGCTGTAGATCTCGCGCTCATTCAGCCCCCGTATTAAATGCGATTTTAAGTGTGATTGAATCATTTTCCTCCAGTCGCTCGCAAGAAACATTTATTGCGGCGCCTATTAGCATCGAAGGCCAAACTGTACAGTACAGTTTAACACAGCGCTTGGCTGCTGTAGATGTTAAATCATCATGGATCAGTGATCAAGTGAGGTCATTACTTAAATCTTTGATCTTTCATTATCTTCTGTTACATTCTTACATTCTTGGCCACAATAATTACTTTGGTGTCCATTATGTGCATGTGTGTGTGTGTGTGTGCTGTCATCAGACACACACTTTTTTAAAAAAAACCCACAGAAAGGACATTGATTGGGTTCAAGTCTTTGGCAGTGTGACGTTTAATCAAGTACTGCAGGGAATGAATTACTGAGAAAATAAAAGTCTCTCCCATTAATGGACACACACACACACACACACACACACACACACACACACACACACACACACACACACACACACACACACACACACACACACACACACACACACACACACACACACACAGAGTTTTGCTCTTCTCCTGGTCAAGTACTCTTTTAGTCATGACCTGCAAAATCCGATGGTACTTCAGCAACCACTGGCTCTTAGCAAACAATGAAAAGCCTGTAAAAATCCTTGAACAGCTCTAAAGGTGCAGAGGTGCAGGCTCGACTTGTTATTATTACTGTTCAGTGCAGTAATAGATTAATACTGTGAGTGTAGATATAGATGAGTCATTCATAATTTAATCCTTTTTTTAAAGCACGAGACGCTTTCAGGTTTTTAGTGTGAGAAATGTGACGACAACACAGAGGACATTCGTCATGGGCTCCGTGAGCGTCAACACTGACATTCACAGAGCTTTTGTGGATTAATGAAGCAGGATTAACTATTGGGACGCTGGCAGGAATGGAGCGACGGCTCCCGATCCAACATCATCCGTCAGACGCGGTGAAGGCAGTGTTTTGTCTCGTCCGTCGGTGAAACTGGGTCACCGGCGCTCAGTGATGACCCGCCTGCTGACAGAAGTCTCAGGTTGAATTCTGACGCCTGTACTAAATGCTTCCTCATATCGTAGCGCATACGAATATGCTGTTGACAGCATCTTCCACACTTTTAGGGTTAATACAGTAGTTAGTTGTGCCTCAGGCCAATGAACGACCGGTATTTGGTTTCCACGCGCGTCTTCACCCACTGTTTGCTCCCAGGAACACAGACGCCTCCTCTCCCACTCTGTGTTGACTCAGCCGGCGCCCCTGACCCGTAACACATCAGCATGTCGCCATGGCTTCCTTTGGGGGCGCATGGAGCGAACGCGGGCCTTCCAACCTGTCGGACACGGCCACGTCCCGATCCGTCTGCTCCCTCTGTCTGCTCAGCTTAGCACGGATGAAGACCTGTGCTCCGGAAGGGGTCATGTGATTCCCATTGAATCACGCTTTGAAGCAAGTAACGGCCCCTTTCTTGGTTCTGGGCAGCGTGCACCGGTACAGTAAGTAGGTGACACGATTGTTCGTGTCCTCTCTGTCTTTCTTCAACGCCCCGTTTAACTCTGCTCCCGTGTTCTCGGCTGTCTGACTCCTCTCACGGCCGCGATCGCGTCTTAATTACTGAAGTTCCTCATTCCTCAATCGCCCCGGGTTCGACGCCCGCCTCGGCCTTTCTTACCCGCGCTCCGAACGTCGCCCTGTTTGATGCCTCACCCCCGTCCCCTGCATCCAACCTCATTATCAACAGTTCCCTGGGTGTCACAGCGGGCCAGTGGGCAGTGCAGCAAACTCATTAGGGCAGAATAATCATTAGTCCACATAAAAACAGAGCAGGACAAGAAGGGCCTTAATTTGATTTGCTATTCATTACAAAGCCTGGACGTGCGGCTCCTGTTCTACAGTGATGCTGCGTGAGTGTTTGCCAGGAACAAAGGAACCACCGGCCACAAACAAAGATTTGTGCGTTTTGACTTGGAGGAGTGTGAACGGAGACGGCCGCCTCATCTATCAGTCTCCAAGTAAGCAGGGCTGTTTTTGCTGCTTAATGGCCACTAAACTATGCTTCTATCACCCAGATGAGTCCAGCTGACATTTCCTCCTAAATCCCATTTAACTGTGGAGCTCCCTTATCTCTCTCTGTACAGAGATTCAAGCCAATAAATCTTGTTTTCATTTTGTAACTCCCACCTAGAGAAACGTGTCAAAGGCAGGTTGATGTGAATGAAACGTGCAATTTTGGAATTGTCACACTGTTAATAGTGGTCCTGCTGACGCTTTAATTCAATTTCACGCCAGCGTAAATGTGGGGGTGCGTTTTCAGCCTATTTGACCAACAGTTGCCAGCACATGGGAGTAAACGGCCCTCGTCTTTTGTTTCAGGCAGGAAGCGGTCTTCAGAGGCCTTGTTATTCATTTAGCATGTCTGTAGTCTTATGGTGCCTCTGGACCAGATCACTTAATATTGCTCAGACCACACAAGAACTTTTAAATGAGCAGATCCAGTTCCAGTCCGACGCCAGTCTCCAGTTTCAGCCACTGCCTTTTACTTTGAAGGGCTCCTCTCTGTCTATTACAGGAATAGTTTTTGCTTTTAATGCTGTTGCATAATAGCCGTTATATTCAGCCGCTGCCGACGATGATTGAATGCACTGTAATTGGAGTTTTGTTTACTGATCTGCAGAGAATACGTTAACTGAATCAATGGTAATTTGCATTTCACAGGATTGTGTTGTGAGGAGTTTTCCATCCGGCATTAATGGCATAATAAATAGATGAAGCTTATGACTTCTGACACGTGGATATGCTTGTATTTAACCTATTTTAGCTGGATTTGCTGTATGAAAGTGGAACAATTGAGGAGCTGTGTTTTATCTTTTCATCCTTTCTGGTACAGAGATTAACAGCATCTGTTACAGTTTAGAGACAGTGTCTGGCGTGTTCTATCCTTTTGAAATCATCAGTCACTACTGCTGTAGTATTAGGTACAACTTAATGTAACTTGTCAATTAAATCTTTTTGGGATTTAGAATTTTAGTTGAAGCATTTAATGGTTTAACCAGGAGCATGAGATGTTCTTGAGCTGCAGGTGATGGAGGGAAAGGGCACATTTTCATTTATAAAAGTAGAACAGATTCACACCCACACGTGAACATTGGTGTCATCTGCACAGTGGCACTATGCCAGCTGTTTACAATAGCAACAGCACACGTCCCCAGGAGCACTTCTGCTGGGAATGAGAGTATCTTTTGTGTGTAGATGGGTAAAATCGGGGTGTGTGAGTACAGGAAATGTAGGTTTCACAGTCGTGTTGACCCAAAGAAAACACAGAACAGTCAGCACAGTGGTGTTCATGGTGAAAGGTCAGTGTATTTGCCCCGGTCAAACAACAGGATCTGTAACAGGATGTTCCAGATGTTCTGGCATGTTAATTAAGTTGTGTGACCTTCTACAAAATCTAAGATAAAACAGTAAAAATGGCTGTATGGGGAGAGAAACACACACACACACACACACACACACACCAATCATTCACACACACACACACACACACACACACACACACACACACACACACACACACACACACACACACACACACACACACACACACACACACACACACACACAAACACACCAATCACACACACACATGGTCCGTATGCTGTTTGATTTGCTCCAGCACACGAACACAGAGAACTTATTTATTCATTGAGTCATTTGTCTTCATGGCAGACCACACACACACACACACACACACACACACACACACACACACACACACACACACACACACACACACACACACACACACACGTGCGCTGCGGAGCTGCATGACATTCACATAGTCACGTTAAGGTAATTGAGATGTGACCAGCGAAACCATCAAAATGTAAAATCGCGGGGTGAGGGAGAGTGTGAGACTCTCTCCAACGCACCACGTGTTAAATGGGTATCGGGACGTTATCTGTCCCCTCGCTTTGGTCTGAATTAATGAGCTAATTGCTTTTAGCATGTAATTGCAATGTTAAGCAAATCAGGACACGCCAGCACTACACGTCGTTCAATAATGTAGTTCAGGGTCTACGGGACCTTATTAGTGTCCCACGAACACGCTGCAAATGATGGAGTGGAGAGGATGGATTAAACATGGAACCTCGTCCTGTCTCTTCAGCTGCTCATGAAGCACCGTTCTTGCATTTTAACCAGTGGTTGTATCTGTGTCCACCAGCTGAATGCATTTTGGTTTTCTACAGGTTGATTCACTAGACTCCTGTTTGCGTTCAAGCTGAAAGGTCGGGAAGATTTGCCCTGGATAAACAACAACTGAGGACTTCACACATTTTACCGCATGCTAATTGAGATGTTTGACCTTTAAAAGCTCCAGTACAGCAGGTTAATAAGTGCTGTCTATAAGCACTGCTGGTGTGGGAAATGATGGGCTGCAGCACCGCATAGGCAGACGTCTCATTATGGAGACTGTGCAAAGACACAGTGAGGAACCGTTGGGACGTTCATTCATCTCAAGCCAATAATTCAAAATGAATGGAGACCATCTGCCTTCATTATCTGCTGTCTGTACTTACAGAAGTTCATGATCCATGATAGGTACAGATGGGTGAGGTCACAGACTAGTGAGCTCTACTACGTCCTGTGCTTGTTATCATGTCCTGTTGCTGTAGTGGAACATGCTGCCAACGAAAAATAGCACATAAAGAATATTCTTTATCTGACTTTTTGAAGAAGCAGACGGAGAGTCTTGGTAAACGACGCGCTTTAGCAGCTCAGAGCGTTAGAAAATATGACGTGGGAGACACATTTGTTCTGACCTTTCACAGTGGATTTTTATTAAGTGCTCCCAGATACTGTGAATATTCCTGTCTTTGCGAGATGTGTAGTCTCTCTCTGGGCAGATAGATGATGGTGGTAGATGAAGGGTTCATTTTACTGTTCACTGCGCCCAGACGCCAGCGCGTCGTCAGGTGGGAGGCGGGGGCTCACCTGACGCGGCCCCGCCCACCGCTGCCGTCGCTCCCAAGACTTGCCTCGAGATCCGCCTCCGGACTTTTATCCTCGTGCAAGTTTAAATAGGATAGAGCACATTTTCACTCTGGCGTCGTCTTTTTTTTTCTGCTAATCATCACCCAAAAACTCCCAGAAAGCCCGATTGGAAATTGAGTTTGCGAGGGCCAGTAACATTTCGTCCCTTTCTCCAGTCTCGGAGCGCCGTAATGCAGAACTAATGAGAATGTTAAGTCCCTAATGACATAATTGAATTCAGCCCAGTGGTTTGAATGGCATATTTGCATGCTTGGAGTGACTTCGGATGATGACTTTACATTGGAGCTCGGGCGGCGTGATCATCATTTGTTTGGCCTCGTCCTTCCAGCGCGCGGCGCGGCCCCGCTGCCGTCTCCGCTGCCATCAGCCGCGTACCTGGGGAGCTCGGCCGCAGCAACGACGCTCGACTCCAGCGCCCGCGGACCACCTTCCAGTGTCAACCATCCGTCGGACCAACGAGCGTGCAGCTGACGCCCTACAGACGCGGCTGTGCTCTTCGGCAGCGCCTGCCTCCCCGTTGGTAAACAGGCAGAGGCAAAGTGGCTGAGATCTATCACCGAGATGAGTTTGGGAACAAATGGTGATAATGGAGCCTCCTGGCAGTAAATAAGTGGGGAGTGAAGGGACCAGCGGGGAGATCGTTCGCCCGCTCGCTGCCTGGAACTCCGGCTCACGTTCTGCTTAGTCATGTGCTCGCCTCATTTCCTCGGAGTTGATTGGATGGCGCCTTCGTGGGCGGCTGTCGGCGGCTAATGTGATTGAGAAGAAAAGCGACGCTGTCGTCCACGGTGGCTAAAGTAAAGCGTGTTTAATAACTTCATTCCTTTTACTGTCAGGCCTCGTGAGTTCTCTTGATCACTTCATTTTCATGGCGCTGTTGGTACCATTACATCACTCTGGTTCTGACAGGACTGATCGATTTTATGTTCTATTTAAAAAAAAAAGGGGGAGGTGGAGGCTGTGTGTGAGGTTATAGACCCATTTTTACATCCATCAAATTACTCTGTTCTGCCTTCACTGCTCCGTTTTATATAAATTCTGTAGGTGCCATCAATTCACAGATCTGTTAAGTGTTAACGGTGAAAACCGTGGGATGCAATAATAAAAGCGGCGACAGGTGACGCATGAAAGTCACAGCGAACGATTGAAGAAAATCACCTGCATTCACGCTGTTGACGAGGGAAACTTCAGTGGCCTGGGCCGACCGAGAGCGAAAATACATTAATCTCGCCAGCGATGGGATTCCACGCTGGATTCCTTTTAAAGTGAAGGGAAGTGAATAATGCGAATGTTGAGAGAAATGCCGTGGCATGAGATATTACATGTGGCAGGGCAATTTCCATCGCAAGCGGGAGCGGCCCCTCTCGTCCGGTGTCTAATTCGCACGTGTGATTGTGAAAGATTTCTCCGAAAAGCCCACCGGTGCTTAGCCTCCCGTCAGATTAGCCTCACCAGAATTGGCACCTCTCCCGCGAATAACGCGGTGAACGCGGAGCAGCCACCGCAGTCGCGCCTAAGTTGCGCTCAATGCCTCCCACGCGACGTGAGAGGCAGCTCGCGTCCGACGCGCGGGGTGAAAAAGCGCAGCGACGCCTCCTGTTGTTGATTGCTTTTAAACGCTCGTGTCAGGAACGTTTGCTCAGCGGAGCAGGTGAATGCTGGCGAGGAAATGGCCTCGCCATCTGCACGCCCCCCCCCCCACGCACACACACCACCACCCTCTCCTCCGCCTCCTCCTTCGCGCTCTGACAGATACAGGAGACGCGTCTCTGGGAAGTGAACCTGGACAAAGCCCACGTTAGCGTCTCATCATCCAATAAATAGCAGCAGATTAATTACAATGACGATGACAGATGGCTTATTAGTGGATCATTGAGACGAGGCCCAGGAGAAGGACACAAACACGCAGATACCAAATTTCTTTTTTTTTACTGCCCTCTGAGGTCCAAAACCTCTAACCTGCACCAGCATTTAGTCTAAATCACACTAGACATTCAGCATCGCTGAGCATTTACAGTTTCCTATAAGAACGCTGGATTAAAAACAGTAATTCTCTCTCAGTTTCCTGATGCTGTGCACCAGCTGGGACAATTCGGTCCAAGGACATGGACAGATATTCAGACGTGAGGGAAATAAAATCCAGGTGACAACAGGTTTGAACTGCTATACTTCTTCTAGAACTCTGTTTATCCATACGTAAGTCTGTAAGTTCACCGTGAACCCGCTGCTGGTGACACCTACATGTTAAACCTCTCCACAGTCAAAAACATATTTGCCGTTGCCAAGCAGTGGAAAGTCAAACTAATTACATTTATTCAAGTACAATGTTGACATATTTCTACATGACTAGAGAATTACCATTGTCTTGCAGGGTTTATTGATCCCTGGTGTGAAATTAAGGAGCTACCCAACGTACAGTTATGTGATTCCGATTATAGTTATTAGACGCAACAAATGATGTTGAAAAAGCTCCATTGTTGCCAACTACAATATTGTAATGATGAACATTGTGGATGTCAAATGAGTCACTGCACATTAATAATAGCGTTACGCCACTAGTGCTGAGCTAAGAGTTCTTCAAAATAAAAGGATTATTTTAATACTTGTAGCAGTATTTCACTGCAGTTTTGCTTTAGTTATATATACAATAAATATGTTTATTAGATGGGCTGATGAAATGTTGAAAGATTTAATTCAAAATAATAAATGGTGCCTTCCAGCTGAATCCCCAACAACAGACTCAGGATTAGATTTTAATCATTGCTAAGCCAGCCAAGCATTCACATCCTACCTTGAAGGAAGCCGCGCTTCGCGGCGGCGGCGGCGTGTGATGGGAATCGTAAAAGGCTGTTGTTTGGGGGAACCCGCGACGGACGGCGGAGGTAAAGCCAGCAGATCCCCTGGGGCGATGAAGCGCTCACAGGCAGGAGCGGCGCCCTCAGCGGCGCCTCCACGGAAGCTTGAGCCCGCGTCGTTATGCGCGTTTGCCTTGTTTAAAACCAAGCGGACGTCGCGGTAAAGCAGGCGAAGCTCCAGAAAAATGCATAATACCACTGCTCCCCTGCGACCTCTGCACAGTATCCAGTAATAATGCACCGTTCTCCTTCATAACATGGAGGAAAAAACAGACCCTCCACACAAACTCGTGCAACGCCAATGCACACATTTGTGGCAATTAAAAGTGTTGGGATTTTCTAAAAACAAATCACTAGTTGCAAACAGTCTTTACTTTGCTACAACGACTTGTGGCATCCGAGCAAAAAGGCACGTGAATGGCTCATTAGCATCTCGGATGGAGACGCACGGGGCAGGAGCACGTGCATATTAAATAAGGTGATGTTTGCGCGGCGCTCCCTGCTCCGTTTGTGTGTCAGCCTTATCCTCTTGGTGCATCTTCTCCCTGCACCACACTCTGCTGCGCCACATTGCTTCACTCATTAGCAGCCATTATTCCCCGGGCGGCCCGGGTTCTGAGTGGTTACGAGCTTTAAGATATACTCCAAACCATCGTAATACTTATCACGCTGGAATCGGAGTGAAGCTAATAATACGTTTCACATCTCTCGCGTTTCAAGTGTATGATTACTCTTTTTAGTTTTCGCAGTCACATGGACTTTTGCATAAAACTACGTCTATGACACGATGATCTGTGTGCAGACGTGATGGGAACCGCGGGTCCGGTCGCGATTCCATCCTTCACACCTCATTGGTGTATGTTTGGTAAATGGAAGGGAACACCTCATGGTATTTAAACATGGCACACGGAGCGCTAGGTGCTCAGTCTGTCCTTGTTTCTCAGTGCTCAGTACTGCAGATCTAAGTGGTTATTGACTTTGACCTGTCTGAGCAGCGCGAGCGCGAGCCTCCTTGTTTAAATACTCGAGCACTTTCTTTGCATCTTCACATCTTTGCCTCCGACTAAATCTAGCTGGATATAAGCTGCATTTAGTAACGCGTCCTGGAACACGTATGGGCCGATGCACTGCCTCTGAGTTCAATACGTTACTTACCACTGCCCTCACTGTTAGACTTTTTTGGGAAAATAAAAACACTAAATCAATGGCTATAAAAATAGATTTTTATAGAGAACTGTTATACTAACTTATTACATTTATTGGAGATTGGATAATTGACAAAATGCGTACAAACCTGTACAATCCATTTATTGCCCGTATTATTAGGTATAAAGTAATGTTCATACTTTGTTATATGGTTTGTCGTGGTTGAAGTTGGGCAGGTGTTGCCATAAATCTGTCTCCGAGGTGTGATACAGAGTGAATGACTGCAGCTGTGACAGGAGCTTATTTCTATTAAACCCGGTGAATTAGAACGTTCCGCAGCGCGGCTGCAAGGTCGGCTTTTACACATTGTGACGGTTACTGTCTAAGCTCCATGCGAACGTGCGTCGCGCAGTTTGCCGTGCTTCTATTCGATAGGTGCGATCACGCTGATGAGTGGAGCGCCGACGTCACATCGTGCCCTCCGTTCTTTCCCAGTGGAAGCTTGGCAAAGCGTTTATTAATAATAAAAGGTGTTTTTCAGTGATTCTCTATTATTTGTTGTTTCTGTGGCTTCTTGCACACGTCGGTGTGTAACACAGTAATGCTCCCTCAGTTTCACCTGCATTATGAGCCATCTTGGCTTCATTCTCCGACAGGGTGGACAGCTGTTGTTCCTCTCTCTTGTTTTCTCCACCGTGACATCAGGTAATGGTAATGGCTCTGCAAAGTGCAAGCAGCTGTCTGAGTAAACAAAACAGGGCCTGAGATGAAATCAGAGGAGTCTGTGATGTTTGCTTTTCCGTCTTGTTGTTGCCTTTAGTTAGTGGTGAGGCCATTGCTGTGATAGAGTCTGGTTTTGCAGTAGGGTTGTGCTCAGGTGTGTGTGTGTGTGTGTGTGTGTGTGTGTGTGTGTGTGTGTGTGTGTGTGTGTGTGTGTGTGTGTGTGTGTGTGTGTGTGTGTGTGTGTGTGTCTGTGTGTGTGTGTGTGTGTTATATCATTTACACTGGCTCACGTGGACACCTCCATGCATGTCCTACACCTGTAGGTGATCGGATTCATCAGCGCGTCGCTCTTTAATGTTAACCTTCATTGTGCGTTATCGGTTGTGGTCATCTCCTCATTAACGCCGCACACCGAGGGTTTAATGGCCGGAGCTGGCGAGACACAAAGACACCACCACTGCATTTACCGCCCAATGAAGCTGTCTTCCCACGGTTGCACCAGTAAAGCATGGAGGAGCCCGATGCATTTTTAATAGTTACTAATTAAAAGCAATGAAAGGAGGGAGACAATTTGCAACATTTTGAAGACTCGAATTACAGCGTGCTTTGTATTCAGACAGAGCTTTATGTCATCCAAACAGTCTGCCAGGAATAAAGCTTAGATTATCATCAAGAATTCATTAGTTGGATTGAATAACACTAAGATCGTGGACAAAATGCCTTGTTTATGATGCTATAACTTTTAATCTCAAGATGGAAGCCAGCTGCCCTGTAGTAATAGAAAATATTACTAGTTGCTCTTTGAGCATCAGCGCAGTGATGCCGCAGTCTACAGTACGCTTATTTGGTTCCAGTGGCAGGAGATTGGACGGCGTCCAAGATTATGGATATTAATGGGCACTTTAAGCAGAGGGAGACGCTATGAATGGCACGATGAAATGGAAGCGAGGGAGCTACAGAAAAGTGAGAGACAGAAGTTTCACATTGCAGCGATGTGTCTTAATCTGAGTGTTGTTTCATGTTACACTCCATAAATGACTTTTATTAAAGTGCCTTCACACATAACTGGGTCCACTTTCTTCTTGTTTTGCATTTAGAGCGCCGCTAATGGAGGTCAGCCTCCCATCAGGACGTTTTAATCTCAAGCTAACGCCAACAGGTCAATGTCGGCCACAAGCTACAGGTTGCGCCGCCATCGACCCGCTCTGCATAAACACTGTAAACATTCATAGGACGCACGCGCCTTTGATTCCACGTCATCTTGCATTGAATCGCAGTCGTCAAATGGAGGCGATAATAAATATGTTCGATAATGTTGTGCTCGGAGGATTAAAACTGTCAAAGATTGTAAATCCGTGCGGCTTATCAGGCGTTTCTGATTTCAGATTGATTCTGCTCACAGTAGGTCATCATTCCACGCAGACGTAGCTATTAGTCAAACATATTACGCTGCCTGTGAGGGCTGAGCAACGACAACGCGCTTCTCCGTACGGTCCATATGCATGAATGTCTATATTTGGGCCTGTAGATCTTCTGGGATGTGATGGTGACTGATAACGGCCAACTGTGAGAACGTTCGCCACGGAAAGTTGCCGCACGCTTTCATCTACACTTTTATGTTGTGCTGTGATGGACTTATTTCACCAACGGCATCCATCTACTTGAGCTTATGCAAATGCAGGAATGTAGGACATTTCAGGCAAAAGAATTATTCGTTCAGGAGAGCAGGGCCATTTATCACTCATAACGTGATGGAGTGGCTGTGGGAAAAGGCGGAGAGGTGGCGGAGATTCCGGTGAGTTTTATTTGTGGGGCAGTCAGCAGAACGCCTCCGCATCCACGGCGGGAGAGTCTCCGGGATCCCACGGACTGGTTTTAAATTTCACACAGGATGGAAAAAGGCGGCGAGCCATTATCTCCTTGAATGCAATTATAGTGGTGGATTTGCTCAGGGAAGATTTGCTTTTATCATGTTTATTCAAATGTTTGTTAATTTTAGGGCCGAGGCGTGCAGGTTGTGCATTCTGTGTGTGTGTGTGTGTGTGTGTGTGTGTGTGTGTGTGTGTGTGTGTGTGTGTGTGTGTGTGTGTGTGTGTGTGTGTGTGTGTGTGTGTGTGTGTGTGTGTGTGTGTGTGTGTGTGTGTGTGTGTGTGTTGACATTTTCTAAGTGGGCGGATGGTTGAAGTCTGCAGACAAGTTGAAAGGAAAAATGCTATCTAATGAACACTCCCTTTGGAAGTTGTAGGTTGTGATTGATTTCAAAGCCTTCTCACAAATTCCTGTGGCTGTAATCTTTAAAAACTATTGACGGAAATTCAGAGAAGTACTTGATGGCGTGCGTAGCAGCCTGGCATCGGCACAAGTGGCTGAATATTAGAAAAGCCTCTCTGTCCATGGAAGTGCAAGTGAAGGACGCAGCTTTGTATGGTGGACAGTATGTGGCGTTAAAATGAGATAATAGTCTGTTCAGACGGAGCGAGAATGGCTTCAGGTTTGGATTTTGAGCTCAAATGGCCTTGGCCTCACACACACACACACACACACACACACACACACACACACACACACACACACACACACACACACACACACACACACACACACACACACACACACACACACACCCTGGCTGAGGTTGTTTGTCTCACCCTGCTTTCATAATTAGAAATCGGTCCATTCTCCTCCTTCACAAATTCGCCACTCAGCCGCTGTGGCTCGAGGCCACCTCTCTGTTAGGGTGAGGGCTGATTGAATTCAAGTCGCTGACTAGTAGCAGTGGCTGCACTAGAGAAGAAAGAGGGGGGGGGTTGTCAGGAGCGTGACGGCCGTAGTAGGACTCTGTTTCAGAGCAACACATTGGTTCATCTTGTGTGGATGTGTTTTTTATGCTGTTTACTGTGTGCGCGTGGAAATCATCTTTGTTTGAAGACGCGACGAGTGATGCCCTCAGGCTCTGTTCTGGGCACGGCTCCCGCGACATGTGTTAGAGTAATCGCTGCTGCTTTTACATGTTGCTCTGCAAAGGGGGGGTCTTGCAGTAGTAGAAGCAACACTAGCAGCATTGTAGTGAAAACACACAGAGGTAGAGGATCGTTTCAGCGTCAGTGTGACCCTGTGTAAGAAGCAGGTGAGTCGGTTTTGATTTACATGTATACTAGAGGGTTTTATTGTGTGTGTGTGTGTGTGTGTGTGTGTGTGTGTGTGTGTGTGTGTGTGTGTGTGTGTGTGTGTGTGTGTGTGTGTGTGTGTGTGTGTGTGTAGGGGTGATTGTGTTGACTGAGATCTTGGTCATATCCTGAAGCCCAAATGATTGAGAAACTGGATTCAAACTTGTAAGTCAACAAATAGAAATACAATCTAAAGCCATACAGTATGTACAACTAGTTTTTTGACTTGTTTATTTTTCAGTTGCTCATCACCCCCTATAAATGTATGCAGTACTGCAGCAGAGTGTGTGTGTATGTCTTTCTGTCTAGCTTTATCTGCTGAGGCCTCGTACGTACGCGTCAATTTCAAAATTCAGTGAGCATCTGATAAAGCACAAGTGCTATCAGTCAGTCTCGAAATTCATCATTCACGCCTGGTGCCATGTTATTGATCTTGTGCTTCAGCCTTTGTCAATAGTCTGTTTGACAGTGGATATTAAACACAGTCACTGCATTCTCGATTAAATCAGCACTGTGACTTTTTAAGAGATGTTAAGAGATTTTTCTAGTCCAAAATGAAACACTGATTAAACATGTGTTGTGTGTTATTCATTACTCCAGCATTAATTTCCTGCTCCATGCGTTGTCCATGAAAATTTCCTGGCCCTTAGTGCTCATCTGTATTCTGGCTGCATAAGGCGCTATTCCTTATAAGTAGCCAAATAGGAAATGAGCTCACAGAATCTGTGTAATTTTGGTTTGTTTATGTCATGGTCACCAAAGCCAAATTTGAGCTGCAGATCACAGGGTTCTGGGCTTGATTTCAGACTTCATTTTGCAGGAGGTAAATCAATTACTGGCAGACAATACGCAGTGGAGATGATCAAATTAGTGGGGAGGCCGAGGGAGGATGGGAGGATGGGGGAGGTGAAGGGGTGGGCGGGGCACAACGAGACGCACAAGAGTGGGAAGTTTGGCCATGGACTGGAATGAAAACAGGATCAAGGTAGACGGCATGAATGAGAAAA
This sequence comes from Betta splendens, assembly GCF_900634795.4. Lineage (NCBI taxonomy): Eukaryota > Metazoa > Chordata > Actinopteri > Anabantiformes > Osphronemidae > Betta > Betta splendens. The sequence goes on from NC_040893.2 coordinate 8,969,823, forward strand.
CCAGGAGGTCAGCAGTAAGAATAGTCAGGGGTGATGTTGAGTTCAGAACAAAACCATACAACAAGGCTGGAAATTCTAACTTTAGGAAAAGTAGAAAACAAAGCAGGAAATAACAATTTAATTACAAACAGTTAAAAGCCTGACCTGCTGGGAAAACAAAGCCACTGCACAGCAGGTGAAGAAACAAACGAACAATTTGGAAAATACTATAAAACAAAAACAGAGCATGAACTGCCAAATCAAGCTATAAAAAATAACAAGCTCACAAACCGTGGCTACTGAAACGAGCTAGAGGTTGAGAAACACGAGGTCCAGGAGTGAGTCCTTAGCAACAAGAACAATGATGAGGGTCAGTATAAATGTATGCTCATAATATACAGACACAAATTAATGAAATGGGAAACAGAACCAGAGAAGATCAAAACCAAATGTTAACAATAATCAAAGACACCTTTGGATTTAACGGATTTCCTTGAGGCCCCACAACCAGAGGCTCAGCATGAATCACCAGCTTGAATGTAGATGGACCCGTGAACTGTTCCTCTCCTCATCTTGTGCTAGTGCAAAGGCACTACTGCAAATGTGATTTGAAACAGACTCCTTTTCTCTATGACCTCTTCCATGTTTGTCATTTTTCTGTCATTAAACAATAAGGTCACTTCAAGTCAAGTCAAGTTCGGACGTTCCTGTCTGTGTGTTTGCTAGAACAACATGCAGAGTGCAACAGGCCCCGTTTCTCTGCTCTGCATCGAATCAAAAGACCTTAAGATCACACGAGGATCAAAAGAGGCTCAAGTATCTATCAAACGGATTGGCGGTCACTTGTGAACAAACAGCCATAATGGATCAAAGGTATCATGGGTGGAACAAAACAACAGACGCCTAATTGCACTTAAAAACACATTTTCATTAACACGTTTCATCGGTGTTGTTGATTTTAAACCAAGATTAGGCCATAAAATCTAAGCCTGCAGGTTCAAAGCATAATTAGGAGGGTGGTTGGTGGTGCTACCAAGACAATCTGACCAAAAGAGATGAGGTTCATAAAATTTTAATGGAATGAAATGAATAGATGAAATATTGTGGCCAGAAGTCGTTACGATATTGTCTTTCATCACAGCGATCATTGATTTCTCCACAGCGTTGGAGAGAAAATAGAGGAAATATTCGATTTAGCGCTTTACATGCCAGCCTGTTGATTAAAAATAATAACAATAATACTAATTTTCCTGTTGCATTTGCTCCCAAACATGCAGTCCATCTGATTGTAGGTGCTGGCTATAAAACGCCCGCTGCCCCTGGACTGGGGGCATTTCACAGCTGCCCTCGTCCTTGAGCCGCCGCGGAGCGCGTGTAAACCGTGAACCCATGATCGCGTGGACTTGATTTACAGTCTCGCCGCCCACGCAAACGCAAGGGCGTTTTCGACGCGACAACATCTCCGCGCGTCCATAAATTAAAGGCCGCTCGGCTTCGGCCACACGCGCGCGTCCTTCTCAGGGCCCCTCCTCGCCGCAGGCCTCGACGTCTCATCGAAGACCCATTAGTGGCCGCTGTTGCCTGCGGCTCGAGGCCCACGGTGCACTCCAGACGAACGGCTCGCTGAGGACGCAGATTGCAAAACGAACCTGGAAGCACCTGGAATATGAGATTTAAACCAATGGAGGGGACGGATGCCGAGGGCTCGCGGCGCGCAATAATCACACAAGTGTGTGAATTAGCTGGTGACGCAGAGATGCTAATGAGACGGGATATGAGGGCGAGAGGAAGCGGGCAGGAAGGTAATGAAATACTTTCACCATAACAAAATTAACTCCAGTCACAATTGAAATTGTCCTCCTCAGTGGATGCTCGGCAGTAAATAAAGAGTCGTTCAATATTAGACTCGGTAAAACCACAAAGGCGGTTGTTTGGTTTTGGGGCAGAACACAGTCACCCTTAGGAACATAGAGAAGGAATGTATTTAATATTGTTGAATGATGTGAAGCAGATGTTAAAGCAGTGACAGGTGTCTGGTGACTTTGTATCATATGCAAAACAGCACAGTGCTGCTCAGTCAGAATCTAATGGGAGGCTGTTGTTGGTTAAAGGTGTAATGCATTCGTAGGAGAGCCCCGTTTCTGCAAACAGGAGCCGTACATTCTACACAGGTGGCGTCTCGTCCGCATGAAGGTCACGCCGCGGCTCATCCGCCGCCTGTGACAGCTTCGTGCCGCGTTCTTGTTGAAATATTCAACGACAGCCGCGCTTTTACAAATCGGCGAGACGCCTGTTGTCGTAAGTATTGTCTTCAGCGGGATTTCCTGACAACACACGTTCCTCCAGAGGTGATGCCGAGCGCGGTCTGCCTTCCTGCTGTCTGCGGTAAATTATGCATATACCCGCGTGCCCTCGGGGAGGAATATTATGCTCCCGCTTATGTATAATAAATGGACAAGAACAACTGTAGCACCTGACGTCCTCAGGTGACCCGACATTGTAAGTCATGTTGCTTTGGTGATTGTGGCTACTCGGGGGATGGAGGGAGGGATGGGCAGCAGCCTCGCTACCACTAGAGGCCTGGATCTGCTGAGGCGCTCCATAAACCTTCCCTCCCGGCAGGACAACGCTCCTCGGGCCCAACTCATCCCTCCCTTCGATGGCCGCGCCGTCGCATCGGGGCTTTGTGCCAGTCTTCCTGTGTCGTCTCCGGCGCCGTCGTATCTGGTTGCTGCTTTTTATTGCTTCCATGACTCAGCCCGTTTGAGTGTTTATTTCCCTCTATTGAGTGTAGCCGAGGTAAAGGTCAATAGTGTCTGCTGAAGTCTCACCGTGGGGTCACATTGAACCGATGGGACATCTCTGTCGTCTGTGAAACAGATAGAGAAACAGCGGGAGTGTGTGTGTGTGTGTGTGTGTGTGTGTGTGTGTGTGTGTGTGTGTGTGTGTGTGTGTGTGTGTGTGTGTGTGTGTGATGTGTGCGTGCGTGCGTGCGTGTGTGCGTCCACGCACCCAGCTGCTCGTCTGTGTGTCTAGTGCAGAACTGATTTAAGGCCCCGGGCCACAGGAAGCAGGCTGCTCAACACTCCAGGCACGTCCCTGAAACCAGCAGCAGAGGAAGCACTGTTGCCATTCACCAGTGTCGACTGCAGACGCCTAAATGAGTCTGTTCTGTCCTGCGATGCCCAGCGTGGCACTTGGCCACTTACTCAGCTCCTCTAGCTCTTAATATGCCCCTCCCCCCTCGTTCCTCCCCCCGCCGGCTGCTACTTCTCCGTCCTCCCTTCCACTCCGTCTCATTCATTCAGTGGTGCTTGTGTCGCCGGCTTCGTTCTTGCGTCTCTTGCGTGTCTGTGCAGTTCACCTCCCTCTCACCCTCTCTGTGCATCAAGTGGAGCCAAGGCGCCGTGCCCTGATTGGACACTGACCTTGTGTCACAAGGCCCAGGACACTGAGGTTGGTGATAGAAACCTGTGGCCTGTCACCTCTGTGGCCAAAATGAAGCATGAGATGCTCTCTAGGTTGTTAAATTTGTGCTTTGACAATTATTCTTAAATTAGGATTAGATATTTGTAAAAATAACATGTTTTTTTATTAGGAAATAGATATTTGTACTTCCAGCTCATTAAAATCTTTCTGACCATTGCCCATGGGTTGAGTCTAAGATCATGAAATGTGCAAGTTATAACAGAAATCAAAGAATTAATATAAGTTTATCTTGATTAAATCAAAACTGTAGCACATGCTTCTATTTTTGTGTTTTTTCCTACTATCACCCACTTTCTACTTTGACTTTTTTAAAGCCCTGCCTTTCCTTACCTTCCCCTCAGTTAGACTCTTTCTTTTTCTGTCTCCTACACAGTGACATGTCTTTCCAGTTGGTTTTCAGCAAAAATAGCCAAAAGCTGTCAGAGCTAATGTGACCGAAAGAAGCAAGTTGCGGCACAATAGGAGGATTAAAGCTGGGTTTCTAATAAAAACATCAGTTTGTGTTTCATGTCCACCAATTGGCCGTGGGCTGGTGAAGGAGGGTCTGTCTCCTGGTTTCTGTGGCGTCTGTGTACACACCTTCTCACCTGATGTCCCTTGGCCCCCCGGGGGCCGATGGAGCACGGGTGGGGTGGCTTAGCTTTGGGCGGACGCTGCCATGACAGCTCGTGAATCCTGAAAGCTTTATCGGCTCCCTGCAGCCTGCCCGGCCGGCTCGCCGCCGCCTCTCATCTCTCCTGTGTGTTGCATTGAATATGGCTCTCCAATTGGGGTCATGGCACAGACTGATAGGAAGCTATATTCCTTTTTAACTGGAGGCAAAGCGACAGAGTTCAGCGTTAAGAACCGCAGCAGGAGAGGCCTGCTCTTAACACACGCTGACTGACGCGCCGAGACTCTCGTAGACATAAACACTGGGAAACGAGACATGCGCTGCAAGGATGCCTGCTTCTCCAGTTTTTCCTCTTAAAGCACAGTCTGGGCGTCAGTCTCACCTCATCTAGATGACATAGTTCTCTCAGACACGCTGAAAGGAAAGAAACAGAAGATTACAGCACCAGTGCCCTGTTCTGTTATTCTGCCTCAGGAGTCGGCTCATAATGTTGTCAACCTGATTTATTTCAATGTATTTCTAGTTATGGATGAACGTTCCCTCAGCAATTTAGCCCAGTTGACTTTAGCTTGTGCTCTGGAGCCGTTCCAGCCGTGACCCCCACAACAAGCGCAAACAGAGAAAAGCACCAAACTGAGACGCTGAAACAGGGAGCATCTCTGTAAATACCAGCAAAAATTATTTTCCGTCTATTGACAAATGAATTCTTTAATTTTGTCAGCATGAAAACAACATTACATCTCCGGGGATGAAAAAGGTCAACAGAAACGGAGTCAAATGACATTTTTAACGACCACTGACTTAATGCGTGCTCCACGACCGCGGCACAGACCGAGTCCAGCGTCTGCTATGCTTTGAATCGTAACGTGATGTGGTAACGATTGGACAGTTATGGAACATTAAAAAGCAAGGTTTTTGCTGCTAATTAGCATCCCTGCAAACTGTGACAGTGGATCAGCTGTTAATGGAGGACTGGGCAGTTCTGTAGGCGACGTGATGGACGGGCGCTCCTCGGCTCCAACCGTCTCCACTGCTCTGAGCCTGGAACATATTCAGATCCCACGAGAAGACACTTCAAGCTTCCGCTGCGTGACTGATTCCCAAAGTCTTCCACATTTTTTTCCCCCACCGTTAGTCGCAGGGGATGTATTTCCTGTACGTCCTCGCGTGTTGTTGTACGGCACCGCAAAGGGGGCAAATGAATCAAAAGCTTCAGCTGAGCCTGTTCCCTCCCACCTATAGGGATTGATGGCGGTGCCAAAGCTGAAACTCAGAAATCCATAGCGCCGGCCTGCCCTTTTCCATATCGCATCGATTTCACGGTGAAGTATCAATCTGCATACAGGACGCCATGTGCCGCTGCGGCGCTGCTAATGCTAGGACGCGCATTACAAGTCAATCTCCAGCACATGGCAGCGTTTCATCAATGGGTTTCAGCGGATCTGCAGAAATCTGAGCAGTTTCTGTCAAAAGCATTTGAAGGGGGAAGTCAAGGTCCATCAAATCAACGAACCGATGGAAGTCAACTTAAATTCTAATGAACATGCTTCCAGTGGAAGTACACACAACAAACAAGCTCATTAACATATTGAGTCAGTTCTGTGACAGCTCCCAAAAGACGTAATAAATTCACACTTCTTGTTTTCAGCTCATGATTAATAATTGATAATTAGTTGCATCTGATTTGGGAAAATTTGAACATTTCCTAGTTAAATCTCCAAATCACAGATTTTCACTTGTGTGCTAGATGTTAGCTGAATTACTTTGGGCTTTAAATTTGCCATTGCAAAATGTCAGGAGCAGAATTCTTAGATTAGCGTATCTGTATTTCATGAAGCCAATCTTTTACTGTTGATTTCTAATCATTCAACAGCAGCTTAGTAACATGCAACACTGGTACCTTTGACTTCTAGAAGACATGATGTCAGATGCCTGTCAGAGCTCATGGTTTGATGGACCTAGGCACGAAACACGGCCGTCTTGTTTCTATTCATCCTACAATTACGCTAATTTCTCCTGTCAGTGCTTGCCATAGAGTTAACGACACACACTACATGAATCTCATCTGCACACAAAGCTGTTTCCTTTTTTACAATGGCTAGAAAGCTGATTTCTGTTGAATGTGAGCTTGTAGACGAGCCGAAGCCTAAGGGTAATCCTTTCTTCATGCAGATGGTCCAAACACAAGAGAAACATTTAGAAGAGTTTTTTTTATAATATAGCTTTTGCAGAACAGTGGTTGTGTATATTTTAAAATGTGCCTTGCAGCTACACACGACTGTTTCTTGTTTTTACTGCATTACAAGTCGTGCATTAGCCGATCCTTCTCAGCCAAACCAGTAATTACTTGGTTCTCTTACAAACGTTGTGATGTTCCTCTCTCTGCACATGCACTCTACACCTACAGCACTGTAGAATATGCAGTGGATTAATGGCCAGTGGGATCTGGGAACCTGTTTTGGTCTAGAACAAATTGCATGAAGGATGATTAGCATAATTATTAGCATTTATATTTTCTCAGACATACAGTAGTTATAGACTTAGAACCCTGACGTCTGAGACAAAGTCTTTATATGTAAATAAGCAAATTGTATCTTTTTGTCTTGTTCCAGTGAGTGGTTTGTTTTCTCAGATACATTCAATGTATTTTATTTAGTTTAGCTCCTAATTCCCTAACTCCTGTACAGATTTCATTGCTACTATTGGCTTATGTTATTTAATCAAATTACCTTTATTAAGTAGTCTCATTGTTTTCTCCTGCTAATAGGTTCAACTTTAAAGCCAGTAAAAAGCTTTATTGCTTTGGAACACACACATCCTAACTCATTCATTCACCGCTGATTATTTGGCTGGAGCCAAACCTAAAGTGAAGGTCCATGATTTTATTATATCATTTTATTCCATTTCAACAACCCAATTAGTCTGCATTTTGTAGAATAGTCAGAACATGAAATATTGACGCGTTGCAGTAGAGTGTGTTTGATGTGTAGAGGCTCTACATCAGTCGTGCCACGCGGCCGCGCCGCTCGGCCTCAATATTACTGCGCAGCCACTACACTTGAAATGTTCAGTTATTTGGCCGGAGTTTAACGGGAAGTGAAATCACCACCTGCTGTACGGCTGCTACGCTGCAGCCCGGACCTTTAAAAGCAGAATGAAACAGAAGGAGAGAGAGAGAGAGAAATGAGTTAGAGAAAGAATATTCAGCAACAATATCCTCTGTGCTGAAAACTTTACATATGTCAGCACTTCAGAAGTTCCCCCATGACTTCTTCCACTTCAAAGACTTTCAACCATTCACTATATTTGATTAGATCCGTTATTGTGGTTATTTACAGATAAGTTGATTGTGACTATAATAAAAGATTTTAACAGATGTCTCTAAATGTACTGGAACAGTTGAAGGTCAAGTAAAAAACAGATTTATCACAGTCTGTCAACAAAGCCAAATATAAGACCAGCACTACACAAGCCATTGTTAATTGATAAAGCATTAGCATGTGGTAGGCCTCCGTGGCCAAATATAGACTAATATAAGACTGGACTTGAAATGTGATGAAACCGGTGGCTTGTCTGCTGCAGCGATATTTGTCTTACGAATTATTCAACAGCTCTTTCTTGCGTTCTTTGTTGTGCATACCTTATGAAAGTTGTCTTGTAGAAAGGCTTGAATCCACGGTGCGGTTCATAGCCTTCAGATGAATGGGATCTTTTTGTGTGTACGTCTGTACCAAAGCCCGTCTACTGAAACACGGGTCTCCAATGATCTCCTCACACTTCACAATTGACCCACATCACGGGAGCGGAGGTGCGAGTCTATGAGGCAGAGAGCAGGCCGCGCTCCGATCATGGCATAATAATTGGACGGGCTCACGGTGGAGCAATTAACATTCATCAAGGTCGTCTGGGCGCTAGCGAGCGTCCGCGTGGTCGCGCGTCCACGCCGACGTGGCTCCTGCGGATGGTGACGCGGCAGGTTGATGCAGCAGGCTGATCTCGCCGAGGCGTTAAGTGATTAGGCTGATCTCCGGGGAGAAGTTCCGCTCTTCGTGGAGTAGGCGGCTGCCATTAAAATGCAATGACATGAGATTAATGCTCATCTTGTAAGTGACATTTACGTCCTAATTTGCCGTGGAAATTGTCTTGCGGTATTGTGTGTGTGTGTGTGTGTGTGTGTGTGTGTGTGTGTGTGTGTGTGTGTGTGTGTGTGTGTGTGTGTGTGTGTCGTGAATGCTGATGAGACGCTGTGGCTGTTGGAAGCATGTGCCGTGACAGTATGAATAATGTGGGACCTGCTGCAGAGAAAGGAAAGGGTCTCTACTGTAGCTGAGTAAGGGACAAACAGTGAAACAAAACCATCAGCAGAATGGGACCGTGAGATTTGAAAGTGTGTGTGTTGCAGTGCGGACCCCAAAGCTCGTCCTCAGCACTAGCTGAGCTGCAGAAGCCTGACCGGACGCTGAGCATCTTTTCGAACTTCCTTTTAAACAGTCGCTTGCTTTGGAGAGAGTGAGCGCGACAAACCACGCTTTAGTGCATCTTTTGATTTCCAATACGCTCTTTGTGCCTCTGGATTACTAAAACCCTGCATAGTGTGAAATTAATTGTGCTCCTCGATAATGTGTCAGTCTGTGCCTCATAAAACTAACCTCATCTTTTAGATTTCCTCACTCTTTTTCTTTCTTCCGTCCACAGGCTGTGTGTGTGTGTGCGTGCGTGCGTGCGTGCGTGCGTGCGTGCGTGCGTGCGTGCGTGTGTGTGTGTGGCAGTGGCTGCGAGGGCCGCCGGCGCATCCCGTCTGTATATATGAGATGAGGAGAAGCTAAGTGGCTACCACAACCACCCAGATCAGACAGCCTCCTGCGCTGCAAGATGGATTAGAGCCCCCCCCCCCGCCCCCTCCCCCCCCCCCCCCTCCCCCCCGCACCTCAGGAGATCAAAGGTAGGAGAAGATGTGCGGTAATCAGCCGCCACTCACCGGTCCTGTTCAATGACTGCGTGGAGGGAGAAGAAGCGAGTCAAGGATAGCGAGGAAATAATGAATGACGGGGTTTATGGTCTGGAGGTTGTAGAGTTGATGAGTAAAAGGCGTTCTCACTGTGTAAGATGAACATCAGGGCTGCTTCATGTTAAGTAAACTCATTTACAAGGTGAGCTACTGATGCACAGGATTATCAGCAAGATATCAAGAACTACATGATACGATACAGCATAATGATAAAATTCTAAATGTTTTAGCTGCTGTTTGCTCCATTTTAAAACAAAATACGTGGCTCCGTGTGACGGATTCACCAGGAAGGCAAAAGAAGCAGGTGAGACAAGTACAGTAAACGGGTTTGACTTCCCACTGATAACACACTTAACATTAAGAATTAAAGCTTTCAGGGTCGCGTTACGCTGCGCGCTGCGAATATTAAAGCAAACCAATGGATTCAAGCAGCCCAATATCTAAACACACCGTCGGTTTATGTGACGGCCACGTCGCGCTTCCCCACAGTCGCACAACGTTTTTACGGCATTTACTTGCAACAATAAAAGCTGTTTATTGCTCCGCACGTCAGCGCTGCAGGAAACGTGAATATCGTGCTGAGATTTCCCCCTCTGTGCGTTTCCAGCTCCGAACCGTCCACGTGGACCCCTTTCTTTTCTTCACTTTCCTGCGGGGTCTCAACAGGTGGATGAACTTTAACCTTTGGAGACTCTTCTCGTCTTTTCAACACTTCCGTAGCTGAATCTTTTTGTTGCACGGGCGTTTCCCGCGTTTTACTTGTGTTTTCTCATTTTTCTGGAAAAAACCCTGCGTTTGCGGAACGCGTGTACAAAGCGCTCCTCAGGGACAACAGTTTAGGGAGCTTAGATAAAGGTCCTCTGGAACAATGGAGGCAGCCTCATTTGTCATCATAATGCTACTTTTAATCATGAACAAACGTCGCAAACACTTGGATGCAGCCGCTCCTTTTTCCTCCTGTTCACGCTGTACCAGGAGACTTCAGTCTTTTTTTGTAGGAGGCGACTCGGGCTCTAGTTTGGAGAGCGATACTACAAATATTTAGCAAATCTCGTGCGGCGGCATTTTAAGTCCGCTGGCGTCTGAAAGTGCTGTTTATGCGGCGGCATCTGAGACGAGGCTTATCTCCTATTCAAACAATCAACTGAGATTTTAAAACATTTCTCCCCGTGATGACGCCTGTGTGTGTGTGTGTGTGTCTGATCACGGCTACACTCAGGGAGGAAAAACAAATTTCCTGATGTTCCGCTGACACGAGTGTAACCTCCTCTCTCCCGTTCTGACAGGCAGACATTTCCAGCCCGCTGCGACGCTCCGTCGGCCGCTTCCTTTACTTTCTCCCTGACCCCTCTCGCTTTGGATTTGTTCGGCGCGCGAAAAGCTGCGGAAGCAGTCTATTTTTGAACGAAGGTGCAAGACGACTGGCCCTTAAACAAACGACGGACTTGTCAGAGCTGTTTTTGGGTGTTGTTTATTTAGGGGACATGATACATTGTCATCTGCAGGCTTCTCTCAAACGGCTGCCTCCTGCTCGGTGCAGACAGAACAAACAGAAGGTGTCACCGGGGCCGCCGGCAGAAACCAAGAGATTCGGGATTTGAACCGACACAGATCATTAAAGAGTTTATTGGAAACGCAAAAGAATGTTTTATGTACATTTTTTTACTATGAACGCCCCTAAATACATATAAAACTGATGTGAGTGCTTTAAAGGAGGAGTTTGTCAGGTCTGAGATGCAGACGCAAGCAAAGATAGTCAGAGATGTTGGTGTTTAAAAATAAATAAGAATAAAAGCATAAATTTATCTCTAAGTCCACGTAAGCTGCAAACTGAGAACACGTCTCCACCAAAAACCTTCATTGCGACAAAACATTTCCTCACAGCTCTCACGCAGCATAAAACAAAAGTGCAACTTACCGCCGCTCACATTACAAACTCTTAGTGAGCCTCGATTCGTATTCATGCGAAGCATAACGCGCTTTTCATATTTCGGAGCATTTTAGCCCACGGGCAGCTCCTGTACGCGGTGAATACTGATGCCAGGAACGCGCAGGGCGCCGTAAAGACACAGACTTTCCTCTGAGGCGCCGGCGCCACGCCGAATCTGCCGCCGACAGAACTTGACTTCTTACTGACTTTGGCTTGAAGGAAGTGGTTTGAGGGTAACGGCTTCGATTTCAGTGCCCACGTGTGCGATCTTGCATGAGATGCGAGTATTGGATATCGCCTCGGTGCAGATGGCGTATTATCGCGTACGTGGAACCCCGGCGTCTCTGTGTGTTTCTGCTGAGCTCTACTGGGGATGTTATGACTGTGTTGTGTTATGCACATTACAGATATCTTTGCTGCACTTTGTGTGGTGTATCAGTGATGCGCCGGCTGCTGCTCATATCAAATTCTTCTTTACCTCTTTAGCAGAGACACAGTCCTGTTTTTTTCAGGAGGTGTTGGAGGCGGTTCCGTGTGTGTGTGTGTGTGTGTGTGTGTGTGTGTGTGGTTTGACACGCGTGCGTGTGTGTGCGCTCCTGTTAAATAAACTGTACTCGCGTGTTGACTGAATCGGCGCCTCTGCCTCCATCTGCTCCCGCCTGTGTTGCCGCTGGGCCACCTGCCTTCTTCCCTGCCTCCTTCCCTGACTGCTCCTGAGAAGCAGAGATAAGGCCACTGATGTTTGTCTGCTCCCCGGCAGATTACTGAGCCAGACAGGTCCGAGAACCCGGGCGCACGTCTCTGCCGCTAAGCGGAGAAGTTTCCGCGGCCGCCTGAGCTGACCGCCGTCTGGCATCTGCTTAATTGCTGTTTCACAAGACACGTCAGGGTGAAGTCTTTGGAATTAGAAACTTCAAGTCAAATTTGAATAATCAAACATCTCAGTCACTTATAAAGGACTCTGACTCTCTCTCTCTATTTTTTAATAAATAAAAACACTAAAGAACCTGAAGTAATTTATTGTATGGTTCCAAATTAACAGATAAAGACGGGGTATTTTTTAAATTAACCTTGCCAGTGTGATTTATTGTGCTGTCAGTGGTACCAACAGGGTTTACAGCTGTCACGTGTTATGAGAGGCTCTGAAGGAGCTCTCATTTTGATGCTGGAAGCCGCACTGGATGCTTATTTCTGCTGAGAAGTGGCTAATGTAATGTTGATGAGGTTTCTCGCTACGACATCTTTAATTGATGGCTACGGGTAAACATATCAGGAGGTGTTTTATTCACGGGGGCGGGTGTTTAATTAGCCAAACGTGCAGATCAGCCCACTTGGGCCCTTTCTGCCTCTCTGGATGCCGCAGTTAAACACGACTGAGGTCAAAGGGTGGGAGAAAGTGAAACGAGTAGGAAGCTGCTCTGCAGCAGCAAAAGGGTCACGCAGAGGGAAGACAAAGCAGGAAACGGATTAGGGAGAAGGGAGAATAAAGCAAGGGGGGTGTGAGTGTAAAAAGAGGGATTATAAATGGATCACGGGGATTTTAGCACTTGTGTGTTACTTTTGCTCCGTACAGTCCAGAAAAGGCTATTACCATGCTTAGCTTCTTTTATCGGGCTCCATAAGCTTCTGCCGTCACAAAGCATCCAGCGTCTGCTTTAGTCTTGCCTACAGATCTGTGCATCGCTCTGGTTTCTCCCTCGTTTGGCTTCTGCGTCTGATCACAACTATCTAAGCGGTTGTGTCAGCGTTCCTGCAGCCGGTCGCGGAGCGGACGCCGTCCGGCAGACGGGTCCTCCACGTGCCCGACAGCTCCCCTGGAAAATGAAATTAGAGCCAAGGGGAGACGTCCGCAGAGAAACGGGACAGGGGATAATACGCGATTCACGTGAGCTAAGCCTCGGCTGCGTAGCGCGCTGAATATACATGGGCGTGGACGCGTGTGTGTGGGGAATGTAAGGGTTTAAAAAGAGCTAAGAGGCCGGCTCGTAGCAGGCGAAGTGGAGCTCAGACTGAATTAGACAGTGCAATGGCCACTGAGACCCAGCGACTGGCAGATTAGCCCAATGACACGATTTATTACAGCCGCATGAAAAGCTGCGCCGTCCTGTTCATTTGCATTTAAAGGTCTTTTTAAACAGCCAGACATGTTAATGCGTGAGTCATTGTAATTAATGGTAAAGCAAATGGGCTGAGTTTAAGGAGCATAACGGTGAAGAGTTGCACAGATGTATGTATCTGCCAGTGGTTGGACAGACGATTAATAAAGTAAATACCTTGAATTTACAAAGCAACAGTAGGTCAATTGAATTTTCAACTTGTTTGATTTAACGGCAGTGGCCACGATCAAACGCCACGTGTAGCAGGTTTTCTCAGCTAGACTCCAGCCTGATATACGCTCCGCATGGCATTCATGCGCACATCGATATGTTTTTGTTAAAAAGCATCGAGCGGCGCTTCGTCAACGTTTCGCCCTTGGCTGCTGCACCGTAGATCCTGCAACCGCGGGGCAGTGAGTTTTGTCAGCTTTATTAACTGCTGCTGGGCTTTATCAAAGGTGCAGCGGTGCATAGTTGGAAAATCCAAAACCCATGAAACATTATCTCTGAAAGGTTTTCTTGCCACTTGCATTGCTGTCACTTATGAGTGTCTGCTATAATTTCTGTTATCTCCACTTGGAAATATAATATGATTTACTGTCAGTCTGAGCCACAAGTCCACCGGTGCCTTTCACTGGGTCTGTTTAGATTTTTCAGGGAGCAAAGCTCAACAGGCCTTTCTTGGTTTACTGTGGACCTTCAACAGCCTGTTGAATGGCAGTGAATATGCTCAACAGGTGTTCTGTCTATAAAGACACACAGCCAAGGGCAGGAAGGAGCGGTGGACTCTTGGTGAGCCGAGCCAGAGAAATATGAAAGACGTGAAGTGTAGCAGGAATATAGAATAAAAGGAGCTGAAGAAAAGAGGGAGATCAGGAGACGCGGCGAGTGTTGGAAGGTTTAGCGGGGAGAGCCGAGACAAGGGAGGCAGACATGATACCTCGGATACGAGAGGGTTCAGAGCTGCAGGAAAGGAGCTGGAGAGGGCAAAGCTACTGAAGCACCTCCAGATTTGATCAGCGCACGAATGAAGGGCAGCGACGGGACATGCGGCTCAGGCGGCGCGTGGTCGTTGGGGGGGGGTTCTTGTTTCTCCACGCTCTCCGATCCCATTTACAAATGGCAGGGATGGCCAGTCACAGACGCTGGGCTGATGGATGAGGCCACTCCGCCCGGCGGATCCTTCTGATAATGGGGAAGAAGAGGTCAGAGTTGGATTTTGTCCGTCTGGGACAACGCCGCCTGCTTCATGAAACCCCTGTTTTCCAAGTGATTCTGCCAATAATTGATAAGCTAAGGCTGGTTAGGGGCAGTAATGGGCCTCAAAATTGGATGCACATCTAAAGTCGGCCCTATTCTACTATGTCCAACGGCCACGCTTGATCAGCATGAAGCAGAGACGCCTGTTTAACTCTGGGTTAAACTTCCTTCGGCCTCGTCAGAGAGCAACATCTGTCCACATCAGCAGCACAAACATTTTGGGGTACGTGTTGGTTTAGGACCTCGCTGTGTTCACATTTTGACCACGATTCACCTAAACGACACATTTTGGTCCGAGGCCAATTTAAATCGGCCTTCTACTCAGTGAGACAACAGTGACCGGAGCTTTAATTGGACCGCGGCCTTCGCCAGAAGCCAGTGGAGCACAACCGGAGCAGCCGGGCTCAGCTTAGTGCACGCAGAGCAGCCGGAGGATTCGTCTTGCAACTTTGGCTCCTCAGCACCCTGAGCGTTTCTCAACACTTACAGCTGAGCCGATGCAGCGTGAGGCTGATTCTCCTGCCACATTAGGGGGCATCCTGTACTGTATGTGCTCCACTTAACCTGGGCAATGTGACACCTTAATTATCTGCTAATCTGGGCTCCTCAGTCCAACATGATATATACATATATTTATGTTACGTCCACATAGACATTTTTAGCCCAAACCAAGTGCAGGATATTTATAATTAGTTTAGCAGATCTGCAGACTGAGGTTTAAGGCACATTAACAGCTGCTTACAGTAAGTGTTAATCCAAGTCGACAGGATGCGCTGAACCCAGAAACGTTGCTCACCAAACCAAATCTTGGGCATCTCACTGTGTTTTGACAGCTGGATGCTAATTCGTTGCCTACAAAAAGTTGTTTTTATTTCTTCCCCACCGTATACAATGGATCGTTTGCAGGAAAACTCCAGCCGATCCAAAAGAGCTGTAAGCGAACGCTGCAGCGCATTAATTTTGGCCCCAAATCTCCGAACTCTTAATAATCAGGCGGCGCACTGACATTCCGCCGTCGCAGTGGAGCAATGAGCACCGCTCCCGTATACTATTTCCACTCTCGTCGGGCCTTTAGCTTCCACTGAGCCGTGAACGCGTCTCCCGCGACAGCGGCGGCGGCAGGTAGAGAGCATCTGTGGGCGGCGGCGGAGACAATTTGCCGCGTCGAACAACCCGGCGTTTGCGTGTGAGTGACAGGTCCTTATCAGGGCGCCAGCTGGCTGATCAAAGTTGAAAGGGGGTCAGGATGAATTAAAGACTAACTAATTAAAACGTCCAGGGAACACGCCAGCCCTCATTTCATTTATCTCCTCCAGCTCAGTTGGGGAGGGAAGGGTTAGGTGAGACGTGGGGGAGGCGAGACAGGAATAAAGGGTTATTATCGCACAAGCTGAACCTCATCAGATACCGGAGGATCGATTATTAACCCATCTCTGCGTGATTGGATTAGAGATGCGTTATTCTGTGATATCGGGGTCTTAAAGTCCCACCCGTGCACGGGAGTCAGTGATGTTATTGTTGGAGCGTTTGCTCGCCTGAATGCAGATTCCTATAGATGGATACGTCAAGGCCTCCGGGCAAAGAAGCGAAGCCTGTAATGGAGCATCCATTAAAGACCTTTTCTGTTTTCAGGTATGTTCTTACTCGTCTCTGCGGGCGTTGCCTCATTCAGATTTCACAGCGTGTTGGAGGACTCTGGGATAGATGGTGTGTTTGCTCACAAGGGTCTGTATGGAATTCAGATTGTTTAGACAGAGGCTCGTTTATTCGGGAAAATAACACTTCCTCAAAGATGCCAAAGTAATTGTGAGGTTGTCTTTCAGGTCTTTGTCGTGAAGGTGCCTGAGACTGACTGACACTGAGAGCGAATCAGCCTAATGAGATGCTGTGTTTCTCTGTGGGAATGATTGCCTCAGGACGAGAGGCATTAGACTGATGAGGGCAATCTTTGCCTCTGTCCCTGAGATGCGCCAGTGCTTTCACCACTAGCAACAGAGGAAAGTCACACCACCCAGACCCAGGAGATTTCCTTGGAGAGTTTAAAAAAAAAGGGGGGGGGTCTCTACCCCACCAGCTCAGATCTAAGTGGCAAAATCCATTTAAGTATTGTGGTGCAATTCCTTAATGTCATCAGTCACAGCTTGTCTCTGCAGATGCTGATCGCCATGGTAACCTGATATCGCCCCAGAGCCCCGGGGTAATATCTGTATAGATCTTCAGCCTCTAAGCCCGGTGTCTGAAATTGATTAAAAGGCCCCATTTCCAAAGATGCAAGCTGGGAACTCGGGCGCAATAAAGACGTGTCACACAGCAACAACTAAAACCCCTCTCTGCCGTTAAAATTTTAATGCTGATTAATCGATACGTGAGGTTATTGATGCAATAGACAATGACGGCTGAATGTCTCATTTGTTACCGAATGCGATTGCCCCCGAGGAGCGATGGAAACCCATTAATCAGGTCTTGGTTGATGGCTCCTCAGTTGGGCAGCGATGGGGGGGGTTCCTGCAGGTGAGTGCTGCAGCAGTTTAATATCTCACAGTGGACGCGCAATGAAGGCAGCAGATTACAACAAAAGTGATGGTGGCGGCCGTGCGTTGCCCTGGGATACCTGGACGCACATCATGACTTCTTGGTATTGATACTGTAGCAGTGGATTGTGATTAGTGCTTTTCGGGACCTTTACAGGACGCAGCTGGACTAAACAGGGCGCAGCTCCCCCTTCCTGTGATTTTAACTGTAACATAAACTCTAATTGGTGTCGGGATCCTCCATTTGTGAGCTTCATCAAGCAGCAGTAAAAGTGATCCTGCCCACAGGTGGAACAGACTGTGGTAGGCTCTCACTTAGCCTGTCAGCCTTGCAGGGTTTGGGTCCGGCTGTAATTTTGAGCTTAATCAGTGGTGTGAAGTGAAGCTTTAAAGACCTGCCTGCTAGATTTGAGAGTGATGGGATAATGGGGGAGGACGCTGGGACGGTTTATGAACAGCCACAGAGGTGTAGCTGGGAGGGGGTGGGATGAATAAAGGGGCGGGGGAAGCGGATGCAGTGAACTTTTGCTAAGCTTCATTTACCAAGTGCTCTACTTCTATAACCAGACGAGCATGAAAATGGACAGGACCAAAAAAAAAATGACGGGGCCACTCAGGAGTTTGCAAAATGGGAAGACTTAATTAAAACCATCTAATTTGCGGTGTGCGGTTGTAGCCGATGGGGCGTGTGCTGTTTGTCGGTGGCTGGGTGCATTTAGGATGCTGATGGAGCTGTGCAGCAGATCCTCGGGGAAACGGGAGGCTGTGCTCCGAGGTGCTCCTCAACTCGAAGCTTTACCTTCTGTGGAGTGAGCCCACTCTGCATGGATACCTCACACTTTGTATGATTTAGAATCTGCCTGAGCCACTAACACTTTGTATCAGCCTCATGGCAGAATTAGATGAGTGATAATGGGATTGATCCTATTGTATCCTATGGCATCATCCAACTGTAGTAGCACCTACAGTACATGTATGACTTTAGCATGTCGTTTTGTAATGTGGAGATCCAACAAGCCTCGTATTCCAAGCTGACTCTCCGCTGTTGGAGGTCAATTTGTCCCTGAACCAGCAGCGAGTTGCAGGATGCAAATTTAAAGCGATGTCCATCTACTGAAACTCCTACTAATAACAACGAACAGCATCAACAGGTTCCTGTTAGAGAGGACGGGCAGCTTCTGTAATGGGATTAATGCATCGTTTGTCATTTCTATTGCTTCTATCTGCTGGATATTAGGCTCGCCGTGGACAACAGGGGCCTTTTCACCACGGCTCGCAAATTGAATGACTCACCTGGAGATGCGGCGTGGCGACAGTCAGATTAGCGCCGGGGCCCATTGCACATTCTCCGCGCCGATGTGAGCGCCTTCCAAGACGAGACGAGCCGCGGCTTTAAACGCATTACTGTTTAGTGCGCGTTTCTTCACTTCCTTCAGCTTGTTCCCCGTCAAACCGAACAGACGCAATGTCCTTGAGCGTCAAAGTTTCCCCAGGTGAACAAAGGGAAGTTGGAGCTCTGTGATACATTAGCCTTTCCATCCCCTTTCACTCTCTGACTCTGTGACTTGCCGTTGTTTATCTCTCCAGCGCGCACACAAATGCACAGTGCTGCTTGATTTTTCTAAATTCTTTGCTATTTGTACTATTTATAGAGAAAACGTCTTCGCAAAAAAAGTTTCTCCCGCATGTTGAAGGTGTCGCTGCCAGACTCGCACAGATCTGGATATTAACTGACAGCAGATGATAGCTTTTTTTCTTTTTTTAAGTCTATTCATCAGTAAAATAATATAATTTTAATCTAGCAGAGGTGACATCATCCTGTAAAGTGCTTTCAGCGCTGTCTGCATTGTTCTGTGTGTACCGTACTAAGCTGACAGAATGGATTAAGACCATTAGATTTCCATGCTGCTGCTTTAGTGTTGAGTATCTAAGCATTAGGGAATTGGCACTCTGACCACCAGCGAGTACATTGGCACAAAGACCTGCCATTAATTCACTGCACTGAGAGGATTTTTAATCCTCCATTTATTTAACGTCGCACTTTATTTATCTCCATATCCTGCTTTTTTGTGATGTGTGAAAATAACATGGGCTAAAGCTCATTTTGGTTTCATGCTAATGTAAAAAAGGTCATCAATGTGCTTTGTTAGTCAAGCACGTTTTGTTTATATCACTAAATAAGTAGGAATATATTCATGCGAGCAATAGGATTCATGCATTAAATACCAATCAGGCTTTATTCATTGTGCAATCGGGGCAAAGTTGAATGTCTTTGTCGACTGCACGTTCACTTTTTTTTCTAATTTTAGAGACAACTAAAAATTATCACTTTGTTTTTGGATCAAAAGAAACCAGAGCTCTGATCTTTAACAACGATGCACCTTCACCCTCAAACGTCAAAGGGAAAGGTTTATTTGTTCAACAGACTGCTTTTGGCCGTTTTTTTTAAAATTGGTTGTGATCGAATGTCATCCCTCAAGTATTATTTCAGAGATCTAAGGACGTGCTGGAGCTGCAAAACGCTGATTTAATTTTGGAATTCTCCTGAGAGACACGCAAGTCGTTGATTAACAGGACAAATTTACCTAAATGTGAGCGAAATATGGCAATATCATCAATTTCACTGTTGCTACAATGGAATGTATAGTAACAACGTCAATGCTCCGTGGATGTGGTCGTGTCATGGTGTGGGCTGCCACAGAACCAACGTGCCATCACATCTGGTTTGCATCAGGTGTGATGGATCAGATCAGGTGGTTGGAGAACAGTTAGCCTGAAGAAGGAAGAATAAACAAGAAGAAGCTGTTGTCAAGGCAAACCCTCAACGAAACTAAAAGCACCAAAGTCAGTAGACCTGTTAAACGAACCACCAATTCAGCGTATAATAGGTGTTGTACCGTAAGATAAATCATGTTCATGTTCAAATGTTGGAGGCCATTATCCTCAGCTTTAGTGAAATTGATTTGGCATATCCCATCACGGCCCAGTTTGAAAACGGATTGATTTCTCCTCCCCTATGCATGACTCAGCGTTTGTCATCTGCTGAAGACAGGTTATGTCTCCTCGGAGTGTGTTTCAGGCTACTATTGACCTTTAGACATGAAGGACTGCATCAAACGCTGGACGCCGGCGTTGCCATTACCTGCAGAGAGGCGGCACAAACAGTACAGGTAGCTGTAGCTGGTGCAGAGGGACCGGGGACGCGCCGCTAGACAAAGGGGACAAAATGGGAGAGTGCTCTCCCGTCTCTGTGGCAAATAGAATCTATTCTGGCTCTCGCTGAGCGCCGGTGTCCACGCTGAGGCAAACAAACTGCCACGTCTTTGTCCCTCCGTCTCGGCGTAATTGCACCCCTGCCTCTTTTTCACACAGGCCAGATTTATCCTGGTTGCGCGTCTCACCCATGCAGCACCACGCACGAGTCTCACGCTCCCCTGACTGGCTTCTTACCCTATTAGCGTGACAGTGGCAGGCCGCTGTGGGGAACCACACACACACACACACACACACACACACACACACACACACACACACACACACACACACACACACACACACACACACACACACACAGTCCCTCCTTTTGTTACAGTACATGTGTGTTGCCAGTTCTGGGATGCTGCTGAGAAGCAGGAAAGCTTTGACATATTGGACAAAGCATTTTAGCGTTGGATGTTAATATCCGACTGATGTTGCACGACTGAGGACGTGGCTCGGGTGCAGAGAGGATCCCTGGGGCTTCCCTGGGGTCGGATCAATGGACGGCCATCGTGGGTGTCAGGGGGTGGGAGGATGTGCTGCTTCCTGCACCGCGTCTGTTTGCTCACCTCTTCTGTGCAGCGGTCGAGGGAAATGATGGAGCGGCGGCGTTTGACTGAGCGCTGCCACGCCTCGGTTAGCGCTTTGGGAGCCCAGGAGCCGCTGCACTGCAGACGTGCACGCTTGAATATCCATTTGTGTTTAGACAGTGTTAGCCACATGTCAGATTACTATAGTATGCATAGAATAAGACAGTAGGTAGGTACAGTAGCAGATTTAACAAATAGCCTGAATAAGAATTAAACTAGGACATAAAAGCATAAGCAGCAAACTCATGCATAAAAAAAGACTATTATGCAATATTAATGTGTAACGACTGTATTATTAGACAGGACCTGACACACGCAGCCCGGTCCAGCACAATGCACGAAAGGACGCCGCAGCCGCCTTGTCTGTCGTTCTGAGTGAGTTATTTGCTAGAAAGGCGACCTTCTGTATTCAAGCTCGCAAAATTCAAATCCCAACGTGAATGTGAAACGCCCGCAGTCTGCCGTTAATATAGTCCATTTCTATACCTGTTGGTTCTGTACTTTATCTTTCCCTGTGACAGAACTACTTTACAGCTCCAATGCACCTAATTTATATAGTCACCGGCGCGGCGTTCATACATTTTCCGTCTGAGGCTCTACCAATATCCCAGCCTGATTCCCAACGCCGCTCAGCAGAAACCGGGCGCTACAGGGAAAAGCGGGAGGCGCCGACGCAGAGGCAGAACCAGGGTTCCATCATTTATGCTGCTAAGTTTACGATGCCGTTAGGTGGTCGTGCTGTTGTCCTCTGTCTCCTGTTATTAGCTGCGGCGCCGCTGCGTTTTAATGGATACGTCAAAGAAGGAAGCTTCCTTTTGGCAATGTAGCGGAACGCTCGCTTCTCTCAGCCTCGGTGAAACCGGAGGATGGATGGTGCATCATGGGACGCGAGCATGCTTTTAATGAGTTGGTTTGTTTCCTTGTCACACTCCTGGATGTGGAGTATTCTAACAGCTAAGCACTTTTTACCTGCTTTATTCTGAAAAATAGCGAGCTAAGATTTAGGGGCATCGACTGTGTGTGTAGTGATTTTACCACAGGACCCGACTTTTATGTCATTTCAATATCCAATTTCCACAAAAGCTACTTTTTCCTCTTCATGACTTTAGATTACTTTGTGAAGTATCGACGCTTGTTTCCTTCTGGGATCCGCGTGCAGCTTTTCACCCGACGCAGGAGTTCCTCGTCGGACTGAACGCTGTCCTCCCATTGGCCAGAGGGTCTTGGTTAAACCTACATACAGTCCAGTTCTAATGGCTTGCTGTTATTGTGACAGCCTCTCTGCTTCATTGACCCGGGCGTGTCTCTGAGTGACTGTCTGCAGAGACTGGACCCGGGGCCGGACCATCTGGGCCTGATGCGCCTCGTGTGAACAGACCGGCAGTCCTTTCAACAATACAGTTTGTAATTATGAAATACTTCCAGCCTATGTAACCATAGGAACATACTGTATGACACTTCAGCAAGTTCACAAAGAAAGCATAGGCGCAGAGAAATAATTTCATAATTATCTAGTATTTGATGCATCCAGTGTGATGCTAGACATGATTGTCTCATAATACAAAAGTGTATATTCTGAAGTTATGTTTAAAGTAGTATTACTGACATTCGGATTTACTTTGCTAGTACCGTGTTTTTAAAAGCTTTTCTACCTTGAGCAAGTGTTATATGTGGGCACAAAGATATTAACTGGCTCCGAATGCACGTCGTTAGCAGATTATGTGGCAGCTGCCTGGAGATGAAGAACAAGCCGTATTGTCCACATTCAGGAGGAGCGATCGCTGCTTCCACAGCCGCAAACCGTACGCAGGGACGCCTTTTCATCGCTCCTTGCTCTTCCTGCCCGCTCCTGGTCACGTGGCCTCCTGTAACGTGCCTTTACGCGCCGGCTCCTGCTATTAAAGTGGGATTAGAGGGACATCCAGCCCTGAACCCGTCGGCTTATGAAGCTAATATGTTTTTAGTCAAAGTGTGGATGAGGGGCGACGCTCCGATCGGCGGCTACGACTCATTTCGGCTCCGAATCAAACATCAATATTGCATGTGTCTTAATCCTCGTAGTCTCCGGGGAGTCCGCGGATGGATCTCATACTAATGTCTGGCGTTGAGCAGAGCGTTGAGCATAAATCGGCTATTTAAAGGTTAAAAAGAGAGACTCCTGCGTGGCCGGTGTGGCTCCACCTCATGCTAGGTAATAATGGTGCGGGCGATGAGAGGGCCTGGGCGGGTGAGAGTGCTCTCCGGACGTCTAAATGCCACACTTGGATGGTGTTGACTCGGGTGAAATGCCACGGCTCTCTGCTGAAGCCATGAATGGAGTCTTTGGACTTTTTTTTACAATCCTGTTTTTCCATTGTATCGCCACAAAGGCCACAGAGGCATTACAATATGAAATTACAGTGATAGGGCTCTAAAACTACTGTCACCGCCAGGAGTCTGACCTTTATCGATTATAGTGAACTAAATTTTAGTTTAGTTTACTAAATTTTAGTCCAGCGGCTTGAGGCTGATGTCAGGTCAGGGATTGTTTACCACCTCTAGCTACGTTCCCTTTGCCTCCACCACGTCCCGATTCTGAACACGGACTTTGCTTCTCTCCCGCTGTATTCTTTCAGATGAGAGGGGCTTGAAGATGTGGCAAACACACAAATAAATAGCTCTGCGTGCAGAGGAGTACATGTGCAAACACTCCCACATAATGTGATAACATGGCGTTTGAAGTAGGACTTCAATTGGACGCCCCTGAACAGTGTGCCGCTCGCCTATCCCACACACAGCACATCCCCACTGCCTCAGATCCGCTTTCAGCGCCGCTCCCACGTGGCCCGAGCTCGGAAGAGATGCAGAACATGACAAATCAACGCGGGAAGGGGCAACGCGCAATATAATTATTTTAGAGAGCACAATGTGCTTAATACACTCATATTTCACAAAAGATTATTTTCACTTCAAGCTAAGTTCTTTCATTTCTACTGTATATGTCACAGACTTAATCTTTATATTATTATTATTCGATCTATATTTGGCTGAAAGAAAGTAATTAAATTGAACAGTCAATTTGCAGCAGCATGAACACAGCATGTTATGATTGATAATAAAGAATAGAAACATTTTTATTTAATTAAAATTTGAGTAAAAGGTATTAATGTTTATACTTGTGTCACTTTTAGAAGATGTAATGACTTCTGGAAAACTATATAAGCAGGTATGTTATACCTGAATTGTCAGAAATAAAATTAAACAACAGACCTGCAGCAAAAATCTATTGTAAAGCTAAACTGAATCTAACAGTTGAAGCGGCGTGTGTGTGATAATGGGAGCGGCTTTACAGTAGAGTGAAAAGTGCATTCACTAGACTTCATAGTTATAAAAAGACCAACGTAGAAGTAATGAGGCTGTACAATTGTTTATATATTTATATGTGCGTCTGAGAATGCTCTGCAGTTCCTGAGTAACAATTACCATATGTTCATAACAAACGAGAGCGCCAGCATCTTTTCCTTTTTTTTCCTGGTGGAGCGACTGCCAGTGTTTTGAACACATGCTATGTGTACACACAATCAGATCCAGGCTGATCACAGAGCTCCAGGGCCTCGCCGCTCGCCCCTGTTTCACTTTGACTAGAAGCTGCCGAGCGTTTTGTTAATTAGGCAACAAAGGCCGACCCTTAAACTCCTCCTAGGTTCACAGAAAACCAAGACGGCTTTTATTTTATACTAATGTAACACGATCAACACTCTTGAAGATGCGTACGGTGCTCTGACGGCCGCAAACAGATCGTGTTCACGTGCTGTGATGTTCGTCCAGCAGCGTGAAAGTGAAAGCACACCCAATTTAATTAACGCTCCCGTCTCAGCATCTAAGTGTTTGGATCGCGCCTCGTTCCTTTATTAACTATGTACAGTATTGCAAAGATGTGGTCGATTAGCAGTTCTGCAGAAACCTGCTTCCTCAATAGCTTTACAATAATACAAGGGTCATCTTTAAACCTGAGATCTTGCAAGAGTATAATTACTGTCAAGTTTATTGAGTTGAGTGAGAACTGCACAGATAATGAAGTAAACGGTACTGTGTGCTGTAAACGTGGCCTTGTTCTATGATGGTGATTCTTACTCAGACTTTCTAATCAGAAATTATATTATATTCTGTTTTTCAGTATCATTCTGTGATACCCGGTCAGTTCATGTTCACCCAGTGCACAGGAAGTGGTCGAGCAGCATGCTGCCGTATTGATTTTGCGATATACTGTAGTACTTTTTGTTTTGCACACAGGGACGGTGTGGGTGTGTGGGTGAGGCAGACTGAGACAGAGGGGGCACCGAGTGATGCAGGTCATTGAAATGTAGACAAGCATTCGGCCAGATGCTGCAGGAATCAATGCCAGCGAAACAGATGGCAAGATCACAAGGAGCATGATTCTCCCACCTCTGTGCTGCGCCTCCTGGTGGGACGTATCCTCAGTGTCTGTCTCCTGTAATGAGCGCAGCCTATAGTGTGCGCGCACATGATTTTTGCAGACGCGTTCGCACATCGGAATGAGATCGGGGTGTTGATACTCCGGCATTCAGTCAGAAGTTCGGCCGCGAAAGGAGAATGAAATCAAGGTGCAGAATGCGCCGTCGTCATTGCTTCAGAGGAATTTTCTTGAAAAGATGCCGTTTTCACACTGGCGGTGGAGGAGTGCGTGCGTTATATTTAAACCAGCGGCGTCCTCGGCTGTGGTGTTTGATATTTAGAGCGCGGCTTTGCTTTCCTCCAGGTTATGGAGAAGAAGTCACGCCTGGCATGCGTGCTCATTGTTGCTTCTATTAAAGGTGGCGAAGGCTCTGGCGTCACGAGTCCTTGGTGGAGGAGTGCTATGAATGCACTGAATAGTCGAAGTAATGTATTCAGAAAATGCTGCTGCAGCTGCGTTTGTTTTAGCTGGATGAGGAATATTATATTCTATATTCTAGCAGCTCACAGTTTCTGATATTGTCTGAACCTGTAACGGAGCCAAGATTGAGTCTGGTTGCCCTCCTCTGGAAACAACCTGCATCTAAATTGTTAATTTCGCAGCGTAACACAGATTAGTTCACACACTGTGGCTTTGTTTTTTTCATCCGAACCTTTAGCGGCTGCGTTCGGGTGTAGACGAGAAGCGTTGGCCTGGCTTTTCTGGCCTGGACACTGAGAGCTCATTACAGGCTCTCTGTCCTTTTCTTGGCTCGGCTGTTTGATTTTGTCAAACCAGCTGATAAATGTAATACACGCGGAGGAGCGCGCTGCCAAGGGTTTTGTTATGAATGGGCTCGGGTCCTCGGGATGATGAATTGGATTTTAATTGCCAAAGTTTAGATTGTAATGTCAATCTGTGTGTATTGCAGAGCCCACACACTCTGATGTTTAATTTTCAACAACAATGTGTAGTGTGAACCGGTATTCTCCCCCCGTGCGTAGTCCTATCGCTCCTCTACCCCAAGAGAGTATGACACCATCCACCCAGCCGCACTGTAACAAATACAGCAAAAACGCTTTGTTCTTCAGACAAAAGAAAAGTGTCTTGTTGGGAACCGTTATGTCAACTCACTCCTCACTTCCTTTCTGCAGAGTAATGCTTTATAAATGGGGCTACAGCTGCTGCGAGCTCCCCTGTCGCCTCCCACGCTACAGTGCAGCTTTACGGGACTGCACCTCTCGGGGGGGAGGCGCTGGTAGACAAAGCGAGTGGACCCCTGGAGAGTTTAGGAATACAGTAGGAGAGAGCACAAATCCTGCCGTGGCGCTCGCTATCTACAAAGAAACAGTTATGGTAATGGTGGAGATACAGGCTTTTTACACATGGTTACCTCTCATTGCAGACCGGGGACGGAGAGATTTAATCAGGAGCTTAACTTGTTCTCAATTAAAATGTAGCACGCAGCAGGCTTCCAGCTTCTGCCTCCGTTCCAGGCCTGCTTTAGAGGGTTCTCTGCCTTTCATCCCACCTATAGCTCCTCCTTTGTACTGATTGTGTGGTTTACGTTTCATCACTCGGGCAGAAGCACTTGTAAGCAGTTGCCTGCAACAAAGGGCAAAAAATGTGTCCAGCAAAATATAGGTTACTGCATTCTTGCTCCAAAAACGCGCAGAGCGCTGAGAGGGCGAAACGATGGACAGGGTCAAAGCGGCCAGAGGCCGACACACGAACTCACCCCGTCTACAGGACTCTAGAACCTTGGCCTGTTCAAATCTGACTTACAAACAAAGGGAGGACCTAAATGCACAACGTGACACAAACAAATAATTTAATAGAATAGAAGATGAATATAAACAAACAAAAGAAACCACTTTACTGCAAGAAGAACTACTCCTAGCAAATTAAAAGATACTGAAAAACACTAGACGAAAACATATCAGGGGGAAAAGGTCAGTGATCTAACTAAGAAACAGAAGACAATGAAACAAAGGTAATTAAGTACATACCAGCTAAAGTAAGAGCTGCTTAAATGAGACCAACTTAGCAATAGAAAGTAACATACGGTACAGGTAACGATGTAAGACGAACTAAGCATGATTCCAGACAGGAACCAGGAAGTGACATCTCACACAGCGCCTCCAAGGGCTGGGGGACCAAACTGCAAAACACGGGTTAGATACATGTACTGTACTGTAGCTCCCCTAAGTTCCATTCACATAAACCCTCTACACTTTTACAGTGGCACGACCTCCGGCAGCAGGACGACCACTCAGCGCCTGCTCTTCCAGTCTCCAGTCCATTTGCAATGGATCCCGTCATCATCGTCTCATTTCACCTAATGATGTCTTCACTGACGGGCTTCACAAAACGATTCCTCTTCGCCATGAAGTCATTAGACATGATTTATCACGTGGGCAATCTACAGAATACAATCTGAAGGTTACCCAGCCAACGCTGCGATCTGTCATTATAGAGCAACCAGGCTCGTGGCTCAGCCTTGGGGACAAAAAAAAAAAAAAAACGAGCCAGCAACTGCTTTTTCTCTCCTGGGACCTTCACACCGACACGTCTTTGGGAGGGTTGTACAGTCTGATCCCCAGCAAGGTCACAGCAGGAAAAAAATGTTATGACTAGCATAGCACGACTGTCATTTAAGCTGCTGAGCTGAAAGTGAGTGTCTAAAAGATGGACATTAAAAATCTGCAAAGATTCTTTGACTTTCACAGTGAACGGTCAATAATAACAACAACATCCTTTCTTCGGTGCTAAACAAAAGGCAGCAGCGGTGGCATATCCCGAGATGAGGGCCTGCACTTAGCGCTGGATGCTGCGAGGAGGTGTGGAGGCGAGGCTCAAAGACGTGGAGACGGAGCGCTGGCGTGTAGGCGGCGCCCACGCAGCTCGTCTTGGCTCAGCCGGCCCGGCGTTAGCTCGGAGGCTCGGGCCCGTTTGTCTGAAATCTCCCGGGAGAGGGACAGATCAAAGGCAGGGCAGGGGGCCACAAGACCGCTTACACGGCTTCTGAGGCAGCGGCGCTCATGCACGTTGGCCCGCCCCAGCGCAAAGCGCGCTCCCCTGCCTCCTATTGATCGCGTTCCACACCTCCTCTCCTCCCTCCCACTGTTTCGGGAGTTTTCTGCAACGGAGGCTACGCTGGCAGTGCGTTTAGCGGTTGGAAAAGACGGCTCCGGCCCCGCAGCCAAACGCCGCCGCGCACAATGAGCGGCGCGAGACAATGCATGGGTATTGTAGCAAAGGCGGGTTTCCAGAACACGGGGCTGCGCAAGAGCAAGATGCAGTTCTTGAGGAATAAATGCTTCTGCTGAACGGAAATGACTGCAGGTCTGCTATCGGTGACTGAGGGACCATCGGCCTTTTATTAAAGGAGGCTGAGCACTGGAGCGGAAACGCACAAAGCTCTTTAAATTAAAGAAACCCATCCACGTCTTTACGTCTTTTAATGCTTTGATCGTGGCCAAATACAGACTCGTGACAGAAAACGTCCCGTCAGATCGACCCCTGTGACATTTAAACTGCTCCACGTTTGCCCGAAGCTGCTCGGACTGTTCATCCGACGGCCACTGGAACAACGTAACTCATCTCGACTGTTCCATCAGATCTATATTATAAAGCAGAAGCTGTGGTCCCCAGTATCAACTATTTGTCCTTTTTATAAGGTCTCCTTCCAGCCTCAAAGCGCCGCACACTCACTCACATTAATCAAAGCCGATTAGGGCTCCGGGGGAAGCCGCCGCGCGTTTAACCTTTTATCGTGTCGCAGCGTTCTCCATCTTGCTGCTTTTATGATGACATGCGCTCCTCTGTTTGCTTTTTTTGATCTCGGCGCAGATTAAACGAATGCGATGACAGCCGACACGACGCGATGTTTGTCGTCCTCTCTGTGGGTTTCGCGTTGCGGCATCGTCGCGACATGGTGGGATCGTCCTGCGTGTGATCAGCTCTCAATCAGATCTTCAGTCGTTCATTGTACAGTTTATCGTGTATTTCCTTTGACGGGATTATTTATAACACACGTACTGTAGGAAGTACTGTATGTCTTCACTCATGTTGGTCAGCAGCCATGACTGTCACATGCATTCGTCTGAGGGTTAATGTGGTGTCACATGTAATGATGCAGCCTCCTTCATGACCCCGCGTGCCTTTTCTTTCCCAAACCCTGACGAACATTAGCCTGACACATTGTGGCAAAACATGTCAGATCCACTGATTAATATTTCTCCCGCTCGTCTTTGTGGTTCTGTCCATCTCGCCTCTCATCCGTCTCCGTCTCGTGTCAGGCCGGTGTGCGGGTGCTCGTCTTCGTTCGTGTTCGGCCCGTGTGGCTCTAAGGCCTGTCACTTAACTACTCTATAGGGGTCTTCAAAACGTCCATCAGTCAAATATGATTTGTGGGTCACAGGATGAGAAGCAAATTGACCGACAGAGGGAACGTCTGTTTGCCTTTAGTTAAAAAGAAAAAAGAGCCATCGTTCAGACCTCATCATTCTTCTGGGTCACATACAAGCACAGGACACATTACATTGGCACTAAATGGAACACTGCCTCCTTTTTAAGAAGTGATAATATGAACGTGTTAGTATTTTTTCGGGTTTTATTCAAACAAAACTCATCAGGGTAATTGGTCAAAAGAACGGATATAAAGGTTGTTTTCCACAGCACCACTCCTTCCTTATGTAAATAGTTAACTTCACATTGTTGTCGCACAATATAAACCAATGAGTTGGCATGAGCAGTTGCCTAGCAACTACTTTGGCTTTTCAGTGTTGTCCCTGAGAAAGCGGCGTAACCTCCAATTACTTTAATGCTCACACTTTTAACATTAGTACATAGCACCTCAGTGCTGCATATAAGAGCTTTTCCTGTGTGTGTGTGTGTGTGTGTGTGTGTGTGAGTGGGGGGGGGGGGGGTTGCTGGGGGTTGCTGGGGGTTGCGGTGCCTTTTCAATATTCTGTAAAAGTAAAATGCAAATCAGGGGGCTTGAGAACGCCTTGGCATTATAGAAGCTAGTACGAACGGAGGAACACAAGAGAAATCAATTACTCGATCCATCCTGACGCTCCGGCATTCTTCCCTCCTCTGTGTTTACACGAGGCGATCTACGGCCTGAATGCCAGCGTGGTATTTAACGGGAGGGTTGCGTTCGCTGCCTCGTGTCATTTTCAAAAGCCATCAGAAACTCCAGGCCGAGAGCGCGGCGTCTCTTTCAGAAACAGGAAGCTCACACCAACTCAGTCACGCCACAGCGTTAGGGCACACACACACGCACACACACACACACACACGCACGCACGCACGCACGCACGCACGCACGCACACGCACACACACGCGCACACACACGCGCGCGCACACGCGCACACACACGCACGCACACACACACACGCACACACACACATTCGTACTTACTGGACTCTACAGACACAGACACATTTACTTCACACAGTTTATGAGCACTTTGGCCACGCTACAAACCATTTTGCTAAATCTACAGTCTGTACAGCAAATAACACTCTGCCTCTGTTCTATTGAAACAAATGAAAAAATCGGATAGTACAAAGCGAGAACTACTTCAAACATTCAAATCTGAGGCTCATTGTAAAACATGGTGTTGAAGGAAATGTGGGAACAATATTGAGCTATCAATCCCTACGTTTGACAGCTGGTGTGAGGCTATTGTTGTTTTTGTTGCGCTGCGAGTGCTTCTCACCTAATAAATGTCTGGATGGGATTCCAGATCAGCTCTCAGACATGTACGGGGCCGCGTGGAGGCGTCCGTCTCTCATCGGCTGCAGATACAAACAACCCCGCAGTGCTCGTAGGTGAGGCCTGTCGGTAAATATCCCCTGATTGTTGCGGCCACTCAGACAGACGGGTTCAGATATTTTTAGTTCATGGTGAAAACTAGTTTTTAGCACTCGAGCTGATTGCAGCGCCGCAGCTGGGTCTGGCCACGGGTCAAGCCGTTCCATTATAATCCTGAAAGTCCAGACCCTCCTCTGGGAGGGAGCACAGGTGCTTAAATACGCTGCTGTGCATTTTCATTATCGTGTCACACGCGCGCCAGGATGTATTGGTGGACCGATTTGTTGTCAGGTCAGGGATTTAATTATCACTAAGCTTCATGTCTTTATGGGCCCCTCAGGTCCAGACGTACGCTGAGGAACTGTGGCTGCAGGCAGCAAGGCTGAAGGAGGCAACTTTAAAAACTTTGCATAATGACAGTAGTCATGTCAAGCACTCTATATGTGATTAAGGGTGCCTGGGCCTGTTTTTGTCTGTAGAGTGGCCTATAGCCCACAGCAGGCTGTCCTGTCACCGTGGAGTGTTGTCTCGTCTCGTCTGTTATTGTTCTGCTGGGTCTTACATGACACCGCTACGCTGGAGAGGAGAGGAAACGACTTCAGGGAGGACGTAAGAGAGGAGGAGGGAGAGATGACGGGAGATCAGGGGTGAGGATAGAGGGGCCACGCAGGGGACATGAGAGGAGACGCGAGCTGGGGGAGATGACGGGAGAAATAAGGCGATGGCTCTCACGCTTTGATATTTTCCCGGCGCCTGGTGGAGCCGGGGCGTGCGCCCGCGCTTCAGCTTCCCTGACTGTTATTGGGTGATGAAACCGCGGTTGCAATAAATGAAATTTAATCAGAAAAAAAAAATTCCACACAGGCGAGCTGTGAAATTTCATAATAAGCCTCGGAGCGCGCACGTGTATCGGCATGCGTGCGTCCGCCGACGTGCACGCGGGGGAATGATCGAATCTGACGCTCGGCCCGGAAACATTATGCAAAGCCGCAGAGGGGACGGCGCCGTTAGGTCCACGTACGGGCCCACGTTTCCTGTGTTTATCGTTCCTCGGAAGCGCATTAAACGGTTCGGAATTCACTTCGCAACTGCGCCGTCGACGGGTTTTAATTTCACACCGAGGAAATTGTCACCTGTGGCAAAGGCTTTTTGTGCGAGCAGCTCTGGACAGATGACACATGAGCCTTTACATGTTCACAGAATGATCCGTAAACTGTTAAATTGGGATTTGTTATGTTCGGAGCGTGAGTGAAATTGTCTATTTTATGGTTCCAAAACGCAAAAGAAGGACGAGTCTTCACAGATTAAAGTCATTCTGCCTCTTAAGGGGGGATTTTCTAATCACTCTATATTTTCAATCAACACACACATACTTGATAACTTACATACTGTACGATCTATATTTAGAATGAAATGCTCAGATACTGTGCGTTGAGCCGGCGTCCCATGATGCAGTGGGAGCTGGGCCATCAACCATCAGTCAATCTTCATTTCCTCCCACACCTACTTATTGTATGATGGTGACGATTGGATGGTGGCTAGAACAATACAAACACATGACCTGGGGAACGTTTGGGCCTTTATTAAAGTGATGGTTGAAAGCTTTTTTTTAATTTATTTATTTCGTTTTTTTAAACCAATCCATCCAGAGGATGGAGATGCTCGGCTCACTCCCGCTTTTCAGGATGCACATCTGGGCTTGCTTGTCAAAGACGTTCCCCTGGGTGGATGCACCACTCGGTTTCATTGTTCGTCAGTTCCAGACACACTCACATTTCTTTCCCAGTGGTGCATCTTTCTCAAAGACAATGATTTTTGTGGCGTTTGGCTTCATTATAGTCTCCTGGAAAATATATAGAACTGTCTTAAAACATAACATTGTTTGATTTTTAGTTCATTCTGGGGGGGAACGGTTTTCACCAGCTTGTCCACCTTAACCTTATTGTAGTTCTGCTGCAGAAACGAGCTCAGTTGTTTCATGCATCGTGGGCTTTGACTGGAGTTTGTCTTGTTTTACTGCTGCTCTCTCTGCGCCACGGTTTCTGTGTAGCATAACATATTGATGAAGCCGCAGAAGTGTTTGCGCGAAAACATTAGTCTGGAAATTACAAATGAGGAGGAGAATTACTGTAGAGGTAAACGCCTCATCATCACTTTTCAGACAAAGTGCAGGGATTAGGTTGGAGAGAGCGACTGTGTTAATGGTCTTGTTTGCCTCCGGTGCACGAGTACTGTACGATTATGGCGCACGCAGATGTTCCTCTTGCATCTATAAACAAGTGCTTCAGGCACCGTTTTCTGCTCACAGAGGAATGAGGGATAGATGCTCTGTTCTTCTGGTGATTCACAAATAAACATCACGAAGACGTTTAAGAAAACATGTTTTGCAAGGACACACGTTCTTGATGTGCAGTATATTCAGCCTTTATCCCGATGACTGGAGGAAAGATAGAACAAATAGTTCTACCCAAGGAAAAAAACAAGGTCAAAAGGTCAGGTGTATTAGATGCAAGTCAATTATTGGGTCACAAGCTGCTGATTTTAGTCAAATCAATCAAATGTGTCGCTTAAAACTGAGCGTGCAGACTTTGATGCATCTATTTTTGGATTTGTTCTAAAGTCACTATTAAAGTATTATAATAGAGCTGTAGTTTGTTGGTTTATTCCTTAAATCTACTTTCAATACAGTATCAGAGAAAAACCTTCACCTTGCCAGAATACAAAACTCACACAGCAACTGTTATTAGCTCATCCAGTTCACTGCTGGCATGAATTGCTTGCTCTAAGCCCATGTTCAAACCACAGGAAAGGAAAGACCACACTAGACTCACGGCCCTGGGATCAAATGAACCCAACTTGGGTCCATTTATTTCATCCTTGCTTGGCAGCGCCTCCCACTCACGCACCAGCAGGAAATACCTTTGAGGTGAGCGCTGCTGTGCCCCACTGTCTCACTTTAAAGCACCTTCAGAGGCTGTTATATTGGGTAACACGTCACCCAAGCTCAACTGCGGGTGATGATGAGGGTTCGTCAGAACAGTGGCTGGGAACAGCAACAGCCGAGGAGGTGCCTCTCTCAGATCTATGGCCTATAGGTGTAGGTGTGGGGAGCAAGTCTTCCTATGATCACTAAGACCAAGCTGTGCAATGCACAGAGGAATCTAACCCCCACCCTCCATCTCCTCCCTCTCCTCTGTGTCCCTTCACACCTCCTGCACCCTCATCCTGACATCTCTTCTTGATCCAGGCCTTCCTGGAGTGCCTTACCAGCTCAGCTCTGTTCTGTCCAAGGGCTGACAGTTTAATTTAAGTTTAATTTAGACACAGTGTAGTTCCAGGTTTACTGTAGAGATGTTGATCAACCACTGAATGTTCTGCTCTTGCAGCAGTTTCTAATGTCAGAGCAGAACTGTTATTTACTGTACTTAACTATAAGATATATCATATTCCTTTTTTTCTCGTGGAGGTGTTATCATAAAGTGCTGTTAGATGCCAAGGTCAGGACACAAGGCTTTGATTCGTCATAAAAGATGAAGCGACAGAGGCTGCGGATTCTGATTCTTGTTATCTCCAGTCCTTCAGTTTGCCCTCGTTTAAAGCAATAGGCGGCGCGTTTGTCGCTCAAACAGGACCATGTGTGTGTTTTTATTTTTTTCCTTTAAACGCGGCGACAACACAAGCGACATTGAACTTCTGTCCCGATCTCTTCTCTGTTGTGCGGCATCATTGACTGCAGACATACGCAGAGCAGTAATTAGGCGGAGTAATCCCGCTTCGGCGACAATAAACAACCAATACAGCAACCATAGATCACGCGTCCTTGTGAAATGAATCACTACGAAAATGAGTGTAACGTAACCAGAGGCTGCAGAAACGCGGTTCTGTGTAGCTGCACAAAGATTATGTACACAGCCTCCAGAATCCATTGTTGCTGTAAAGCGCATAAACTATCGCAGAGGCATGCTTTATTAATCAGAAAATTAATCTTTCCGGTGGTTCAATCGGGTCATAAAAGGGCCAAAATTGAAGTTGCACTGTGTGAATATAACTATGCTTCAGCGTGTTTTTTCTGCATTTTTTGAAGATGTTTATATGCAAAAAACGATTAGGTCCGATTCGGATGAATAATCCTTCCTTGTCAACAAGCTGTGTTCATCAGAAAACTCATTAGAAAGGTTTCATCTTGCAGGGAGGTTGAGAGGCGGCACCGTTTGACCAGTAGGTTCCCTCCACAGTAGAACAAGCACAGTGTATT
This sequence comes from Betta splendens, assembly GCF_900634795.4. Taxonomy (NCBI): domain Eukaryota; kingdom Metazoa; phylum Chordata; class Actinopteri; order Anabantiformes; family Osphronemidae; genus Betta; species Betta splendens. The sequence goes on from NC_040893.2 coordinate 9,005,091, forward strand.
GGCAGACGGAGGCTGGTGGTGACATTGAACCCCTCTTTATGTCTCATTAGTGGAAGTTAGTGCATGAATACGCTAATATTTGGGCTTTTTTGCGGTAAAATACTGTTTGTTACATTGTTTAAATGGGGAAATGTAAGTTTTGTTTTGTTGCTAAGCCTTTTACTGGAGCTCAACTGTTAAAAGTCACCCATTAAGGTTGATGGGTTTTTTTTTTTTTTTAACTGCCAAATCTTATGCATATATTTTAGAGGCTTAAAAACTAAAATGAGTGTTGATTTCATCCACAATGTATTAAAAAGTGGCAAAGTGGGTACCGTCGCCTCACAGCGAGAAGGGTTCGGTCTTTGGGCGGCCCGGGTGCCTTTCTGTGTGGAGTTTGCATGTATCACGACACCGAACAGGAAAAGTGGTAGAAAAGTGGTAGAAAATGGATGGATGGATGGATGGATGGATGGATGGATGGATGGATGGATGGATGCATTATAAAATGTCAAAAAAACAAATTAAAGCTCAGCACAAAGAAAATATAAACATGGATAAAGTAACTTCTGTTGTGTTTTCGTTCATCTGGGTCATTTTGACCCGAGGTCTGATCTAAGTGGAAAGTTGAGCAGCGTGATAAATGTGCTTGTGCTGTTTCACCAACATTAGTCTTTCGTGACGTTCTTGCCGTAAAGAAGCATGTTTAAAAACTGACTGCTGGAACTGATGGTGGTTCTCACACTCGTTCCTTTAGGTGCTAACGCGAGTATTATCGAGCCTTGTGCACCTTCCTATGTCCCTCCGTTAATGAGTTTTGTACCTTCAGGACATTTCTGTTTATAGCTGTTATTGTATAGAACTACTCTATATTGTTGCTGAGATGCTATTTCCATCCAACATGGGCTGTTTTAACACTGGAGTCATGCTGAACCAAGGTTTCAGATGACTAGTGAGCACAGATACAATAGAAGAAGAAGCAGATTTTATTATTAAAACTCTAATATTTAGTTGACAAAGGATTCCTGGACTTTGCGGAGGCCTCAATCATTAAACGCTACCTTTTATGATTACTGCTTCTTCATTTCGTACCAGTTTATGGCATCGTATCACATTTTATGGCAGTCTTACCGACTTTATTTTTGGCCATATATTCATGGCAGCGCTGTGCAGGTCCCAGACGAAAACCACTTTTCACTGTGTGCAACCCATCTTTGCTGTGTGTCACTTTGATTGCCCGAGCTGTTTAGGGGCGAGGGCGGCTACAGCGATTGGCTGAGAAAGTACCCGATAACTAAAGCATCAACCGCAATTATTTTTCACTTCACTCGACCATTTGTGTGTCTGAAAAAAACGAGGGTGCTCATGGGCTGACGTCATTGTCCTTGAACACGACCTAACGACTAAAGCCCGAGAGAACAGAGCGCGCAGATCTCTTTCCGACTCTGAAGCAGCTCTCAGAACCACTTGAGCCACTTTGGTATTGGAATCAAAACGGTTGACTTTCGTGCTGCTTTTATTGACACGTGCATGCTCCTTGAATAATTTCAGGGTTGGTCGCTTTGCTATGGGCGATGCTCGCCTCCATAATCCACCGCCCCGCAGGTACGGGCCATTCCTCTGCCGCAGAGGCAGGTTGAACGTGTGATTGTTTCCCAGCCGGGCTTCCATGATGGATGACTTGCACGGCTGCTTAATATGATGCCCATCAACCGTAGATACCTCCAAAAAGTGTGTGTGTGTGTGGATACACTGTACTTACCGCTTGGTCTGGTTTCCATCTGCCATTAAACCCAGTAATGGTGGCTGCACTGAGTGGGTTCAGTTTAATGTTGGCCATTAAATTGAGTGATACTGCAGGAGACATGTAACCGATGTTATATAGTCAGAAAACATGTCTACATCTGGAAAATGTCGGCTAATGGCTGTTAGAGCTCAGGGCCGACTGCCGCAGCCTCTGTGGACGCCTCTCATTCGTTGCAGGTAATGCTCTGCCTCGCCAGCAGACACTAGTTAGCGTGCACTTCACTGGCTGCTCGGAGCCTCTCCACATCGTTAATTGAGGTAATTAGGGCACCATCTGAGGCCTTTTAAGCCGGCGAGTGTTATCTTTTCCCAACTATCAAAAGACTAAACTTTTACCCCTCCCAGTCCTCCCAACATGCGGCCGTGAATTGACAGCGGGCATTAGCGTAACTGCACTCTGTTGTAAAACAAGCATCAATCACTTTCTGCCACAGCTACCGACTAATTAGTTCGGGGTCCAAGTGCCAAGACAAACAGTCTTTAGTTAATTACAAAAAAATACTTGACCCACATCAGGATGGCGGTTTAAATCTATTAAATGAATTAATGGACAACACGGTCTTCATTCAGAACATTCTGAATCGCGTAAGCTCCTGCAGCAGTGGCCGCCATCCTTCATTTCAGCTACGCAACAGTTAGCAAATGGATTTCATGCGTCTTTGCCTTTATCGCATCATGATAAGTTGTCTCTGTGCCCTATTACAAACATTAAGTGGCAATATTGAACCAGGGGAGCCGCTGCTGACGATGATGCGGCTGTGATGCTAATAGTTAGTTTGTTAGCGCTCGGTGCCACACACAATGTTCCCCGTGGTCCTCATTGTTTTCTTCACAGTAATGGGGAGCAGCATTCCACTGAACGTCAGCGGAGGCTTAGACAGGCGGTGACCCAGTGTGAGCAGGGTGACCTGTCAGCCGCCTGATATTAATGGGTGTCATTTTGACGTGCATGTCGTGGGAAAGTGCCAGGGTAAGAGCGCTGTGTCCTCTGCGACTCGACAGAGCAAACAACCCAGGAGCCCACAGATACGCCTGTAATGGTGGCATCGGGAGCCGCTCTGCTTTGTACCTCATTAGGAGAGGGGCACGGGGGCCCTGGGGGGGCCTTTCAGGACGAGGGGGGGACAGACAGGACGTTATGGAGTCACGTGCACCAGCAAACCTATAAAATGTGATTAAACATGTCGTCCGGGAAACCAGAAGCTGCTCCCATCTTTGCTGTGGGGATGTGACCAGTCGTCAGATACAGGATTGTCCAAAAAAGACCATTTTCGGAGCTTTAAAGAAATGAGGTGTACAGTAAAGCTTGCATAAACATGACCATTAAGACAAGTGTACCCCATCAATTGTTGATGTAGAGCAGCTCCGCATTATTAAAGGTTTATGAAGTGGCTGTGAAGTTTGCCAACGGGGGGAGAAGAGCATAAAATTCCAGTCGTTAATTTTCACATGAAGGAATGGATTGTGGACGCATAAAGTGAATCATGTGGCACGTGGCTGTACAGTGAAGCAGGACGCTACCCGTTTTACGCGGCAAACAGTCGGCCTCCGCGCTGTGGTGGTCGGCCGTGGATCAGCCAGCGTGTGGGAAACGAGGCGGCGAAGGCGGTGATCGCGCCGACGCTCGCGGTTTCGTTCGCCTCCAGCTGCAACTCTGTCAGAAACCTGCTGCTTTATCTACCTCGGCTCCTGCTGATTACGCGGTAACTAGCTATTCATTCTCCAAACTGTCAGTGAAGCCCACTTGTGACATTACGCCTTGATTTATAACAGGGCCCTGCCAAGTATCTTTGATCTGTTTTAATGGCTCAGTTTAGCTGCAGTTTATAATTTCCCCGTTTGGTGCTCCTCGAAATAATTTTCCTAATTCAAAGTCTGCATTTGACACCACTTATGATGGCAAAATTTGACTAAGGTAACATAACTCGTGTCTCTCGGGCCGTTTTCATTAGATAAGCAGTCATCTTTCAAACAGAGGAGCCTTTCAGCAGAGAAATTACCTTTCATTGTGCGTCCTCGTCGCAGGATCTCATCGCTTCACGTTGGACTGGGAGGAGAGGAAACTGTGGCATGAACGGATTAATCTATAATTTGGCTAGCGCTAGATCATAACAATCTTCTCAGTCTACTTTACATGGATAGAGACCCCACAAATCTCTCTCGTGGACGCGAGAGGTGGCACCGGAGAAGAATAACTGCCTTTAAAACAAGAAACCTGGAGCAGTGGCTGAACGCGGGGCGATAAAGCACCGCGGACACACGGTCCAGCGTGCAGAAGGTTAGTTACAGAGCCGGGATTAATTACAAAAGGAAGGCGAAAAGTACTAATGGGACCCTTCCTCAACTCTAGCACACAATTTATGTGAGCAAGGCATTTCTTTTGACTGGCCTTATAAAGCTGCTCTGGGGCCAGTAAGCCTCTGGAAGTCCAGCCTTCCACCCAGTCAATTCTCTTTATGACTGTAGGTGCGGAAACCTAATTTCCGCGATAAGGTTCAGGATGGGAAAGTACTGCGTCTGCTTTTAGTAGCGGGAGATGCGTTCTAACATGTTCAACATTGAGGAGTGATCAGACGGTGGCACAACTGTTTCCTCCCAGTGTCCTCACACCTCATTAGTTTTCGACTACAAACTAGGAGCAGCGATACATCAAAGGCGCCGTGGCGTTGGCCCCTCGCAGCTGTTTAACCCCAGCGACAAGCTGTTAGGAGTTTGGAGGGACATCGATTTTGAAATCAAGTTTGTTTCCCTCTAATGCGTCCGGCCGACTGGGAGCGGCGCCTACCTGAGTCTGCAGTCTGCCAAGGAGCCGGGTTTCAGGCTCCGCTGCCTGCGTCTGCCCGGCCTGAGCCCCGGGAGCGGAGCGGGTCTCAGTCATTCACTGCAGAGTGTGAAGGTCATCACACACACACACACACGCACACACACACGCACACACGCACGCACACACGCACACACACGCACACACACACGCACGCACACACACACGCACGCACACACGCACGCACGCACACACACACACACACACACACACACACACACACACACACACGGGTCAAACGCGCACCGCTTTAACCTGCCCATGCACTCGCACACTGGGCGCCGGGAGAGACTTGTGAGAGCGAGAGATCGAGAGATCAGATGAACATTTGTACCACATCCATTCATCTTTGATTTAGCCTTGCCCTCTCCCTCCCGTTCTCCCTTCCTTTCATTTCTCCTCGCGCAGCTCGTGAAGTAACTCTGATTTCTGCCTCTCCACAGGCCACTTGCAGTGCAGTTTCGCTGCTTGTGTAATTTCACTCGTTTCGTCTTTGGCACATTGAAAACGCTGCATCAATCAGACTCGGTTGTAGGTGTGATCCTAGGAATCCATCATCACTGTGCTCTCAGTTTATTAGTTAAATATCACTAGAATATCAGCTGTACTAGAAGCTATTATTACTATTGGCAGTTTCAAATATTGATGATAAAGGTGATTAATTTATAATGCTGTAATTTCCCAAGATGCTTTTGGAGACTGATTATTCAATATATACTCCATATTGTGAAACATATCATTTATAAATCTGAAGTAATGCTTTGCAGAATATCACTAGTGGTGAGAGAAGTAAATATAGAATCACCCGCATCCATCTTGCACGTTCATCTTTTTGAGTAGATGAACCACCGTTGTTGTAGGGAACACGCTGCCCTGGCAGCAGAACAACAAACACTCTGAACAAGAGACAAACTGGACCTGGAGTGGGCTAATAATAGCTTCAAAGACGATGCTGAAGCTCGTTTGTCTGGCAGGAGGCGCGCTGGCGGTGTGGAGGCAGCCTGAGGGCAGAGCTCGTTCTGACGCTTTGTTTGTGTGAGGAGATCTTTGCACTTTTTACCTGCAATTAACACCCAATTTATTCAATTAGGACTTCAGGTGACTGTCCTCTAGTGATGACTCAGCGTTCCTTCCCTGCCATCATCTCTTAGCTCTGAAAACAGCTCTCAAACAGGTAGATCAACAGAGGTCCTCTTTAAATAATCTTGTTTCCTTTATACAGACGAGTTCCTGAAAGCGTGCGTCATCCACTCAGTAAATCTTAACGTGGTTTGGGTTCTGTAGAACAAAAAGGTCCGCGGCCCCCGCTGTCTGCCTCCCACGGTCAGAACCATGCAAATGAGGCCTAGTGCTGCGTTTCGCTCCCCGCCGTCTGTGAGACGCATGCTAAGTAAAACCCCGGCTCCTCCGTGAACTCAACCAGCTCCGCGTGTTCAGTTGGTCAATTAATGACTCCACTCCAGCGCCGGCGTCTGTCTCTGCCTCCGCTCTGTGGAAGTGAAGGCGCAAAGCCTTCACCAAACCAGCTCTTTACAAACGGCGCGGCCACGGACATTATTATCCCGCTAATACGTCGGGATTTCATTACGTTGCGCTCACACGTTCGAATGCAAAGCAAGTTGGCCTCTGGCAGACCCGGCCCGCGTGTTGTGGTTATTATTAACGCGCTCTGCTCAGACCGGGTGATTGCCGTGCGACGTACTGTATTCAGGCGAGTCAGCGAAGAAGATGTAAAATGGTAAACACGTGTTACCAGTAATTGAGAAACCATGAGAAATCTGCGATGGGCTTCATTTTCTCTCTCGGTTAGCATTGCAAGCTACAGTAACAAGGCGCCTCCCAGTTGGCTGAGGTGCGTTCGAAGGCCCTTTCTTTTGCCATTTGATGAACTGCTGCTCGCTTGCGTTTTACCATCCAACAACGTAGCGGCGGATACGTCGACTACGCGGCGGCGCTGCCCAATGCACACGGGCCCCTCCTGGACTTCCCGTCTCTGCCGCAGCAGCCGGCCGGTCTCCATCAACCCGGCATCGGCCCTGACAGCGGAGCGCCGCTGAGATTTGGTGTTAATAAAAGGCGTGTTTGCTGCCGGGAGCCGTCGCCCCGCTGTGACCGTCCGCTTCATAATGAAGCCGGCGCTCGCAGGTCATTGGAGTGAACAATGGCGCTGAAACCGGTGTTTTCCATATACAAACACCTGCGTCCCCCCCGTCCCCTTTGTTGAGTTAATTGTTTTCGCTCGTGTGACAATTTCCAGCACACCGACAGTTTCGCTTTGATCTCACTGCAAATATTCACCCGAGGAGTCTACTCGCCGCATGCATATTCATTTTCCGCAGCCTGTGACAGTCTCTTAAACCTCCTTCAACATCGGTCACACATCACTTCTCCCTTTCTACGAGCGCCGAGGCTCCCAGTGCAGCGGCACATGAATATATGCAAATACGCCAACCTCTTTATGCGTCTGACAAGCTTTTGGTTCAAATTGTCAGTTTTAATGGGCCATTTGCAATTGTATTACGCGCGCTTGATGCGTGATTGACAGTTTTGGTATTTGGATTGTGTAAACTGTTGCTCTGACAGGCAATTCAAACAGCTGTCAGACCATCCTGCTCCGTCAATCCTTGCTCTCCCTTATCTTGCCCTGTTGACACAGCACAGACAACCTTAAGATCTCAATTGTCAAACCAAGCTGAGACCTCTTATTCTCCTGCCGGGCGCCGCTCATTATTGGATGCGGCGCCCGTTTTTTGTTGACTGATCGAAATAAGAGTTGAGGATGGGTTTGAATGCGTAAAATGTTACTGACCTAAATGTCTCGACTTGAGTCCCTTTAATTAACTTTAAAAGATGATGTTAGAAGCGTAGATCCGTCATCTAAAACTCGGCCCTGGTTGTTAAAATCAGCAAGGATTCAGTTGAATTGTTGCATCACACTGTTTCTCCTAGCACTTTTCCAACAATCAATTTCTGCCAAGCTTTGCAAAGGGAGTCATTGTGTTATCATTGGATGCGAAGCAAATTCATTCTCGGTGCCAAGCAGCGAGATGATTTATATCTAAGGTTTGCCTGGGTGCCAGCTAGTCAGTCACTAAGCAATTATCCCCCATCAGAATGTGTGAGGTGAGGGTCAGAGTTGAACCTGATGCACTTACAGTCTTGTGCGTCACTCTGAACCCAGAGCTGCTCTCGGTTTACTCCGGCACTGATCCGACGCCCACCTGCAATAAAACACAGCTGCTATATTTGCACTTGTACTGAGACCGCATTATCATAATTGCGTGCGCTTGTGTGTGCGTGTTTGTTTATACCCAGGTGTGTCATTTGTATAAATATAAAATCTCTCGTTTTTAAAAGTCATTTTCCGAGTCTCGACATGCAAATAAATTCCACCCGGCCACAATTCACGGATACGCTTGATTATTAACACAGAGAGAGAGCAGCGGAAGATCTGAGAATTAGATTGAGGGAAAACGCTTCTATTACCACAGAGTGTCTGTTTTCCTCCGCGCTCTATAGATACAAAAGCCTATTTGTCAAGTATGACACCAGCACTTAACAGCCGTCTGTGCTGTATGTGTCGCACTTTATGAAAATGGGATTTAACCAAAAGTGGTTCTGGGCGTGTGTTTCCTACAGAACCAGCTACGGGTTAAAAGAACGTCAATGCATTTGACATAAGGAGGTTTTCTATGCACACTGTTGTTGCATAACATACAGGAGAGATGCGTTATTTCTTCCACCCACAACACGTCAATAAATAACTATGGTCTATATGTTCCAGTCTTCCTGCTGAAAGAATAATTTCTAATCATAAAACCAATCCCCGTGTTATACGCACATAATTATTACCATCTCTAACCTATTTAGCAAAGTGATTTGCATATTGTGGCTTCTTTATTAATGACTTGAGATGCACTAAAACCATCATTTTAAGGATAAATTTTGTCTACGGCTGCAAGTAATTGCATGTTTTAAGAATCGTGAGTGTTTTTAAGGCTGTATAGTATTAATTGCGTTTTAGCTGCTCGGAGGAAGAAAATAACAGAAATAAGCTCTGAATGAGTGTTAGCAGCAACATTAATGTCAGAATCTGAGTAAATATTATCTGGTGGCTTCAGCAAGTTTGCAAAATCCATTGAATTCATAAGAATTCATTGAAACCAAGTGCGATAAAATATTTAAAGGGGGCAACTTTCATTCCCTGCTTCGACTAAGACATCTGAGAATGCAGCCTTTGTTTTGCTGTGCTCAAAACCCGAAAGTGAGAGTGTCTCTGTTTTAAAACCGTGTTCAGAGCAGCTGTGATTACGCTGCAGTCTCCCATCCGCTGGTTTCATCGTTCCATCTCGGCCCCGCGCCGGCTTTGCTGCGAGCCAAGAAACAAAAGGAGGGCTACAATAGCCGGCGTTTTATTTCCCGATCCTCAGCCTATTCAGTATTCAGAGGAAGCTCATGCTGCACAGCTCCGCTGCAGCCTGATTGCCTGTCTGTCGTACCTATTCATGCTAACTCTCGGCAAAAAGTAATCTGGGCCATTGTTCTCCTTATTTCGTCACAATGCGGGCCTGAAAGAAAAGTTGTAGGATCTGGAGCTCAACTGGAGTTCACAACTTTGTGTCCTGTGATGTAAATATTTGCAGCAGTGGCTCATTTACGAGTGAGACGATACACGAGTAACAAACACTGCCTTACAGGGAAATAAGAAGTCAAAGTCTGACGGATAAATGCAGAGCAGATAAGTAAAATAACACTTAAGCCCAGATTTCCTCACTTCCCTCACAACGATTTGTTTGCTGCGGCTGGGTTTTGTTTTTCCTCCTGAAATCACATTCACAGATTACGCTCGTTTGTCTCCCGAACGCTGAGCGCGCCTTCATTTGCCAGCATGTTTCAGACAGTGGTGCTAGAATGCAGCAGCAGCAGCAGCGGCCGTGGAGCCATAGATCAGCCCGTGTTTGTGTTTCTCAGATCAGGAGCTGAACTCAAATTGATATCATAGCGTTGCAAAACGAGGGTAATCATTCAGCCGGAGCCGAGCCGTTCAGTGTTACAGATTGCGCCGGCTGCCGATCTAAAGTCTGCTAAGGCCTTTGTTTCTACACTGATTCGGCCTTTGAAGATTAGTGCTGCATATCAGAGCTACAGCTGACACTGATTTGCTATAGTCAGCTCCAGGGTGTTGAATAAGTTTTGCTCATGTGTTATTTTCTGACTCATTGTTGGGAAAGCAGCGGTGCCGCTGCGTCCACTGCACTGACACCTGTAGCCTGCTCTGCGACGCCGTCTTACGTCGCTCACGCATGCGGACTAATTGAACAGTAAAGTAAAGTAATCCCCACGTGTGCGCAGCGCTGCACGCGCTGCAAGGACTTCAGGACGCAATCAATTCCAGGCCTCTCATCTCGACGCTGTTTTGCTGCTTTTCGGCTCCGCTCAGAACCTCGGGGGACGATTTCTGGCAGCTGTTATTTGCATAGTTTTCCTGGGAAAGGTCTGTGAAATGATCTTGATGTGTTGACAGTCCCATCCGAGCGGTCCCCGGGGCTCCCCCGCAACGAGTCGGCGAGGCAGTCGCAGAACTCCCAGGATCTGTCTTATTGCCCATCACGCGCTGCCGCGGAGCCCGGCGTCACGTAAATACGAGCGAAAGTAAACAGCGAACAGATGAGGCTGAAGGGAAGCTGATGGGCGCTTATTCACATGGCTGCTCCTGTGGTATTCACAGTGAAGGAACCTGGGGGGGGGGGGCTTGATATCCACGTGTCAGTTTGTGCCGCTAATGTTAAAACCCGTTAACTTCTGCGGACAAATCGGCGAAACGTTCATCCGCGGAACTGCTGCTGCCGCTTCCTTTGAGCCCTTCTCCAGTCGAACCGGTGCAGGAACAACACATGCGCTAACATCCTGGGTGCATCTGTTTGGTGTGGAAGTGGCTCCGCAGAGACGGTCGCGCGCGCCCACTCGCTGGCACGGCGCGATCATGGCAGACGTGCACTGTTGCCAGCGGCTCAGATGGCTTCGCACTCTCCCCGGGCTTTTGAGAGAGGGGAGACGGCGTTCTTCTCCTCCGCTAACAAGATCCAAAGGGTTTAAATCGGTGGGTGTGAAGAAAGAGCAAGGCCCGAAGTCGTCCCGCGTGAAACCCGGAGAGCAGATCCGATCCAGGCCCTGAGGTCGACGCAGACGGGCCTCCGTCGGTGGGTCTGCGGGCATCTGGTCACTTCCTTGGCCGAGTTGTGCTTCAGGAGGCCTGACTGGCACCGAACGCCTTTTGTCCTGGCAGATGAGTGATGCCGACGAGACACCGCGGCGTCTGTTTCACCAATCTGCCGTTTCATCTCGCCGCTCTACTACTGAGGACACACGGGGACGTGTACGAATCAAATGGTGACGGCCCGTGAGCAGCTGGACCCCTGTGCAGCGTCGCTCCATGCTAGTTGTCTTGCTATGCTAGCAACATAGGTGTTTTCCTCGTGGAGCGTCTGACATTTGAACTAAAGGAGCTGAAACCATCTGCTCCACCTCCTGATCTGCAGATGCACAGCTTGCATTCATTGTATATGTATGCAGCCATGTGCCACTTGTGGAGCACAGGAAAAACAGGCATAAGCTCAAAACCAGGCGAGAGCAATCTTCTTCTTTCCTGGTGAAGAACAGGTTTCATTAATTAGACTCCTTCACTTTGTGGGATGCTGCAGTAAACAGATGATTTAGGTTCAGGAACAAACTGCTGTTGAGCAGCTGGATTCACATCTGCATGTCATGACACGCTGGAATCTGGCCACGCCATCAAAGATGATAAATGCTGAAATATTATATACTGAATCATTTTAAATTAAATATGCATGTAAATGTATTATTGTACCTTTGATGTGTGATAAATGCGATCGCAGCTTGTGGTGTGTTGTTGCTGTTGCAGCCTTTTTTCCCCCTCCTTGTTTTCAGTTAAGCCTGAAATGGAACAGCTTTTGCAGTGTGTTGCCAGGTTTGATGCAGATTGAACAATTATCTTGAACATGGAAAAACTCATTTAAAAGACATTTCAGGCTCATCATTATGTTTGAAGAAACATGTCCCGTAAATTAAACATTCTTCCTATTTCCAGCCATGGTGTATATTTACTGTATGATTGTGTATTTGCTGGGAATGAATGCGATGGAAAAGGAAGGCGTTGGCTGTGTTACATTTTAAATAAATTGACTTTTTTTCATTTTTTTGTCACTAAATTGTCTCTGTTAGCTGATTTCTCACCTTTTTCTTACCTTTTCAACTTTTCAAATCGCTAAGAACATAATATACATTACCTCTCTCTAATGACCTAAATCTTCCTCATTATCCTCCCTGATACTGTATGTGTTTGTTGAAAAGAAAAAAAAAACAGCAGAAAAATGTAATTTACCAATTTAGAGCCTTTCTGCAAGTCATGCATGCAAATATTAACAAAGCCAGCGTACAGCGACGCCCACAGCCGGGCTTCGTTTTCTATGGGTGGAGGTCTGAGCCCCCCAGGACGCCACCGGCCAACAGACGCCAGCGACGAGTCGTGTGGCTGGAAAGCTGCCAGATCGATGTCTATAGTGACGGCATAAATCTGCGAGGGGGCGAACAAAGCTCACAGCACATGGAGGTGCCCTCGAGTTAAGGGCAAGCTCTGTACGCTTGTGTTCAACACATTGATTTAGAAATAAAGTCAAGCTTTTAGTTTCCAGACCTTCATCAGGATAAATGTAATGGTGCATTGAACAGCGTCATAAGTCCTCCAAGTCGCTTTATTGGGTTTTGGCTCCACGCTGGAGAGCTAAAGAAGGTGACTTGTGGAGGAATGTCTATCTATCTTTAACACAAACACACTGATACTGTATAGGGGGATAAAAGCCGCCGAACCCCCTGTGGGCCACGGATTCGCTCTGCAGCAGTGTCACACTCACGCTAGCGGATTTCCAGCTTCCAGACGAGGGAGAATATAAAAGGATGGAGGATGTAGTGTGTGTCAGCGGGTTTATCACAACCCTGGCTCATTTCTGTCCGCCTTGATGTTGCTTGATGTGTAAGTGGCGCGCTGTCCTCTGTGCGTTTTCCAGGTGGCTGTGACAGGGGCATCCCCGGGGCAGGACCCATGAGGATTCATAGAAGATGCTCACAGCCTGGGCGCTTCTGCTCTTCTTAGCCATGTGGGTGAGAAGCACCGCTGGTGGCCCGCTCTCCTTCAGAATAGGTACGTTCCTGAGCGGGATGCGCTCAGTCGGATGATGCTGAGTGTGGTCTTAAGTCTTTTTAAATCCTGTCCTCGCTGTTTGCTCTGTGTATCAGTTGTATTTGGGATGTTACTGAATATTTATTTACAGCAAGTGCAGGTAACCTTCATTATACACAGATTAAATCATCAGCACACTGACTTATCAAAGCAAACACCCTTAACCTCAAATAGAAAGATCTATCTATCTAGAGCCTATGTATTTGAAGCTTTTTTTTATATTTTATATCTCTTGGTTTGGTTCCATCTTGACCCTTCACGGCCCTCAAACGTGCAGCATCTTCACCGTTCGTCTGCCTGCTGTCGGTGGAGCTTAGTTCAGTGGCTTCGTTAGCAGCCGACTAAACAGTGTAAAACAACTGCACAGAAGCAAACTCGGCCCAACAACACCGCGACGCCTTCCTTGCGGAAATAGTGGCGGATCCGTGGACCAGTGGACCAAGGCTGAGCCTGCCTGGGTTCTGGTTCAGACGTCTCCTAACCTGTCAGCTTGTGTTGGTAACCCAGGGGAGCCGTACCTTCTTGTTATTCTTCTCCCACAGTCAGCAGATTCCTGACGCCCTGTCACTAGCTCCCCGTCTACCACTGTTTGACTGACTGTCTCTCTCTTTGTGTGTAGACCCCTCGTCTCAGGTGTGTGTGTGTGTGTGTGTGTGTGTGTGTGTGTGTGTGTGTGTGTGTGTGTGTGTGTGTGTGTGTGTGTGTGTGTGTGTGTGTGCGCGCGCGCGCGTCCTGTACTGGATATAGAAGCGAATCGGCGGTGGAGGCAGAGTTTCTGCAGCTCCCACCGCGGCCTCTCTGTGTCAGCCTTTCAATTTATAGCACCGTTGTTAGCTTTCAGCAGCAGCCGAGAGATTTGTTGCCATGGGAGAAGGGCACAAAAGCTGCACGCTTTACATTTGTCTCAGCTCATCTAGTTCGAAAGCCTGTAAAAGATTCACAAACCTAAACAGCGGATTAAGAATAAGAAATTGAATTGAAACTATTCGCTTAGTTTTTAAAGTTGTGCGGTTGTGACTCATAGTACATGGGTTTGTATCGATCAGTACTGAAAACAATGTAGCATCAGACATTATTGTTTTGTGTGAACGCTGCTGGATAAGAGACGAGCAGCTTCGCGGCTCTGCCTCCACCTGCTCCTCCTCACTGACGACGGCTCGCGTTCATTTCAGCCACGCTACAAAATTGATGGATAATTAGGCTCTTTGCTTATTCTTCTGTCATCTGGGCACAGCACAGATTTGTGTGTTTGTGTTGATGCAAAACCAAGGATGAGTCATAAATATGCACACACACACACACACACACACACACACACACACACACACACACACACACACACACACACACACACACACACACACACACACACACACACACACACACACACACACACACACACACACACACACACACACACACACACACACACACACACACACACACACACACACACACACACACACACACAGGTTTCAAAGAAGACTAACGCAGACAAACACATACCCAAACTCTGTGCCATTTGCGCTGCAGGAGATGGTATTTAACATAGCGGTCCCTTGGGTCCTGGCTGGCTGGCATAATGTCACTGTCTGGCCTTCTCTGAATGCATCAGGCCCAACAACAGCCTCCTGCGTCCCCCGCCAGCACCAGCCTGCAGCAGGCTCAGTGTTGCTGAACTGTTGAACCTTTTTTCCCACCGAAGTAGGATTTTGTTTACAAATGAACGTGGTCAGTTAAAGCATACGTGTTAGATCTGAAAGCCTCCCGATCGAGGGGACAAACAGGCACCTGTACAAATAATCATGAGCTTTTATGACATTTTTCTGCCGTGGTGCAAAAGCAGATCAAATTGCTGCAAAGCAATAAAAAGTGACTTGTGGGAAAGTTGACCTGAGTAAGTCTAAATGATTGTGAACTGTTTTAACGTTGCTTCTAATGATAAACAACACAATCTGACAACATCAAGAGCACAAATGTGCAACACACTATAAAAATACATGAAAAACCACCTCTCCAGTCGAGGGACTCTGGAACATTAGTAAAACAAGTAAACGCGACGAGGTCCTGCATAATATTACAGGAAATCCCTCTCGAGTGCCATATGGTGCCGCTTGTTGTCGTGCCGTATTCCCTCATTAGTTAAGTGAACAAGTGTCTGCTGCGGTGTGTACTACGGCGCCGTCAATAAGCTGCGTTCGCCGTGTACCGACGCCTACGCGCTGATGTCTGCGTGTTCCACGCATCCCTGCTGCAGATAGATCTGTTCCACGCAGGTGGAGGCAACAGTATCTCTACAGTGTGATCCACCTCCCTTATCTCCTCGTACCCCCGCGGTGAAGCTGGGAAATACACCGCGGGGGGTCTCCCCCAGCGAGCCCACTGTTCAGACCCGGGTGTCTGCTGCACTCGAGTGCTGAGGAACTCCCCGACACGATATCCTCACCTTAACCGCGTTGCCTTTGATGGTGCAGGAGAGCGGGGTCTGGGTTTCAGGTGAATTAGTTTGATCAAAGCCCGGTGGAAACACATCATTTACAGTATCACGGTGCCCTTAAATGCACATACAGTAACGGTATAGTATCGGCTACAGTCACCGGTACCATAGCCGCATTATTCTTATCGTGGCTCATGCGTTGCGCAGTGTTTAATTTGTGTCTAATCCATCAACACATCCTTGCAGCGTGTTTGTTTTGCCTGTCAGAGTTTAATTCCAGACGTAAATAAGGCTCTTCACGCCCGCTGTGGTCACTTGGGAACCGTTGCGCTCAGGGCAGCGGAGGGACGTGTTGACGGAGCGCCTGCCGCATTCTGCTGCCACTGACATTTACGGCGCTCGAATATTTACTTTTCTTATTATCAGGTCCCCAGAGACGGCGCGGCAGCCCGGCTGCTCGCGTTTGTTGGTTCCGCCGTTGGTTAATTGTTCCGACCCCTCGCTGCCGCCGGGTTCTCCGTTCACCGGTGGCCTCCGACGGCTCTGGAACCCATCCGCGCGCACTCGCAGGCCCACCGGGACTTCAAGGACCCCCCGGCGTGTACCGGGGTCGCCCCCCTCCCCCTCCTCCTCCCACCGGTCTGCTCGCAAAGCAAATGACTCAGGGGCATCCAGGCAACGCGTGGAAGTCAATGTTAATGTGGTTTTTATTGCTGCCGACGAGTCATTTCTTCAGTTACACATATTTAGACAACTCCGCAGTTTGACTTTCTAACTTTAAAAATGTCAAACTTCTAACCGAGTCCTGTGTGCTGAGGACAGGGGGTGCATTCAAACATATGAAACCAGCTGCTGTTCCCACAAACACTGAAGATGTAGCCCGAGGCTTGGTAAAGACACATTTTCCGATTCCTTTGCGTTGCTGTAAAAAACTAGCAGCGCGTTTGAGGAGGCGGCAGCCAGACGACGCATAACCGGGGATCAGACGAGCCTCTCTTTAACCCCCCCCCCCCCCCCCCCGACGCTGCACTCGGTGGGAGAGCGGCGACGGAGGATTCTCGCTGGGCTGAATTCAGAGCCTGGCACCGGGTCTGACGTCACTGACATGACAGGAAGTCATTCTGAGTTGTGTATTATGTAGCATTCAAAGTGATGGCAGCATTGATAACACTGTCGGGGGGGTTGCTCCTCACCTGTGGGTGTCTGCTGCTGACTCTACATCATAGCGCTCCTCTGAGCTTTCACCAACATCTGCAGTTCAATAATCAGCATTGACTCGTGCTACTGTAACAGTACTTTAAAGGTGCAGCTTTTGCTTCCATTCATTAGTCACAGCGGCCGACCCGCCGTCCTGAGGTCAAGAAGCTCGCGCCGTAGCACGACGGGTTGGACCTCAGCCGTCACCCGCGCTGCACGCACGGGGCGTGCGGCCGGGGCGCCGAGGGCGGATCAGCGGAACTGAACCCCACAGGTTGAGTCTAATAGCATAATTAGCCCCGCTGAGCCAATACCCACGAGTCAGCAGCGCCACGCTGTCAATTGGCTCCGCTCGCGTCCTGCGCCCGGCGCCGCCGGTGACTGATTGGGGTTGGCTGCTGGAACCGGGGCGGCTGAGTCACGGTGCCCTTGCCTCCAGTCAGGTTCGTTTTGCCCTCGCACGCGTTGACTTCATTTGGCATCTATGAACTCATTTGACTCAGTGTTACTGGAAGAGCAGGCGGGTAGCGGTTCGGGAGGGAGGAAGCGTGGGTACAGTAACTATGTGTGTGGGGGGGGGGGCTTTAGCACGTTTCACTTGACAATTTGAATTCCTCCCGTTTGAGTCATTAGGTCGTTGACCCTCACGCAGAACACGTGTTCCCACAGACCTGTTGCTACAGCAAACCTCCCTTTATTTGGGCGACCACCTGTTCCAGGAGCCCACTGCCCGGTTCCCCGTGTTCCACTCAGACGCAGTGGTAATGAGGGCCCATTAGACGGAGAAGGAAGCCTAATTACAGAACAGCATGTGGGCCCGGAGGCCGCCGCGTTCTGCGCTACGTGCGACGCTTCCTCCCAAGTAAGTCGGCCTCGTTTGAACATGTGCGCTTGAGATTTTCAGGAACAAATAATGGATTTGCGTAGACCCGAGCTGAGACAAATCTGAACCCCAGGCGCCGACGGAAAGAGGGAGTTATGATTAATCCCCAAGGTTTTAATTACCGGGGCAGGTGCTGGGACCAGTCGTTTAGTTAATGACAGGAGTGGCAGATGCTATTATACTCACAACACATACTTTGCTCCTGAGCTTTGCCACATAAATTATTCAATAAATCTGATAAAGTCTCGGTGGACAGACATGTACAATGTGTGTGTGTGTGTGTGTGTGTGTGTGTGTGTGTGTGTGTGTGTGTGTGTGTGTGTGTGTGTGTTTTAACTATCCGCCCTCAGTGGCACGGATGCAGAAAAAGCCAAATAAATGGAGGCGCGTTTGCTTTTGCACATGGAGAACAACCCCCAAAGGAGAAACTTCCACTCGCAGCTACACACAAACAGTTCTTCAAATATTAATGAACTAATTACAGGATGCAGGGTGATGTTTTTAGATTTGTAATGGAGCGTGAAGGCGAAGCCATGAGCAGCGGGGGAACACAAACCTACTACCACTCATTGGGGTTGAATGATGATGATGAACCTGAAGTTGAAATAGAATGAGGTAAACGCTCATGTAGCGATCTCACTTTGAGCCTCAGCCTATGGATCATTGATTAAGTAATACATTTGTACTCACTGAGCCATACAGTACAGTGGTGCTGCGTTCAATGTCTTTCATCTCATTGTAGGCAGAGCAATAATTATAAGCTTCCTGAATGGTACAGTTTCTATACTGTAACTTGGAGGTTATGCTAATGCTTTGCAGAGCAAGGTCTTTCATTTTATTTACTTTTTAACTGTCAGGCAATATCTTGTCTCTAAGACGAAGCCGGTATTGATTTTCTTCCATCTGCTCTATTCTTAACCCAGAATCTTATGCAATCAAGTGACATATTTGACCGAAACGTTTGATTCATCCCACAATAGCCAGCACTCAGTGCTTGTACTGGAGGCGGGGACGGCCCATTTCCATTTCCATTCTCCTCATATTTGCACAACACTGCATCTCCCAGACAAGGGCATCGGTTTCCTCGGAGCCGCAGCGGCTCGCGTGCCGCACATCTCGACGCTCCTCATCCATTACAGCCGGCCATTACGGAGAAAGCCCTGCTTTTAAAAGGAGTTAGGGGAGATGATTTGATTAGCCGTGATTGCATGATTGATGCCCTCCAAACACGTATTTATCTTCCGTGTTGTAATCCGCTTTACACCTGCTGCAAACGCATGCACTGTCCTGCACTGAAATGAAGTCCCGCCTTCAGTTCAGCGCAGGTTATAAATGTCCTGGTTTTATATTAGTAAGTTTCAAATAGCAAATTAAATGCGATGACTGATTCTCGGTAAACAGATATAATCGCATAAAGGTATAAACAAATAAAATATTTATCTTACTCAACAAAAAATACCTGAGCTTTAAGGAGCGTCTTAGGTGGAGAAAACAACAGGCACCCGCTGTAGAGGGGTCTGGGGCCGACTACCGGTTTACAACGCTTCAAATCAAGGCGTTGAGCTAAAAAGGAAGACTTGTAATTTAGAAATGGTTCCCTTTAGAGTGCACATAAGAGAAAAACCTTGAAGTGTAACAGAGACGTGTGGCCGTTCAATTCCCTCCAGAAGCTCCAGTGGCGAGATTGCTCCTTTTCCTTGCAGTGTCTTTCTCCGGGGTGAGGCGCATGAGGCTGCAACTCCGATTCAGGAGAGTCACGCTGAAACGAATGGGCACGAGCTTTGATCGTCACCGGTGGTTTGTATGTGATTACTGCAGAAGAACACCAGTAATGACTGAGTCACAGAGTCACCAGTTCTTTGACCTACTGTACTGTAACAGTTGATTTGCTCCTCTCCTACTATTTGTTCCATGACTTGTGGGTGAATTTTAGATGGTGCCGCAGGAAACGTGTCGTTTTATCACTTTGCCTCAGTCTGGATTTGACAAGTCCTGCAGCACCAGACGACCTGTCAGTCAAACGTCTTCTCCCCTACATGTGGAGTCACCAGCTGTTATTATATCCCTGGAAGCAACGAGGTTCACAGGGGTTCGCTTCATCCCTCGGGGCCGAACCACCACCGAGACCGACATGAAGGAGTCGACGGTGAAAGAATCCCCGCCTGGATTTCGTAGGGGGCAACTCTGGGCCGATGTCTGATCAACACCTGCAGCGCTATCGCCGTTTATGTTCGAAATTAGCATCTTCAGGCTAGCATCTTAGCATGTCATCTTTAGGAGATAAGCGCCTTAGAGCGTAACAAAACCTTTTTTTTTCTACATCTGTGTGCTTTAGATTTTTCTCACTATATCGATGTTCCAAATAGAAAATAGACCGTATCTGCAGCAACCGTTCGCACAGTGTAAGACACATTTCTAATGGGTTTTATTCCTGCATGAATTATGGTCCCCGTCCAAACGTGCCCATGAACCCCCTCCCGGGGCAGCGGTGCAATTCTGCCAGTCCCACTCCATTATGCCACAGCTTTGATCAAGGCTCACAGTCGCCGCGAGTTTGGCGCGTCCTCAGAGACCCCCCCCCCAGCTGTTGCCAGGCCCTCTGCCATTACAGTTAGTTGGCACAGCCGTCGTCAGCTGCCACGTTCGCCTCGAGCACCACCCCTGGCTCCACAGATGCTCCATAACTGTGTGTGTGTGTGTGTGTGTGTGTGTGTGTGTGTGTGTGTGTGTGTGTGTGTGTGTGTGTGTGTGTGTGTGTGTGTGTGTGTGTGTGTGCGCCTACCTGTGACTGTGTGTTAACCCGTGTGAGTGCACTCACACGCCCTCATCCATCTTCTTTCTACATTTGTGGCATTGCCTGCTGTTGTATTTGAAATTCATTGCCATGTGTTAATGGTTAATTTACCAGGCCCTTCTCCAGACAGGCGACGCCTGCTTGCCTAATGGCTAACGCTCCCTGGGAGGGACTGGTTGCTGGCTCGTCTCCAGCTCCAGCTCCAGCTCCACACCAGATATGTGCCTGCTCCTACGGCAAAGCCACGGGCAACAGTGAAGCTCTGAATGCGTGGTGCACTTCAACATGTTGTAACATTTGAACGGTTCCACCCACACGGGTCAGGTTGATGAGTGAGGGTGACGACAGCAGCGCGACAAAGGCGTCGTGAAGGAGCCAACGGCTGTGGATGTGACGTTTTCTGGTCCTGGGTCAGTCGCGTTTCTGTGATAGTTGCCTGGTTACAAGATTCAGGTCGAAGTGTGTTTAGTGTTTATTTTGTGGATTTACATAAAAAAGGTTGAACTGAAAACGCGCCAAGAAAAGAAAACGACAAGAACTAATAATGAATAAAGTTTTTGGCATTGAAGTTGAAAAGGAGGCTGAAGGTTGGTTTTGCATAGCATAGTAATGACACATAAAGGGAACCAGAGACGGTCATGACTTGTTGCAGTCAGAAAATAGAAAGCACTTACTTTAAACCACAAAGTGACATGGTACGATGTGGATTACAATGCGTGGACTGGCTGACAGGCTGCGAGGCGTCGCTGGGCTGAACGTGACCAACGGAATTAGTCTGATGTGGCCACAGAGCAGCGCCATTGTGTTTGCAAGCGCGTTGCTTTAATTTTGCTAAGCTGACGTACGGGAAGAGATTATGGGCTGCTTCTGTTTTTTTTTTTTCTGCAAAACATTTTATCAAAGTCAGCTGTTTACCAAATCACACTGACATAAATACTGGAGCTACTTAAGAGATTGTCCTTTGTACAACGCCACATTAAATGTGAAATGAAACACCGCGAGGAAACCTTCAGCCATAATTTACAGGGCCTTGACAACTGCGGAATATGCAGTGACATAAAAATATCTGTTAGAATTTTCTAAGCAGAATTTTTCCTAAAGTACTGTAGCATTTGATGACAATGGGAAACTACAGTAAATGATCAGATGAATTAACAAAGTGCACCTGGTGGGGAAGTGACATATTTAATGGCGAAAAAGGATTGACAGCGCTGAAGAGAAGCACACACACACACACACACACACACACACACACACACACACACACTGCTCAGGGTCACCCGATGATTGTGCCTCTTTGTGTCTGTCCCGTCTTCCTAGCTCAGATTACACACAGTGAGGTCCTGTGTGGAAGTGCTGTGGATTTAGTCCACTCCGCCCGCGTCCTCTCCCTGTAACCCCTCACCTCGTTGGCCGCGTGCACACTCCGGAGACACTCCACATACGCCTTTCCTGGTCCCATTACAAAGCCAATCTCAGAGCCGTATTGTCCTTTCTCGTCCCTGAGGTTCATGTCCTGCGCGTGTAGGTGCATGCGTTCAGCCGCAAACAGAGGGCGTATTCAGCATCCATGTGAGGGTTTACCCTGGCGCATCCCTCAGGATGGACCAGTTACATTGTTAACCCTCCTATCCTGTTCTCTAGGGGAACCTCTTCAGTCCGCGCCTGCATGATAGCGTCCCGCACCTATTCAGCATTCAGGCCTCATCCGTGGTGCTGTGGTCTTTCTGCACGTGTGTGAAAAGCAGCGAGGTGCTGCGGGTTTTGGTGGCCTCCAGGGCCCCGGCCCTCCATCTGGGTCCCGTACCTGCAGGTACGGTATAATGAGCTGGAAGTGGCCCTCGGTGGAGGCCAAAACATGGCCTATGGGTGCTGTGGAAAGCAGGGAGCTCCCTCCCAGGAGCTGCTGTGTGCGTGAGAGGATGATGAGGTATATGCAGGCGGAGGCCGACGCACTGCTCTTCACTGTCACCGCGCCCGCGGCTGTTCTCCCCCGAGCTTTATTAGACGAGGCTATGGGAACTTTAGATGCCCTCAGATACAGCTGCCCCCCCCCACACACACACACACACACACTCAAATGGCCGCCTCGCTCTCCACACCCATCCGCTGCCTTCGTGCGTCTCCCTTCTTCTTATCGTTGCACTGTTTTCCAAAGTGATTTAAGTTTCCTGAGGCGAATTGATTTACCTTGAAGTCCTCTTTGAGTCTCTCACAATATCCTGTTCATTGTACGGCTAAACAGAGTGTCTCCAATAGCTGCCCCTCGGACCACGTTTATAATCCAATCTGATACTCCTTAGTGCTGAATATAGGTATTCACACTTTAGATTGCCCTACAATTTCCTGGGCTCTTTGTCATTTTGAATCTTGTTACGCTAATCATATTTTCGCTGATGAAATCACACGTCGGTGAGCTGATCTATGATTGAAAATCTCTCTCTCTCTCTCTCTTTCTGCCCGGCCTCATTGAAAGGTCCATAAATGTTTTTTGGACATTATCTGTCTCGCATTTTTAATTCAAGAACTTTGACGTCACTCTTTGTGAACGTTGGGCCTGATGAGATTAGGAGCAAAGAATCGTTTCCGGCTCCCATGAAATGAGAGGGGGGGGGGGGGGTGAGTGAGCTGGTGTCAGGGGACGTCCGACACGTTTCGGCGCTGATGGTGCTGAAGGGCCCGAGGAGCTGGTTTTGTCTCTTTGCGTGATGGATACTCGCAGAGTCCACGACCCCGTTGGAATGGTGATAAAAAGTCAATGCGTCATGTGCTGCGGCCATCACTCAGACCGTGAGCGCAGAGCTCCATGCCTGTGCTATAGAGTGAGGGAAGAGAGAGAGAGAGAGAGAGAGAGAGAGAGAGAGAGAGAGACTGCCCTAAAGCAGCTGGATGAGCCCTGGCTCCCCGTGCGCTCTGGACCCATTGGTGTGGCTGAGTGTCTGTCCATTTCCCCTGACTGTCACATCAAAGGCTGCTGCAGCCGTGCGACGCCGCTGTGCAGCAACACTGGTCGAGCAGAAAGGCCCCGTGCGGCCGTCGTCTCCCCTTTTGAAACTGTTGATTCCCCTGAAGTTCATTTGGAAAAGTGTTGGACTCCGTCCGTTCCGCGGACCCGTCACCGGCGTCGGCCATTTTAACCGAGGTTTCAGCGTCTTTGTGTTGTTGAACTGACGCTGTGGGGGAGTTGTCCTCGTCATGGCGACCCATCCTCAGTGCTGGACCGCTGCCTGAAGCTTCATGTGGGGCCTTTGGTGCGCGGTCGCACACGTTCCTGGACGCTAAAGGTCAGTTCGCTGCAGGCTCAAACGCCAGAGATGCTTCTCAGCCTCTCGGCGGCAGCGTGTTTCACCCAAGTGTTTCCCTGAGATTACATCAGGTAGTAAATGCTATTGCAGTACATATCAAAAGGCTCCCGCTGCTGTTGCTGTCCTGCGTTCACAGGCGACAAGTGTTTGCTTCATTTACCCTGTAAAAGCTTCCTTCCTCTTTCTTCTCCTTCTTCTTTCCCCTCTTTAGCCTTTCCATCCTTTTCCCCTCATCAACCTGTCCACTCGTCTCCCTTGACCTTCCATGCGATTACACAGCGGCGCCGCTGTCCGTGGGCCGGTCCTGTTGAGGGACGGCTGCTGACTGGCAGGTAGTGACACCCACTGAGAGCTGCAATTCCCCCGCTTCTCTCGGCCTCTGGGGGTCTGGGAGTCGCTACGCGGCGCCGTTTTGGCCGTAACGACCGCGGCGCCGCCATCATGGAGACGATCACGGCGCCGCGGACGTCTCCCTCCCGCCTCGATCTCTCTCCGTCACAGCCTGTCAAGCCGGTGCTGGTCGCAACAGGCCGGCTTTTCCCCCGTCCCCTTCTCATCCTGCCACTTTCTCTCGCTCTCCCTTTGAATCTCCTGCCTCCTCTTGTGTCTGTCACTCACGCTCACGCGGCGTCGGCCCGAACCGTCATTCACCGCGAGTCGTTTAGATCGGACGACTGAATGAAAATGAACTTTGGGCATTGATTTCCAGCGTCGCCCACCCCCTCGTCGCTTTCATTTGATTTAGGAAGGCCTATTACGTTGACTTTAATTCCCCCTGTGGCACCTGAGCTGAGGAGGCGGCGGCGCTTTTAAAGGATCGGAAGGAAATGCCTGTGTTTGTAAGAGGCGAGGAAGGAGGCTGTGTCATTATTCATTGAAGTTGTCCTGAGAATTGATGGGAAGCTGCACCACCGGCTGAGCACCAGGTGCTGCCATTTTCTGTGATGGAGTTTACTTTTTTTTCCCACTCTCATCAGCGATCTGCACAGATACTCACGCATTCTGTCTTATAAAACACGCTTAAACCAGAAAAAAAAGAAGCTTGTACCGTTCATACTTTTTTTAATCACAATGAAAGAGATAAACGTTAATTGTTATTTACAATTTTTTTATTTTTTTATTTGATGTCCTGAGGTATTTACTGGCCTGTCATCCGTAGAACTACTGCTCTATTGGCATTTTTATTGGATTAATCTTATTTTCATTTTACTTCCATTAAGATAAAACAAGAAAACAATAATTACAATAATTGCATCTTTCAACGATACCAGCATTTAGCAGGAGAACAGGGATCATATTCCTCCACAGACACAGACTTTTAAAGTGTGATCTCCTCCGTTGTGTCCAGCTTTGACGGGACCAGGAAACACAGCACCGCACATGCAGTATTTCCGCGCGTGTCGTCATGTTTGACCCGGGGGGGATTCATCCTTCCACGAAAGACACGAAAGAATGAATGCCCCTTTGCTCTTTTTTTCCTCTCCTTCACAACCACCATTTCTATTTTCCTTAAATCCTGACTCCTAAATAAATTGGAGCGTCGCGCTCGTGGCAGGGACAGCGACAGAGCTGTCAACCTTCTGATCGCTGGCTTTCTGGAGCCTTTGAGAGGAATGAGACAGACTGGAGGCAGCAAAGGCCAACGTCTGCGTTCGGGGCTCGACTGTTCGCCGTCACAGTGTCCGGCCCTGGGCCCATCACGCAGCTGCTGCGTTAATCTCCACAATCCACTCGAATTATCCCCAGTGAGCGACTGTCCATCATCGATGTCAGGCCTCGCATCACGTACTGTAGCACGGTGTAGTGCAGGACGTCAGCGCGGTGGGAGCGCAGGTTAATTCAGCAAAGATAATATGTGATAATCTGTCAAGGTGCAGCGTAGGCTAATCCAACAAAATGCAAGAGCAGATGCTCATGAGATTTGCATTGTTCAAAGTCTTGTATAAAATCCTTAACAGAGGAATTCTTCCCTGTGGTATTATGAACTGCAGAGGTTTTTTCTTTTTTGTTGCATAATAAGCCGTCATGCTCATGGATTTATTAGTCAAATAGGTTGTAAGTGCACTGTCCCGTGGCATTTAGTAAACATCAAATGCTTAGTGGGCGCCGTCTGTAATTTGCGCCGAGTGCCTTGAAAGATTGAAGAGTGTTTGGTTTTCAATTAACGCAAAGGAACACTCCACATTTGCTTCACCTCCGATTGCTCTGTGGAGCGCCGGGCTCTCGCTCGCCCGTGCCAGCGTGGCCCGGGTACAATGACTCGCGCTCCCCCCCTGTCTTCCCATGACAACCGTTGTTCATTCTTTAACGGCGCGCTGTCAAAAATAGCCCCCTTTCTCTCAAACGCCGTAATGTCGGCCAACAGCTACCGAGGACGGGCGGCCTTCGTTTGGCATGAAGACGTCAGGCGCCGGAACGCCGGCCTCGGATTCAAGGGAAAGACAAGTGGGCGGGCTGCTTTGCTCTGATGGATTGCTTTCAGACTTCTGCAACCCGGTGGGAGTGGAATTGAGCAAATAGCAGAATCAGCCTGTCTGTGGATAGATAAAAGATGAGGCTGCACGCGGGAGAATGCAGCTGTGGCCCCGACGCGTTAATGCCGCTCACTCCGCTTATTTTTCTGGTTATCCCCTGTCATTTCTCTTGGCTGGCGTGTGCCACACCCCGAACCACCTAGCATGTCGCTTCTCATCAATCTGAGTGCGCCTGTGACAGATTCTGCAGCGACTCCATTTTATGCTTTGTGGATGTCCTGTAATCGGGCTGACATTGGCTGAGTCCCGTAGGTGGAACCGTTCTGTAAACAACTTCTGTGCCTTCGGTTTATCTGATGTCATTGTGCATCCACTGGCAATACTCTGTCAGTGCTAATGTATTAGCAGTAGTAGGCAGGGAGTCGTGTGGTGTGCATCAGTCGGATCTTTAGGGCTTTGTACCAACATATGCAGCATTTCAGCCATGCAGTGCCTGAGACAAATATAGTTTTATTATGTATTTGTATTAAATATCACTGCTACATATATTTTTTATATTAATCAGTTTTCTAAGGTCAAGTCTGTCATAAACTGCTCAACAAACCTGTTCCAGCAGATTTTACAATCAAATAAAATAATCGAGGAAGTAAAGGTCTTGTCCTTTTTTTTATTTATTATTTAGTTTTGACTCATTTGTCCATTATTATATTTAATTTTTGGACTGACTGTCAGTGAGACAGGCTGGTGAAGCCGCTGCTGAGCGTTTCTGCAGGAACCTCAGCCGATTCTGCAGCCCCTGCAGCCTCTGTGCTACTGCATCAGCTACTTACTGTATGCATTTGCACTTGGCTAGCCGCTGTCTCGGAGCCGTGCGGCTCTGCAGCGCTGCCAGGTAATAAGTTGAAGTGGAGCAGAAATTAAACCGAGAATGGCCTTATATAAACAATTATTCCCCGGACGCGCGCATGCATACGATGCATAAACACGCCGAAGCGCTCCTTTTTTTGCTATCCTCCCAAGCGACGCTGGCCTCCAGTGAAATCTTGGCCCGTGAACACATGCTGGACACGTTTGACGTACAGTGAGCACACGCGAGGCGACGTGCGGGGAGCACACGTGGGGAGCGCATGATCCGGTAACACTTGCATTTGCGTCATGTTGTATCGTTGTGTTACAAACGCAGCCAGCGATGATTATCTGAGACAGCTGTCATCACCCTGTCGCGCTCATTAGCCGCCATAGTGCAATGCATTCTGGGACGCAGATCTCTTCCCCATCCCTCTCTTAATCTTTTCAAAATGGCCTTTTGCGGGACATTACAAATAGACCCACTGATCCTTCTGGGAGGAGGATGTTCCGCAGCAGAGAAACTGACCCCTGCTTTACTTTTACAGCCACATCGATTGGTTTCACAGGGTGAAATTGGTGCATAGGCAATTAAAAATCCATTAACTGTTACTGATACTATAATAACCACCAATATGAGCATCATTAATGTTGCCCAAATTAGCGTAATAGTCTTATTATGTGCTAATTATCCGTCCTGGACACAGCATCCGGAGCTTTATTCTCTGACGTCCCTCATGTCTTGGCCAATATTGCAAAGGGTCGTCTGGAGACACGCGCTGTCAAAAACCATCAAGTACTGAAAGATTACAGCTTTCTAATTATGATCTCTTTTTATCAACGCTGCCATTCACTCTTTGTCAACAGCCTCGCAGGTTCTTTGCACAAGGAAGTTGCAAAACAAAGGCATTGGTCCCTCTGGTTTCTCCGTCAGTGACTCTTACATTCACCGGCCCAGAGGGACTATTAAAGGCTTCCTTTCAATTCAGAAAAGGGGGGTTTCCACACAGAATGTAATAATTATAAAAGGCTTCCCATTCATATGTTTGTTTATTGTATTTCCTGCATGCACAAACCACCAGCAATGAAAACAAATATAAATTAGCTGCAAAGGGCAGGATGAAATTGCTCTGACTAACAAAGGCGGCCTTAGCACTCGTCTTTGAGTTAATGAGACTTATCACATTACGATGGCTGAATGTAGTGGGCTATGATTTCATAAGGTGACACCAGGAAATCAGTTTCTAGTTGCCAGGACTTCCGCGAGTGAGGATCTTTTAATTATGTAAGATATCACCTCCGCTTCCTGAGGTACAAACACCACAGGCGGATGAGATTGATTAAAGGAGTAGAGTTTGGAAGTAGCCGCTCCATCTGCCACAGAGTCAGGCCGGATGAGGTTGCGTTCAGCACCGTCATGCTGCTCCCAGTGAGTAAAGTGGCCATTAGGCGAGCGTGACGCACGGCGTTTGCATCTGCTGGCATGCATACGTAAGTGCACGGGCGCTAAAGCGCACGCGGGTACTTCCAGCTACAGCAGTGGAGGTCTGACACTGAAAAGGCTGCAGCAGCTGTCGAGTTCGCCTGCTAATGAACGTCATTGTAAAAAACTTGAGATTCCCTTTTAAATTGATTTGAATGGTAAAAAAAAGAAAGGGAGTCAAGTCTTTATAAACAAGTCTGAGAATTCTAAAAAATAATATAAATGACATAATACTGCGTGCATGTGTGTGTGTGCGTGCGTGCGTGTGTGCGTATGTGTGTGCGTGCGTGTGCGTGTGAATATACAGTAATCCCCTCTGATGAAAGTGAGGGCGACCTTTTAGTTAATATAATACAAATGAGATAATATGAAGACCGGTCCGCTGACATTACCCTGACATTACTCGCAGGGTCCTGCTGGAGGAAAATGTAAGGAATCAAACTTTCATTTTCGCCGCCCTCCTCATTCTCGTTGGCCTCTCTCAGGAGGAAGAGGGCAAACGCACAAGGCATTTAACTAAAAGGCAGCTGGAGGAAGGTGCTGGGAGAGGCCACGCATTAGCATTTTCCGGCTGCCGTGTCTTTCACGTTTAGTGGTCTCTACATCTCATAAATCGAGGTCTTTATTTGAACCGCACTACGGTTGAGTGGTGCGGTTTCTGCTTAAATTAGACCTTTAGAACTTTTAGTTGGGATTCTTTTGACTGGTGAGTGCACGACCCAGGGATCGAATAAAATACAATAGTAGGACAACAATAATAGCAGAGTGGAGGTTATGATTTAATCTCCCACAGGGGGATTTCATTTGCTAATGAGCTACGTTGCTATCTGCCTTTTGAAAGGCGGATGCGTGTACCGCCTGGTCCGTAGCGATTTCTTGGCCGACGATGCCCTCCGCACCGGCGTTGGCCCGGTACCGCGCGCTGGAACACTTGCAGGGGAAACAAATCGGATCCCTCCTGAACACGCGGTAGGGTGGACTAATCGGCCAGCAACAGCGAAACAAGCAGAGCCCTAATGAAGCTGCTGAAGTAAAAGTCAATGGCAGAATACAGAGGACGAGGACGAGGTGGCACTGAATAATCCATACACCTGTTCTGTTCTGCAGCTGCAACAAAGGAAGCGAATCCATTTGTGGAGTAACACTGCGTCAGTCTTCACGTCGGTAAATGCAGACGGAGACGCTAAGTAGCAAGGATGCTCGCACACGTGGATTCAACAAAGGCGCCGTTGGAAAGGCACCAAGAGATGACAAGCACGTCGCCTTCTATGAACTAGATTCTTAGAAGTTTGAAGTGAAGAGAATGAACTTTGGAATGAGCAACGTCCTGAAAAAGACGTGTGAGAGCAGTATTTCAGTAATGATGCACAAGTGGGTCTGGTGCTCTTGACTTCCCACTAGAAAAAACGGCAAAAAGCAAAGAGGTCGATGCCTTGAATAAAATATTTGCTCAGTCTTAGACATGTCCAAAATTCTCAATGCTGTAAAGTGATGCCGTGGACAGATGACTTCTTTAACAGCGGGAAGCCACAACCCGGCCTGAATGCGAACCAGCACGACCTACAAATCTCGGTAATGCCTCACCAAGCGTTGTCATCTGAAATGGGCCATAAAATAGCAGAAGTCCAACTCCCCTAGTTTCATGACCCGCTGTGCAGACAGCGTCGCTTTGTGTCAATTCCTAAACAATTCATCACATTGGTTCTACAAAACGGGCCCGTCTCTGCACCAGTGCATCCATTCCTCTCTCTGAATTGATTCTAGTTTCTCATTTACCTTAAACAAAACGAGCAGTCACTCAAGCTAATAACTACTGGGAGCACGCGTGTACTCGGCGGGCATTTTAATCGGCAGAACCCTTCAATCCCACGCGCAGGTCTGCTGTAACCTGGATCTTGAATGAAGCTAATGATTTGGATTTTAGCGAATCTCTCAAATATATTAATTGAGTGTAATGTTGGTTACTGAGGGCTATTAAGGCGCTATTGTGCTGAGTTGCATTATATTCCCAGACACCGCTATCAATCTGCCAACGAAGACATTAGCCATGTTAAATCACTTCACGGTATCCATGTTCATTAAGCTCAACTACCTGATCAAGGATCAAGTCCCCCTGAACCTGCCTCACCCCCCCATCAAGTAATGCCCACCCCTCATTCCACCAACATGTTATTACGGTGCACATTACCCTACATTACCCCGTTCGACAGGTGAAGGGCCAGGTCATTTAGCGCTTGAAGGATGCGGCCATCGAGTTAATAGAAGAGCCAGCGGATCGTTTTTCACTCTCGACCGACGCTTGGTGGAGAATCTTCCAGCTTGTGAAGGCTCGCGGGCCGGATCATCACTCCGGCCTTTGTAGCTACACCTTCAGGCCGCGGTTTGGAAGGGTTGCTGAAAAGCACACTGTCGGTCTTTGAGGCAGGTCTGCGGTGAATGACAACGTTAGCAGAGTTCACGCACTGTGTAATGGATTCGACGCGATAGCGTAATGTTCCAGGGGTGCCTGCGATTAAAATCAGGTCGGCGTGTTTACAGAAGGTTCCAGCTCCGCCAGCGCCTTGAACCGTCCCCATCAGATCATTTTCCAGCGCCGGTGCCTTTATCTTGGAGGAATTCTCATTTCATACCTACTTTTGCGCTGAGCCGCTTCTCCACAGTCCACAGCCCTGCCATCGCCCGCCGTTCCTCCAGGCTACTCATTGATTGGTTTCAATGGATCAAGGCCCGGCTCATGTTTTCCCTGTGTAAAAACAGACTTGCTTGTTTGCCAGCTGTCGTGTATTGACTGCTCCCAAATGTCAGCTCCTGCGAGACCGAGGCCTGCCCAGACTTAGACGTTTTATTCACCCGTGGAGCCGAGCACCTACTTGCGTGGACAGGTTTGCACTGTATAATGAGACACTTCATTCATACTATAATGACTTGCAGAATCGTATTGATATTTGCATCTCTCAACCAGCCGTGGGTGAGGAAATATTACACGTTTCGGTGTGAATGAATTGAACATCGCTTTAGATACTTTCTGCTGAGAGGTGATA
Organism: Betta splendens; assembly: GCF_900634795.4. Classification (NCBI taxonomy): domain Eukaryota; kingdom Metazoa; phylum Chordata; class Actinopteri; order Anabantiformes; family Osphronemidae; genus Betta; species Betta splendens. The sequence goes on from NC_040893.2 coordinate 9,036,414, forward strand.
TGCTAAATAGACAAGTGAAGCAGATTTGCTGAATAAATTATGACACCGGGAGATGTTTTGCAGTTATGCCAGACATGTGAAAGTAGCTGACTCTTCAGCATCTCAGTGCTCATCTCCATTTGTCGTCGAACACGGCAACAGGTCCAGAGACGTAAAGCTTTTTGGGTTTGGATGTAAATTAAAAGCGTTCACGGGTTCCGTTAAGTGCAGTAACACGTAATTAGGGTTTTTTTGTCCACAGCTTATCAAATGTGCAGGAATAAGCGCGACCTTGAGCGACCTATCGCCGCTCCTCTCTGCTTCTTAGCAAATCATTTAAATTGGTTCCGCTTGACAATACTGGACCGCATCGGTGTTCCAGCTCCCTGATCAACAGTGAAGGGGTCGCGCTGCCCACGTTTCGGCTCCAGGCGCTAGCGATTGAGCGTCAAGTCGCCGTAAAGCGTTTAACCTGCAGTTTCTCTCCCTAATGCCGAATCTGGTGCATTTACCTTACACCCCAGCTGCACTTAACACTAATTGTATTTTTCTGCCTTATTGGTTTCACACTTCTTTCCGGCTACGTTACTTTTATCTCCCGCGTTTGCCGTGGCGCTACGTGTAATCTATTTCACACGAGAGCCTTTGTGCTAACCCGGCGTAATGATATTAATTACAAAACCCGCTTTCACACATCTGCTGCTCATTTCCCTCTACTCCTGCTGGAAACCTATTGCAGCTCATCACAGCTGCCGTGAACGCTCATTCGTTCAATCTGCTGATGTGAGTTTGGCTGAAACATTGGGAAGTGATGGACATGTCTGCAATGCTTTCCATTGAAATACATGTATATTGTATCTTCGATGGTAAAACTGAACAAGCTACATACAGTAGCACTGTATCAGCCATGTTGGACCTCTGGCTTGATAGGTTTACAGTACGGGGATATATTTCAAATAATTCAAATGAAACCTCCTTGTAAAGAACAAGGTCGTTCTATGGTAAATGTTAAACAGTTTGATCTGCATTCAGAATAGCATCTTATTAAATTTTTACAGCTGAAAATACTGATACTGTAGTTACTGTGGAGATTGAGACGATAGGACGTCTATTTATAACAACCAATCCACAGTGTTATTATGGAAGAATTCCATATTTTCTGAGGAGGATAATCTGCATGCAGTCATATGCACAACAGGCAGCATTTGTCCTCATTAGACTCTTAATATATTTACTGTATCTGTTTGCAAAACATTTATTGATATCATGTTATTAATTCACATTAAGACAATGTGGCATCTCGTTTAATTAAATTCTGCCTTAAACATTATTATAGAAGTTATTAGGTGCATTTTTCTTAAAGTTTGCAAACTTTCAGGATTTTATCATCTGGTTGTCAGTATTAACAAGCACTGAACGGTTCAGGGAGAAAAAAGAATAGATTGCTTCGAGTAAAAGCTGCTCCCAAAGTGTGTATACATTCATTAAGGACTATACTGTGCCGCGGTGGGCACTCTGGATTAATGGAGAGCAGTGTGGGCAAAATGTCACAAGTATTGGTGCTAATAAATCCCCACACCTTGGGAGCAGCTTTCTGTAGAGTGGACTTTTACTGTGGGTGAAAAAAAAGACAGGCTTTAAATACATGATCTGTTTTTACGGGTTGGGCCGATTGAACGATTTCAGCCCGTCTCATTTATTCTGGAAAAACCTCCCTCTGCTTCTCCTCAGCTGCCATCCTCGATGACCCTATGGAGTGCAGCCGAGGGGAGCGCCTGGCCATCACGCTCGCCAAAGACAGCATCAACAGGAACAGCAACCGCTCCACCACCGGCAAGCTGGAGGTGGACATATTCGAATTGCTGAGAGACAGTGAATATGAGATGGGGGAGACGAGTAAGTAAAAAAAAAAAAAAAACAGAAACGGGTGCTGATTGGCTGTTTGTGTGGGTGTGAGTCGGTTGATGTTGGGCATATAAAGGCACGAGGACTCCAATGCACACATGGGCAAGGTGCATATGGTGCAGTGAGGTGAGTTTAATAGAGGCGATGATGAGCCAGGAAGCAGCAGTCCACCGCAGGAGAGACACACGCCGGAACCATTTGGCAGGAAACTGGTGGCGCTGGAAGGTATAAATAGGCAAAAACACAGCCAAGGCAAGACAGGAATAGGTCCGTGAGTGGTGTAGGTGCGGAAGATCAGGTGACAGGAAACGCATTGAAAGCGCGCGAGCATCTGGTGGAGAGCCTCCGAATGGCAGGAGACAAACAGACGTGACTGAAATCACACAGTCAGACCGAGTAATAACTGCGAGGGGCTCCTGGGTCCGGCCTGCACCCGCAGCCGCCTGTCACTCCAGCGTAGCCCCGCTGTCTCTCCTCTCGCCCGGTCTATCGCGCCTCCATCAAGCATTCAGGCACTGAGGCGCAATATTTCTAAACGGACGCAAACAGATGATTGAAGCCGGGCGACAGCCGCCGACGTGTGCGAGCGCAGAGGCACTCGACTGAGAGTCTGTCTGGACGTGGGCAGACATCAAGATGACCTTAGCAGACGAGCTCAGGGGCCTTTTTATTAGCCCCTTACAAGATTTCCAGTGGCTTGTCACCAAGATGTGACAAATACCTCTCTAAGGGGGGAGTCCATTACGGAAGCTCACACTGGAGCACCTGTTCATGTCACCGCTCCCGTGCAGCGTGTGCTACCCTGCGTTAGCCCCACGCATCGCACTCCGCCATTTATTGGTTAGCATTTATTTAATTTTTCATAACCGGCTACACGGGATCGATGGAGCCGCATGTGTCTGCAGCCAACGACCGCTATAAACAGCTCTGACAAGAAGGGTGGGATTGATTTTCAATGCGACACGCCGCCACTTTCACAAAACGGACGGCGTCGGCGGCGCCCGGCTAATCTATGGAAATACCGCTCCACTTCCCACAGCAGCAAACAGCGTATTGCTTTTCTCTGCCTGGTTTAGCACAAGCCCTGCTGCCCGCTGTGTGCGTCCGCGTGCGCCCGTCTGTCCTCGCGTGTTGAGGTTTGTGTGCAGACCGTGTAAATGTTTGTGTGTGTGTGTGTGTGTGTGTGTGTATGTAATTAGAGGCAAGAATTGGATTAGCGACGGATCAGCGGCCGCGGTTATATGGAAATACCTCGCAGGGAGCGCTACCTGCCCAGAAGAGCCCCCCGCTGCCACCGTCCATAGAACGGGTCCAGCCCTAAATGGACGTCTCCTCTGGGTGCCTGCTGCTTTTAAAGGCGTGACCCGACTCCACGGCACAAACAGCCCTGCTTTAGTGCCACCACAGCCTGCGGAGGACGTTTGAATTACAATAATCGCATTCATTTCGATGGGGAAGGAGACCGAACTTGCAGTGCAGCTGCTCATTCTCCCGCTTCCTGTGTGTCACTCCATCTGTCCTCCCCCTTTGCGATCAGATGTGAAACATTTTAAAGTCTAACTCATTACGGCCCTAACGATTCCAAGAATCCCCCGACTCGTATCGATCGGCGATAATCAATCGTGAGCGGGGAGACTGACTTCAGGCGAACTGCCGGCCTTTATTTGATTACAGCAGCCGGTGCATTCGTGGCCCCTGACGGACGGCGTCAAAAACGCAGGCGTGCGCCTTGTTAGCGTCCTGCTAGCCCAGAGGCGAACATAGCGTGCTGCTTCATAAGCTAGCGGAGGCGCAGCGCTGTCGTACTCTACGTGTACACGGGTGTTTGAGGTGTGAGTGTGTTCATGTGCCTCAGCCCTCACGGATGACGAAGGGACTGCTTATTAATAATTCATGTCACTGCGTCTGAACTCAGCGCGTGGACCTGAAAGCGCTTCCCCTCCGCCTCCTTCGCACACACAGCTGCTAACGCTCTGCCTTTGCCACCGACCAGCACATTACATGCGTCTCCCTCTCCTCCACACACACTCTTGTTCTTATCTCGGCCTTCTGTAGCTCCTCATTCCCACCAAAAACCCCACATGTTACAGCCGTTCCTCTAAAATAAGCGTCCACATGTCCTCACTGTGTTAGGAAACCCTGCAAGAACACACACGCGAGCAGCACATAGTCACTGTACCCATGTCTGCCACACATCATTGACTTCAGAGCTTTAATTAGAAACTAGGGATTATGCACTGTGCAGAAATGACGTTCGCTTTCCCACTATGTGCCGTTTAAGCACATGACCTGCGTAAATTAGAGGAGTAGAACTCACATCCACAGACCGTTCCCATCTGAGGAGATGTGCTCGTCCCCAGAGGTGCTGCGGCCTTTAAATCAGCCCTTGTGCATGTAAAATGGGGAACGCATGATGAGTTGTGTGTGTGTGTGTGTGTGTCATTTGAGATGATATGTCATTCATGTGCGAGCATTCAAACGCAAAACAGTCTGATTTAAGCCTGCAGATATAACCGCCTGTTACTATTTCTGTCTCTGTTTGTCGCTCTGTTTATCCGTCTGTGTCTGTTCCCTGTCTGTATCTTTCTGTCTGCTATCAAAGCCATTAAACCCTCAGACACTAGAGATTTGGACACGCTCGCGTTTGGCCTTGCACACTTTTACCAGCACATGCAGGCTCACGGTCCCTTAAGACAGAACTGCTGGCCGAGGCGCCTACTGTATCTGCTTGAGGGCAGAGATAAGGGCAGAGTGCACACATTACCAGAAGGAGATTCCTCCTAAAGGTCCTCCTCTGGATTCTTCTCCAGTTGCTTAATCTCTCGCTGTCTCTGGTCTTTATCTTCTCCAACCCTTCTCTGTTTCCCCATTACAGTGTGCCAAATCATGTCCAAGGGGGTGGTGGCAGTCCTCGGCCCTTCTGCCAGTCCCGCCTCCAACTCCATCATCAGCAATATATGTGGTGAGAAGGAGGTGAGTCCATGCGTCCGTCCAAACCTCTAGACCAGCTCACTCACACAAGCACCACACGAACCAGTCTGGAACAATGAGGCTCATTAGCAACTTCTTCTTCTTTCTTTTTTTTTTTTTTCTCAGCAATTCGAAATTGAGGGAGAACAGAATCCAACTTGTTAGTGGAAATGATGAAATACCTCAACCGCGTCGTGTCCTCTTTCCAGTCCCACTCAAATCAAAGCACTGCTGGACATTTCCCGTCCCCCGTTCCCCTCATTAGCCTGGCGCAGTCTGGCCCACGGACGCTTGTGTACAGACACACAAACAAAAGTTTTGCGTAGGTAGCGAACAATTAGCTCCTGCTATCGCTAGAGAACGCCTCGTGTTCCCATTCAGAGTATTTACCTACTGGACTCTTGTACAGACGCTTGTATTATTGATTTTTGTTTAGCAAGTCAACAGCTACAGTCTATTTTCATATTCTAATAAGAAAAAGCCAGAGTGTATGCAGACGGAGCTGGATGCTAATTGCCTTGTCTTCACAGTTGTATGCATGTTGTCTTCCTCGCCGTGTTTTGTTGCGTTTGTCAGGCTCTATTTGCAGAACGCCCAACACGAATACAAATTTGAAAACACTAGATGTCAAATTATTTGGGCTCTCTCGGTGTGTTGGTGTGATCCCAGGTATAATTGGACAGAGCCAGCGGAGAAGCCGCCTTTTTAACTCGATGGCTTTTTATCAGCCCGACTATTAAAAGACAGCCATTACCGTCCCAGTCCATAATGTGTGGTGGCGGCCTACGACTCGTCTTTCTAATGAGATATCAGTCAGAGACGCCATTAAAGGCCTCTGGTGGCATTGACTGGTCTGTGCTTTGTAACACAGACTGTGATAATACCACTGTATTGATATTGAAGACCCCATGTTGTGAAAAGTGGCATGTTTGAATTGGTAATTGAGTCACACAGCACAGTCATGACACACTCCAAGGAGCTGATTCTGGCCCAGTGCAGACAGTTACCTCCTTGCACATGAGGACAATACTCATTGAGCAGAGTAATCAAAGCCAGCTTTTAAATCAATAGTGTTTTTTCTTTAGATCCTCCAATAATCACCACAAACAGCTGTTTCAAAGTTGACTATGACTCAAGACTTTTAGTACTGTACTTGCTGTAGTGCAGGTTTTACTGTAGCTACTGAACCAGTCCAATATATTCAAATGCTTAATGTCACCACTATCTTTTCTCACGTTTTTCAGTCTGCATGAGGTTTTGTGTTGAGAGCAGCTGCTGTATTACTTTAATGTCCCCACATTATTGGTGCCCATAAATTTAGATTGATATAAAAAGATTAAACAGAATAAGGCTCCAAATGATTTAGTGAGGCAGTAAAGAAGTAGAAAATGAAGTATTAAGAGCTTTACTGCATTACTTTAGATGTATTGCAGAATGTGTGCATTGTACAAATTACATTATATAATTCTGCAGGTGGAGTAAAACTTCATAATTCTGTTAATTATTTATAGACGCAAAGCTGCATCTACTGTATGTGTTGATCATTCTTAGCTAATGCTAATGTTCCACTGCAGTTACTTCCTGAAATGACAAGTCTGAGCAGCAGGCGATCTTCCTTTAACCCCCTGAGTTGTGTTCGCTGTGGCTGTGAACCAGGTGATAGTGATGCTCCAGACACTCAAGTGTAACAGGCTGCTGTGTTGTCACTGTGTCATTCTGCTGTGGTGGATACTGAGCCTTTTTCTGTCCTTTGGTTCAGCAGTGGTTGAATGTTGGAGTGTCTTACTGTGCGAACCAAGATTTTATTTCCTGTTAGCACGGAGGCTGCCAGCAGGTCACTGGCTTTTCTGCATCCTCAGAAATTCAGTTGCAGATCTTAATAGCTTCCAACAGTGTCTTTGGAAATGTGTAGTCCCTCAGCTGTCGTTTTGTATTTTAGCAATGATCTTGTTTTTTAGCTTTGTGCACATTTCCTTTGACATTTTTCTACCATTGCAGTCAGACATCTTTAGTCTTGAAACAGCTCTTGCACCAATATGAGTCTGAGACTGTGGAAGATTTTAAACATAGCATTATATGTTACATGAAGGGGATCCACTTATAGCTTTAGTGGAGTTGAACGTTCATTAGTTTTAATTATTTATTGCAAGCAGCTAAAAGTTTGCCAGTTTTTCCCAAACATGAAAAACCTAGTGATTGGTCGTCTTTTTTAAACGTCCCCATTAAACGTTGCCAGTGCTGGTGGAGAAATGAACTCTCCGATTTTTTAAGGGCTGGAATTCTTAGCAGTAGCAGTAGCCTCGAACACGACCTCCCCGTAGCCGTGGATCAGACACACACAGCGTTCATAAGGAATATTGAACGGCCGCCACAGACCAACTCGGTAATCTGTGTAAAGTTCAGGTCTGTGATTTGACTCTTGCAGCATCATCCACCTCCGTGCCCTTAATCCCAGACAGCGAAGCTAAAGTATTAAATTGTCAGAACTCTTTGAGGCTACTTTGTAACTTTCCACTTTTATGCAAATCAGCAAGTCTTCAGAGATCGTCTGTGTGTGGTGCAGCTTCTATGAATGTAAAGAGCAAATTGAAAAGCACCTGCAACCCACATTTCTGATCTGGTTCCAGTTTTAAAGCCTGGCAGTCCAGTTATGCTCATTGGATGCTGTTAGCAAAGCTGACTGTCAATGCTTGCGCTATGCTCATATTTATTATAGAACTACAGAATGATGTGCATGTTGCTGATTGGAGAGGATTGTATTAGTGCACAGTTTGAACCTTTTCTGTCAAATGTTTAGACAAACCTTAAATGGAATTACCTGCATGAATGCAGGTAATTCCACTTAAACAGACTAATACATCCTGTGGAAAACCCTGCTCCCCTTTTCTAATGCATTGTAATTTAAAATGCATGCATGCATTTCTAAGCTATTTTTAGCTTGTCAGACTATTAACAGGGTATTCAAGGCTGTTGGTTCTCAGTTGTGGTCATCAGGAGCCTCCTGCTTTTCGTTCTAGTCATTAAATCAAAGGCTGCTGCACACGCTACCTGGAGCCCAGAGCTGAATGGAAATCTGCAATTTGGTTGCTGAAGATCAGGTATCAAAAAAAAAAAAAAAGCCTCTGATGATGGAGCCTTAACTCATGGGTCCGTCACGGATGGTGTCAAGACCCGAGAGTGTCCAGATTTTCATTCATACCAAACACTACGCCAGCGGATTTCACTGATTACTGCAGGTCTCTCATCTGTGGCTTGAGGTGAACAAATCAGCGAAGTCAGCTGCCTGTGTGTGTGTGTGTGTGTGTGTGTGTGTGTGCGTGTGTGTGTGTGTGTGTGTGTGTGTGTAGGTATTAAGGTGAATGTAAAAACCAGTAGTATGTACAACGCAGTGATCAGAAAATGTGTGTAGCTGCGGGAACCTCAACCGAAACACTGAGATAATGTCCTCTGCTGGTTGGGAAGCCAAACAGTGCTCTGTGTGATGAGCAGCACGCTTAACGGGAACTAACATCCTTGTGGAGCTGAATGTAAACGCTTCCGCTGTGCTGCGTCACACCTCTTAGGCCTGCTCGGCGGGAAATGAGTCGATTGAGTGGAGGATGCACACAGGTGCTTGTGCCTAATGATACTTTTTAAGAAGAGCACCCCAGCCCCCAGACAGCCTCCACGGATGCAGCGCAGACCCAGAGCGAGAGCTGCCGTCGCTGCGATTAGAAGCTTTGTGAGCAAAACAGGATTTTTACATTCCACGAAGCAGGCGTAGACGTTCGATAATAACCGGGCGAGTCCACAATTCCTATGTTCAATGGGAACTACTCGGCATTCAACCACCAGTGCCAACAGGTGGTTGTCGGTGATACGATAACTGTATGTGCAAAGTGAAAGCGGGTCGTCCCGAACGGCAGGCGCTGGAAAGAAGCGTGTGCGCGCACACAACGCTGAGTCTAATCCCTCAGCGGGAGCCGAGGGCCGCGGATGCTGGCGGCCGGTCGGTTGCCTAGGAGACCGGCAGCGATGCTGCAGCTGACGGACCTCGCTAGGCGATCGGCACGTCGTCGACCTGCCGCTATCGATCACGCGGCGCGCGACCCGGCTCGTCCGGGTACCACGCTAATGGTGAGTAATAAGAAAGCAGCTGCTGCGGAGAGGGGGTCGGAGGTCTGCGTGGCATTGGTGGTCGGGGGGACGGACTAGGAGGAACAGATTAATATCAACCGACGCTGTGGATGAGAGGCTCCTGCTGTTGCGAGCGCAGTTCTCCTGTTCTCCTGTTGCTTTAGAATCGTGCGCATCTCAACGAACGCCAATCAGGTTCTTGTTTAAAAAGGGGTGAATTAGATCTGAAGGATTTCTCATTCTCAGTATCCACATTTCCACTTGCTTTTAAAACTGCCTTTCGCACAAGGCCTCAGACTAAGGTCAGTTTGCCATTAGCAGAGGAAGCTTTTAAACTAAATGAAGTAAATGTCACCGGTTAAACTTTCATGTGCCAAATATTCCATCTGAATTCGGTTCGTACCTTTTTGCTTTTAGCCTCTTTCAGCTTAAACGTCCTCACTCCCTCTTTCATCGCCTTCCATAGAGGATGAAATGTATAGCGCTGCTGAAAAGGGGAAACATGATTCAAACATGTGTCAGATGTCGTTATGAATATTAATATCCGACCTGGTGTCCAGAGGTGGTGTCTTTTTCTTTTTTTTTTGCTTGCAAACCATCTGGTTGCAGTAGTGCAGGAAGACCACGCCACTGAATGTCTGTAGGTTAGTGCTGAGCTTGTATGTGAAGCTGAGGAAAACAAGGAGGATGCTAGATTGAGGTTGAGGGCTGTATAGTATCTTTAAAGATTATGGGGATGCATGCGCACAAGCCAACACAAATCTTACTTGACTCACTTATGAGGAAATGCTTTCTATAATGTAAAATGGCCTTGTCACTTAGGTGTAGATGTGGCCACTCGGCGTTTCTCTCCCCTCTCCCTCTGCGGATGCTCTCCCCCGTCTCATTTTCTGCCTCTTTCTCTCCTGTCTCCTGTGATGCAGCGCTTTACCGCACTAAGAGCTCCAGAGCTGAGCTAATGCTGGAGAGAGCCATTCAGTCCCAGTAAGAATGAATTTGTTAGGTTCCTTTGCTAACGCCGGGTTTCATCCGCGGAACGAAGTCAAACATATTTCTCAGGATGACTTCATTAGCAGTCAGATGGAGAGATTCCTGCGGATGGCCGGTGCCAAGCGAGAGAGCCTCGGACAAAGCGGAGGCACAGCTGATTGCTTTTGATTGGGTGTTGAATGGGCTTTTTTGGAGATAAGGATTGTGCGAGTCCAGTGCTTCATTTGTGTCACTATTGTGGAGCTTTTGAATATGTGACACGGATCTGATCCTGCGCTCACACGCTGCGGTTCAGAGCGCGTAGAACTGTCCAGACTGATTCAAATGGGCGAGTTGTCCGGCAGCTCAGCGCTACACATGGTCTGGAATTGCTTCTTTTTTTTTTTTTTTGAGGCTTGATAAGCCACCAAATCCGTTCTGGCCCGAGACCATTTATACGGTAGCAACCCCCGTTCAGGACGACTCCCTGCCAGATGCTGCACCACAGCTATCCGGTGCTAGCAACACGGTGTCCCCGCTCATCTGCGGCCAACTGCTGCTCGGCATCTACCAAATATTGAACCTGCTGCACAATAAACAAAGGGCCGGGGTTGGTTTTTGCCTTTGTGAGCCTGGCTTCACTGATAACCAGATTAAGGCTAAGCAGCGGCTTCTGTATTTTGCGGTGAAAATAATTAAACGAATCAAACGACTGTGAGATACCCCAAATTGGGTGAGTCCTTTGATTTTAGATGAGCTGATAAAATTTGATGCATTGTTACACATTATTGCGTAATGTGTAGTTCCTTTAATCGGAGCACTAATGCGTGAGCCTTTTAAAGTTTTATCATTTCCAGAGCAACTTTAGCAAAGCAGCCTCTCCATCAATTACAGATAAACTCACTGAAGTGTCTATATGTGTAAATCAAACAGATGCTTGTGTGGAGGTATATATATATATATATATATATATATATATATAAAAATACATATAATAAATACATGATATATATAGAATATAAAGTTAGAACCCAAATATATATAGATATATATATAGATATATAGAGATATATATAGATAGATAAGATATATATTATATATATATATATATATATATATATATATATATATATATATATATATATATATAATTTATGGGTTCTAACTTTTTTGAAAGGCTCTTAATTGTGTCTCTCTGTGTTTGCCAGTAGTTTGCCAGTAGTTTTAGTTTCCTCAGTTGTCATCATCTCATCATCTGCCCTAAATATGGATGACCATATTTAGGGCAGACCAAGGCCACCAAAGTGCATAAACCGGAGGATGAGTTAGATTGTCTTGTTTGTTATTAGCAGATATTGTATTTTGGCGTCATGCAAACATTTGAGCTTGTACAAGCTAATTCTGGGAATATTTTTTCCTCTCTAAACCATCTGAGTGCTGCGTGAGTGCGTCTCGTTGGGCTGATCTCGAACAGATGAGATCGGCCGAGCTCCAGCAACAAGAGCCCGCTGCTAAACGTCATTTCCCAAGCTGAACACGCTGCCCACACGACCCGACGGGGGACGATCTTGACATGGATCCGATGAATGACCTTCATTGTATTGATGATATTACTCTCTCCTCCTCTTCCTGGTTTGCGCCGTTCCTCATCTATTTTTTTCTTTGCTTTTGCTTTATGTTCGTTTTCGCCAATTTTCACCTCTCTGCCTTTGTCCCAACTCTAATAACTGCTATTACTGCCCTCACACAACCCTTCGCTCTCCTCTCCCTCTCGTCCTTACATTTTCTATATTTCCCCCCTTCCTTTCACCTCTTGCTCCTTATTTCTTATTTCACCTCCCCTGTCTTTTCCCAGCTATTTCCTTCCCACCTAACTCCTTCCCAGACACCAGCTATAGATGAACACCGGGTCAAGATTCACTACACTTCAGAAAACAGAGCGGGGGAGGAGCGGTATTCAAAACGCAGCTCCCTCTGCGTGCGTGTCTTCCTAATCACCCTCCATCAGTCACATGCTGGATCCATGTCTGAGCGCGCGGCGTTATTAGTTCTGCTGCGTTGATCTTTTTCTGCTCAGGGGGTCAGCTTATGGTTCAGCCCTCCGCTGTAATTGGGCTTTAAACTATTATATGCGAAATCAAACTCGGCCCGACTAAAAGCAGCAAGCGGCACATTACTGGTCACGAGCAGTAATCAGATCTGATTACGCCCATCTGCATTTTCCCCAGTAAGGTGCGACCACCTGGCGGAGGAGCCGCGTCGCTGTGATGTATGTAGGGTAAATTGGAAAATGCAGGCTGCAGCTCGTCTATTCATAAGAGCGCAGCGGCGGCGAGGGGCCTGTTGAATCTCAATGGGTGTTCTGCGTTTTCATTTAGACACTCCGGCGTTAGTATTCTGCCCGAGTCCACACTCAGAAAAGACAAAATGCAGCAAAGTGTTTTGCGAATTAGCATTCCCTCATGATGTGCCTCACAATATGACATTAACCCGCGGCTGAATGCAGCTCACCCTCCAATTTCCATCCACTTTTAGGCTCTTTATTCAACGCCAGTTGTCTTTATCTTGATTTGTTAGGTCTTAAAGAAAAAGGAGCCGTCAGATTCACCCTCCGCCCTTTTCAAAGGTGCGAGAAGATGTCCTGTTTTGGTTTCTTGCTGTTTTAGTTTATTCTTTCTATTTGTGTCCGTCTGTGCCTGTGTGGTCTTGGGAGGTAAAATAAAAATGGTTTGATGGCAGGTACTCAGCCGAAGAAGTCTCAGAAGCAGAGCCGCATCATCCCTCACACATTTATTTCCCTTTTTGGACTAAAGAGCTTTACAGCGTTTGCCTCAGTCTAGAGTTTGGAGAATTCTCTCACCGATGGATCTTCGACGTCTCTTCCCACTGGAGTCCATTGGATGGACTCACAAAGACATGATTCTATTATGTTAATTACTATGAGCGTCGTCGTCTGTTTGCCGTGAAGGTGAACAGTTGACTCTTAGGATGAAGAGGCTCACGGAGGGACTCAGCCCACAGGGATTCATCCTTGTCGCTCATTTGTATTCAGTTTCACAGTGACAAACTGAGGCGTCGTCCACACTCGCCCAACACTGCCTCCACTTTAATTCAAAGCACGACGTGTGTAGATAAACCTGAAGAACAGATGCTTTGATACATTATCCAGAGGGTTTCACACATAACTCAGCACTGGATAGCGGTTAATGACGCACTAGCAGGTGTTTAGCATTATTCGGAAAGGAGTCACTGTGCATTTTGATGGAATAAATGAAATGAAATATTATGATTTGCTGAAGCTAATGCAGGTTCAGTTTAAAGAGTGTGACTGTCAAAGTAAACAAGATTTACAGGATTCTAGTGTTCAGCCGCCGCGCACACAGATCACAGGCGCTTCTTTCGGCTCTGTCTGATCACAATCAGAGGAGCACAGCTGTCACGTGCACCTCTGCTGGCCCCGTTCGCGCGACGCCATTGAACGGCGCCGTTGCCCCCAAAACCTGGAAGACGCCGCTTCCTTTGCTCGTTGGAATGAAAGAGAGGGGAAAACAAAACGAGGTCGATTGCAGGTGAGAAGCAAAGCGAACCCAGTTAGCATGTAGCCGGTTAGCCGGTTAGCCGCGCGCTCCGATTCGACATCGTCAGCTGATTCCGCCAGCGGAGGTCTCAACTGGGCCGATGTTCTAAAGTGAAGCCGATCAAGAGCAGTCAGGCCTTTTGTGTCTCGGTCGGCGTGTACTTGTGTTTTACTTCTGGCCGGCTCCTCAAAGATGTGTTGGCCAACGTTGCGGTGCGCTTTGTTTGGGTGCTGTAAGTCGAACATTTGGCCCGATTCCCAGAGCTGGAAGAAGCTGCGCGTGAGATAAAGCGCACGCTTCCCCATCAAAGCTGCCTGCAGAAAATGTGGGATTCTCACCGCAGGCACGCTTTCCTGCGCTTATTAAACACAGGTAAACTTGAGGCAGGCATCTACTGTAGATGTTACTGCATTTAATCAGGAAGGAGACTGAAACAGCTCTGCGAATCAAATTAGCCGGTTCTTCTCTTATCCTCCGTCTTAGAGTGAGACCAGCCTCGCTCTTATCCAAACACTGGGGCTTAAGACATTTTTTTCCCCAATAAGACAATTGCTCTGAAATAAGGCAACGGAGTGAGGAGCAGACGTCTCTGGAGGAGAGGAGTTTTTTTATCTCCGAACCGGCCGATCAATGAGAGAGAGATCTCGTGGTCAATGTTCCACTCTCCTAAAAGGCGCCGAGGGATTCGCGGCCCGCTCCGTCTTTATTGCCGCTCTGCTCCTGCTCCGACCGCGGGGACCCGACGCGGACTCATCACTAGCACAAACAGCGACGCGGCTGCGCGGCCAGCGAGTGGGAGGAGCCGGCGGCCGTTGGCCAGTGACCCCTCGCCCTCCCCCGCCTCCTGCGTCTCATCTCCCTTTTTTTTTTATCTCCCTCTGGATTTTTATTTGCCTTTTTTCTGAATGCCAACAGCTGGTCTCCCTAATCCCCCATAAACCCTTTGGTTCAAAAGGGGATCAGGTTGCCATAATAGACTACCACCTGCCCTCCGCCATCCCCTTGCCAGCCCGCGGCGCCGTGCTCGCCAGCTCCGCGCTGGCGTTCCAAGCCTTGGCCTCACACTTGCTGACTGATGGACAATGTCTCCAGCAGCATCTGTTCGCTAACGCTCTGCGGCCAACATGGCTCCCTGGCCCGCGATTGGCCGCGGCCGGCCGGACGTCACGCCGGCGTCTGCGGCTGATTAGCCCGAGCTCGGCTTCACGACGGTACGCGGACCGTTCTGTCGGACCCTCGTGGCGGCCTCGGCGCCCAGCGGCTGTGCTGAGTGTTCTCAAGGACAGCGCGGCGCCTGTGCCAAGCATGTGTTGCTTCTTAATTGATAGCCGGGTTAATGCAAATGAGTCACTGGAAGCGTCGCTAATGAACAGAGCTGAACGCTGTCGCTCCGGCGGCCACGTACCGAACCGGAGACCCGCAGCGGTACTTTATTAAACAAGGCTCTGTTCTGGGTCAAGGCCAGAAGATGTAAGTCCTCATTATGGCTCTGATTTCCATATGGCAACGCTCCCACCCCACTCCCGCTCGGACATCCTCTCAGGGGACTCTTGTTAGGTGTAAGCGGACAGGTAGCAGAATAACTTGGGTGCTTGTCAGCTCAACGGCCAAAGCCACTCAGAGCTTGTTGGACTGAATGGAAGGGAAATTAGCTTCTACCTTCGCTCCAGCTCAAAGCAGCGCCACTCGCTAATACCTGGTCCGATTTGAGCCCACCTCACATTTTCATTTGGAGGAAGAGAGGAGGTTACTTTATACAAAGGCAGTGAAAAACTCGGCTCCTTCCAACAAACCCAGCAGCACATCACTGGTCTGCCAGTTCTTCAGCGTGCCAGTTCATTATATCCCTTGTTTTAACAGCTGATCAGAGCAGATCACGGAGCAATGTCAGTGTAATTAAGGCAAGTATGTTGTAAGCACTTTAAAAATGGGTTGAGGTTTCTTCACTGCCAAACAAAGGAGCATCTTTCCCCACCAGTGTGTGTGTGTGTGTGTGTGTGTGTGTGTGTGTGTGTGTGTGTGTGTGTTACTTGTGCAAATCCTGTGTCCTGTGAGAGCTTCTCATTAAACGCCTGTCAAACCTCTGTCTGCAGAGCTGCCAGCACTGTCACACTATACACACAAACACACTCTCACACTCTCTCTCTCACACACACACACACACACACACACACACACACACACACACACACACACACACACCACAGAGCCACACACCACTAAGCCATATTGATCAGCCTCAGTTTCTGTGTCATAAACTCCAAAAACAAGCGACATAGTTCCACCTTTCATGGTTTGTCCTTGTGACACCATGTTTTTACTAGCCATTAGTTGCTTTTGGCAATAAATTATCACTTAACCTAATATGTTAATATTAAGTCATAATAAACAATAACGCTACTAGCTGCAAAATCAATACAGACTAATATATGACACATTTATTATGTAAGTCATGAAATCGCTAATCTCAAATACAAAAAAGGAAGGAGAACGCCAGCCTTGGTTCTGAAAGCCTCAACTGTATCGCATTAAAAACTTGAAATAAAATGCTGTATTTAAAAAGCAGCTTTTAACATTCTGTTTATTTTTGTCACTACTTGCGATGCCTCCGTTGGCTTAAATAGTCAGTGTGCATAAATGCAAAAAAAATCTCCCCACAATACAGCAGTTGCTCAGTTTGTTAACTACTTGGCAGCTTGTTTAAGCTTCTTGGAGAACTCACCGTGGTTCCTCCGGGGGTTTTTTCAACCTGTCTTCTGTCTCTTTACGTAACGTTAGTTTGACTCCATGATCTTTAGATCAAGACTCAGTGGGGAGGACGCACGCCTTTGCTTGTTCTTCTAGTCACTGAAGAAAGTTCCTCACGTCTTGGGCTTTTTGTTTGGGCTTGTTGAATGAACGTGGGATGAGTCACGCGCCTCCCTGACGGCGCCGCGTTGTACGAAAATCTAAATATCAAAAGTCCCCCAAACTTTCACACAGGGCTGCGTTTCACTTAGTAACCAAAAAGTCCTCTGCTCCTCTTTGCACAGCGAACAGCCTAAATGACTTTTATGACTTCCTGTAATAAGTGCTGCATCTTCTAAATAATATATGAGAGCAACAGTCGCGTGTTTTAACTTGGGCGTGTTTGTCGCCCGTGGGGACCAGGCAGTAACAACAATAAATGCTGATGTAGTTATTGAATCTCCGGATGCGGGCGCGTCTCGAGGAATGATCCAATAAGCGCGAGACTGTGAGACAGATTGCCTCTGACGGCGGAATCGAATTTCACGCCGCTAAATTGGGCGACGCCGTTTAATGAGCGCTGATTGCGGCCGCTCCGCTGCTCCTCGCTCCGCGTCTGCGTCCGCGAGGTTCATTGTGCGCTCCTCTCCTCTCCTCCCGTCCTGCTCTCCGTCTCCGTCTCATCCGCCACCTGTCGCTCCCCAGGCTCAGCTCTCTCTCTCGCTCTCTCTCTCGCTCTCTCTTGCTCTCTCTCGCTCTCTCTCTCTCTCTCTCTCGCTCTCTCTCTCGCTTTCTCTCTCTCTCTCTCTCTCTCTCTCGCTCTCTCTCTCTCTCTCTCTCTCTCTCTCTCTCTCTCTCCTCTCCTCCTCTCTCTCTCTCTCCCTCTCTTCCTCTCTCTCTCTCTCTCTCTCCTCTCTCTCTCTCTTCCTCTCTCTCTCTCTCCCTCTCTCTCTCCTCTCTTCTCTCTTCACAGCAGCCTCCGCGGTGCGTGGTATTTAGTTCTATTTACAGTGAAGCTGCCGGCTTATTAAAAGCCGAGCAGGTACCTGCCCTCCTCCGTCTAATTGCATGTGAAAACTTTCACATGCAATTACTTTCACTCCCACACCAACAGCGATACGACCCTCAGCGGCTGCTTTTAAAAGACACTTCCGTGATTGACTTACAGCTTGTTTAATAATATCTACATGTTGTTTTACAGCCGAATGATAAAATCAGAAAGTCTAAATATTGATTAAATCAATATTCATTTTCTTACGTGAACCGAAACACAGAAGAGTTGTTACAGTAAATCAGTACATCTCTCTGTCGTCGTGTTGAACCACGCGGCGAGGAGCCTTTGAAGCTGCGCTTCGGCAAATGCACGCGTGATAAAGACGCGCGTGCTTTTCTTTGTGGGCTTAATCGACCGGCGCAGTGACTGATGCCACCTGTTGGCTGCAGATAAGAAGTCGGGGAAGCAACTTTGATGTGGCTGGCAGTGATGTGGAGGCTGGGTTCGCTAGCGTCTCCTCCAACTCTAGCCTTAGTTCAGCTCCAGGGTTGGAATGTTGCAGGTTGAGTTGTATTTTGTGAATCAGATGCTGCGTGTGTTGTATGACCCGGTGTTAGATGTGGGGAACGACCAGGTCCAGTGGGCCAGTAGTCGGACTGATAAGGACAAAGTGTGTGTGTGTGTGTGTGTGTGTGTGTGTGTGTGTGTGTGTGTGTGTGTGTGTGTGTGTGTGTGTGTGTGTGTGTGTGTGTGTGTGTGTGTTTGTGTGTTCACACAGCACCCGCTGGAGCGCGTCGCGTCTCCAAGTAAAAGGGGTCAGACAGCGGAGCCCTGAGTAAACAATCTGTGGAATGCAGCGAAACAGGAGCGAGAGAGACAGGAATGAGAAATAGCGCACGTGCGCCGGCGAGGGGGGTGGTGGTGAGGGGCACACCTGAAGAGGGCGGCGTTTCCCCAGGGCGCTGCTGCTGTTACCGGGGTCTTGGAGCTCCGTGAGAGGAGTGAGTGGCGCTCCAGCTGAGGCCGTCGGCAGCGGCCGAGCCTCCATCCGTCCGCTCGCTCCAGGACTCCATTTACACCCTGATGGGCGCGGATGGAAAACCAATGGGGGGGGGGGGGTATGGTCACGCCGGGAAGCGGAACGTATGGACACTGGGAAGCACACAGACAGGCAATCTGCCGTGATGAAGGGCCTACCTGCTCCTCCTCTCACCCTCTCGCGTCCCCTTCAAGCCTGACTGCGCCTCGCCAGGCGACTGACCCCACACCTGCCTGTATCCACTCCCATCATCGCCGGGGGAGCCGAGTCCCGCTCAGGCTTTTATCAAGGGAAGCGCGTGAGAGTAGGTAACGCGAGGCTCGGTGCCCAGAGAACTTCGAGGGAGCCGGCACCTTGTTAGACATGCTGAGCCTGGTGCCGTGGGGATGCTGGGATGAATTCATTAAACGTAGATACAGATGCAGTAAATCGGGAATGAACGCGTGGAAATCAATCTCAGTGAAGATGTTATGTCTCACACTGGGGCCCAGATGAAGAATTGTGTTTTTATTGATTCCGGCTAAAAGCTTTGCTGACTTCGTTTCACTTACAGCTTGTGTACGATGTTTAGACAGGCAGAGTCGCATACTGTTCACCTTTGTATGGTGATATTTGCCTTGTGAAGTATTGCTTTGGGCCTCGTTAGTGAGCTAGCCTCATTTGCTCCTCCCTTTGCTTTGACCTGAACTCTAACATGGCGCTAACCTGCCTCTCCGCGCAGGTGCCCTACGTTAAGGTGGCTCCGGAGGACATCTTGAAGGTCCAGTTCCCGCGCTTCACCACCCTGGACCTGCGGCCGACCAACACGGACATCAGCCTGGCCGTGGCCGGCCTGCTCACCTTCTTCAACAGCACCGCCTCCTGCCTCATCTGCGCCCAGGCCGACTGTGAGCACAGCCTTCACACCCCTCAGTCAGTGTCGCCGCGGCATTAAATTAAAATAACGACCTCACCCCCAGCCTCCACGTCCGCCTGCTGATCAGAACACAGTTTTTCAGGCCGACGGAGGCTGGAGCTTCCAGCTGGATCCCACTGTGATCCCACCGCCCGCCCCTTTGTCAAAGGGACTCGTTAGATTCTAAAGATACTAAACTGAATGACCTTAAAAAAACCTCCTCCTCGAGGGAAGTTATTTTTGTAAATGGAGAAGAAGATTTAATCATGGCCTATTCCCACCCTCTTGTAGTCCAGCTAGCAGTAATTACAACTCCCTAGACAAAGGCATTATGACCTCAAGGGGTACCCGCTAACCTTTTTCCCTAATCAGCAGCCGGCTTTGAAGGGAAGGAAAAGGCTTGAGACATCAACCGTGTGTCAGACAGCCAGCGATGGCAACAAGCCCCTGTGAACCGCCCACCCGTCTATCTTAATTCTCAGTTCTTCTGCCTTTCAACTTCCCTCTTTGACTGTGTTCCTCGTCTCCGCTTTGAAGGCTCCTTTTTCATTTATAACCTTTAAGATGCGATTTGTCCTTTTAAGCGCCACGCGCTGTTTATTAAAACAAAACCGCTCCGCTTCCGAGCGTTCCTAAACGATTCCGGTGGCGGCGGAGGGCGGTGGAAGTGTGAGGACGCGGAGAGCGATTTGGTTTTAAACGTAACAAATGTGCTGTTTGTCAGACGCGACATCACAGATTCCACTTCAGAGGTAAAAAACATATTTTCTGCTTTTCCTGCTAGATGTTTCTCCACCTGTCAGTCATTCTTCTCATCCAGGGCTGGGATTGTGTTTCTGTGACATTTAGTCCACGGGGAGTTGATTAATCCAGCTCTGTCGAGAACAGTGATAACAACTGAACCTTTCAGGCCCCCTGTGACTTTAAAATTGGTGACTTTGGAGAAAAGAAACTAATTTTAGCATTACTTTTTTTCTTCTCCCTGTGTGGTTGTGCAGAGATAGTGGTTGAGTCCCTACTCTGTGTCAGTGGGCGAAGAGACTGGAGATGAGAGTGGATGAGACTGACCCTCATTCGACAAACAAATTAGCATAAACACATTCATATAGGTCTGAGTTTAGCAATAGCACCAGCTGAGGCCTACAGTACATACTGAGTTTGGATCCGGCTGCACCGGCCTCACCCTTCCCCGTCAGCTAGTGCACTGAGCTGGTCAGTTGGCAGCCTGCTGTCGGTAGCTCATCCACATTCGCCGGCCTCATTAATCACCCAAGCCAGTGACAGCCTAATAGAGCGGAGCCAATTCGTGAATATTTTCCAGCCATGGCTGAGGAGGCAGAGTGTGTAAGTGGAGCGGTGCCCAAATGCATGGTTTACACCGGGATGGACATTTATCCAGCAAGTGTGTGTGTGTGTGTGTGTGTGTGTGTGTGTGTGTGTGTGTGTGTGTGTGTGTGTGTGTGTGTGTGTGTGTGTGTGTGTGTGTGTGTGTGTGTGCATAGCAGCTGCAGTACAGTGCTGTAATTCTAGCTGGAGCTCCTGTCCAGATGTTTCCGAGCAGCTGGGTAATCGCAGACTTTGGTAAATAAACACGTGCGCGCGCTCGCTCCCTCCCTCACTCACTCACTCGCTACCAACGCGCTGCTGCAGTAGTGCACGTGCTTCAGAGAGCTGTCAGTAAACATCAAGAGAACATCCAGTGGGCTCCGGCGTTCAACTGGAGCTCCGGAGCAGGTAAGGAATATTTAAGCTCAACAACACAGTGAGCCTCAAATGCTTGCAGCGCATGTCTCTCCAGTAGGCACAGTGGGGGGGCGAGGGTTCCCATTTTGGCTCAGTGCATAACTCTACAAAGGGGAAATATTGCTTCCAACTCGCGTTGCGGCGGGGCGTCACTAAAATCAGTTTATTCAGACAACGAGCCCGATGCTCGTGCTAATTGCTCCTTGCCGCTAATGATTCAGTGCCCACATGATGTCATAAATGATGCTGCTTCTCACCTACTGTCCCTCTGTGCGGCTGCCATCGCTAACCTGTAATCAGCGTTAGTCAGGTGGAAGAGATGCCTCAGTGACCTTTGAATAGCTACACAGAGGTGTGAGGATGGTTGGATGATAGTGACTGCTGGAGACGGCCTTGACTTTGATCATAGTAATTAAGTTTTAGCTACTAGCAATCCTGACGCTGCAGTCAAAGGATGGTGGTGGTTCGATTGGCAGCAGGTTGCAGCACTGCTTTTAAGCTAATGTTGCCTCATGCAATAATTGCAGCGCATTCAGAAACATCGGTGGTGGTGGAGTTTTCTCAAAATCCAGGTCTCCATGAAAGCGGCACAAATATGAGAGACTGATTAAAAACAAAGCAATATAATCTCTGCTTCCTGAGAATATTGGGAGTTACAGTATATGATATTAACAGCTACTAGTGCTAATTTCCTGCTGAGGCGCAATGAGGAGGTTGCAACAAAATAATGCAATTCAAAGAGCCATACATGCTTAGTTTAAATAGAACAAGGTGACGGTCTCCATTAATTCACCAAGTGTGCTTCTGTTGTGCTAACACTTCTCGTTTCACACTAAAGCTGAGAAGTGAAGCTTCCTGCAGGATGAGTGCTTTGCGGTGTTTGCAGATAAAACGTTGGCGTTAAAAAGCTTCATTTTTGAGGAAGAATGAATAAAAAAAAGCAACTGCATCAGACCAGAGCCCGGTACTGTAGCTGCGGCCGTCTGCTCCGGATCCATTGTCTGCAGCACACCACAATAACTGGGGGAAGCTCAAGTCAGACTCTGTAGCGCTGATAAGGAACTTCACAACACACACACACACACACACACACACACACACACACACACACACACACACTGTTTTCTCCAGGGTTCCGCACTAGTCTCAGTAAAGGAGAGCAAACTTTTCATTCCAGCGGCAGGTTTTTGTGTTTGATTGAATCTGGTCCACCAGAGCAAACACAGGGAACAACATGGCTGCTGCAAAGCACTCTGCCCAAAAAACATGATCATTCCCCCTTCAGCGCCGTGCAGCCGGAGGACTAACGCGACTGTTTGTGTACGTGCCCTGTCTAATGTCATGAACCTGACGTGAAATTGTGCTCGATTCCCTGCGAGGAGCCAGACGGGGAGTGTGTGGGGGGGGGGGGTTCAGGAGGAGCTATTTCAAGCTCATCAGAGTTATCCTGCGTTAGACTGCAGTCGGCGCTTACCTGTGGGCTCGGAGACGCGAGCAGGCAGCAGCCGCGTGTGATGGGAGCGTGCAAACGCAGGTAGCGGCCACGCGATGCAGTCAGGCCCGGACCCCGAGGCGTAATTAGACCTGATGCTGGCTGCGGCGGAGGAGCGGTCCGTGCGACAGATGAACTGCCCCGCTGTCGACACGGAAAAATGTGTCGGTTAATGTGAAAGGGTTTTATGTGAGGCCGCGGTGTCTGTCGCATCGACACGCTCCCCGGGGCCTCCTCCTCCTCCTCCTCCTCCACCTCCAGCACACGTTTATCCTCCCGATCTCCCGCTTTCTGCTAATGCGAGGAGGGAAAAAATGACAGCGAGCAGCGTAAAGTCAGCCAAAAGTTGAATTAGGACAAACTCCCAATGACTTACCAGAGTCAAACAGACGATTAACATGGGACGGAGCGCAAGAGTGATGGCTGGAAATCTGCCTGTGTTTGATGGATTTACAATAATGGTGATTGTAGGTAATAAGTTCAATTGTTCTGGAGAGACTTTGGGTGATTCATCGCCACCAAAAGTGTCAGGAGAAACAAGCCTCCTGTATAAAGTGTTGAAATAACAGCCGGCTCTCCCCAAATGGGCCTGACTTTCCTCAACTTTCCTCTTTTTGTCGTTTCTTAACTTTTACACAGACTGTTACTGTAACACGGCGTCTCTGTACTCACGTGTGTCTCTCTCTCTCTCTCTCTCGCTCGCCCGCCGCTCTCGCTCTCTCACCCCAGGCTTACTGAACCTGGAGCAGCTCCTCCGGCAGTTCCTCATCTCCAAGGAGACGCTGTCAGTGCGCATGCTTGACGACAGCCAGGACCCGACCCCGCTCCTGAAGGAGATCCGAGATGACAAGACCGCCACCATCATAGTGGATGCCAACGCCACCATGTCACACATCATTCTGGAAAGGGTGAGTGCGGTTCAGACGGCAGCACAGCTCCTTTTGTCGCTG